>NC_092759.1:54999142-55364839 GCF_047496795.1 Chiloscyllium punctatum | reverse complement strand
AATCAAGGCTGGAGATGTTACAGAGATAAGAAAGCAAGGCTGGCAATTTTGCAGAGATAGGAAATCAAGTCTGGAAATGTAATAATGATAGGAACGCAATGCTGGAGATGTTACGGAGATTGGGATGCACGGCTGGAGATGATACAGAGATAGAAATGCAAGGCTGGAGATGTTGAATAGGTATGAAAACAAGGCTGCAGATGTTACAGAGAGAGGAAAGCAAGGCTGGAGATGTTACAGAGAGAGGACAGGAAGGCTGGTGATATTTCAGAGTTAAGGAAGCAAGGTTGGAGGTGTTACAGAGAGAGCTAAGCAAAGCTGGAGATGTCCCAGATATGAGAAACGAAGCTCACCCACTTCAATACTGTCAGTCCGAAACAAGATCTGAACAAATCAGTATGTTTATTATACGCTTGCAAGCGCAGTGCCTGAAATAGACACCCAGAGTTTAGCAAGTACGTATCTTATGTAGGATTCACTACTCCAAACCCGGTGCCCATTACTATTGATTTTCTCTTGCATTATTCAGCCTTGTGCAGAACAAAGTACACGCTTTACCTGGCCATTTGACCGCATCATACTGTGGTCCATTGTGAGGTATATCCTACTTCACTACTATCTATTCCCCGCCCCCCGTGACATTTCCTCCCTTTCCCCAACCATATTGATCCTTATGATCTTTTAATTGGGGTTTGTTTTTTTGTTTTTGCAGATATGGGAAACAGATGCTTATAACTACTGCTTGTACAAGCCTATCTGGCTGAAGCTACATCCTCACAGCACCTTATCTCGTTGTCTGTAACATCTACCATTGTTTGGAGGCACGTTTCATTCTAGTATGCACATTTTAGCTAATACAAAAACAATTATATATTTCTTTCACATTAGTTTTCATTCTTGTTGCCTCAGCTCTTGGTTGAAACAATTATACTCTGGTGTGAGTTAATTTACCTTGCGTAAGCAATTATGAATGCAGAAGTAACACTACTTTGCTTATATCCCACAATTTCACCCTTTTTCATTAATTACCGTTTGTTATCTTCTGCATTTTTCTTTTAAGCATCGCCCCGAAAATTCGCAAGCATCATTCCGGAGATTTAATCCATCTTGGTCTCACACATCCCCTCATTTTTTAATCGATAAAGTTCCTCTGCCTGATTCGCTTTTAGGGGCATCTGTTTCATTAGGATGTCTCAATCAGTCTTTGGGTGAGTCCTCGTTTACAGGGTATGATACAACAGCCAATGGCTACCAATATCCCGGCTACTACTAACAGGGAGGTAAGGATGGAAACCACCATCCCCTTCCATTTTCCAAACCATGATTCAAACCATCCCGTGAGAGATGTGTGTACTCCTAAATTCTCAGCCCATTCCTCTTCTAACATAGTCAATCCCCTTTAGGCCTGATTAATTGAACTGTCAGGCACAGTGTTATTAAGAAGAAAGGTACAATAGCTTCCTCATATCATTACACACACACACACACACACACACACACTTTTTCTTCTAAAATCATTTCAAGGGCCATTCTGTTTTCCCATATAATCCTACTTGTCGCATCAAGCTGTTCTGATATTCCTTTAACTGCATATTTTGCATAATTTATAAATCGCTATTAATGACAGAAAACATAATTTATCCAATCTGTATGTTTATTAATTGTTACCCACCAAAAGAGAGCTCACTCAAAGCCTTCTGCAATCTGGTTACGAGCCTTGAACTCATAAGGTACCTCCCGACAGACTCCGACAGAATCGAGATAAATACTGCCATCGAAAGAAGTGTCTAACAGTGATCTCTTACTCATTCCCTTTTCCCTACTATCTTTTCCTTCGCTACTGCTAGGGTAAATGGAATTACCAATTGTACAATTGCAAATATCACTCTCCAATCCAGAGATAGGGTGGGTCTCAGTATTTTGCCTCCACAGTACCACCATAGATTGGCTCGGGGAACTTTTAGTGCTGAATAGTTCCCTCCCGAGTCTGTTTCAGTGACATTCTTAATCTCTGTACATAATTCCAGCTCCCCAAAATCTCTCGACCGATTTGTACCTCGTCTATGCACACACGACGTGTGATTTCCGACTCCGGCTGAAAACGTAGGGAGGCTTTTGAATCTTTCTTCTCCAAGGGAGGGAACATCAGAGGTAGAGAGATACAATTCCTATCATTCCATGCAGTCTTATCCTGCTACAGGGCTGCCATACATTTTATGCCCTTCCGAGTGGGAAGGGAACCACCTGGGCCACTGGTCTACCGGAGGTACATGCATAGCAATTGCTCTTGTTCAGACTTTTTACAGCATAATTTACCCATTCAACCCAGGCATTTGCATCACCGTACCCGGTTTCTATTTCAATGGTCTGTTTTAAGTCCTTTAATTTTGTCTGCTTTAAGGTCATCGGGAGGTGTGAAAGGTTTTACCTGATTATCCAGTAGTTCTGCTCGTTTTCCCTGTCCTTCGCTAATTCGAAAACAACAGCCTGAGAAATCATTCCCATTTGTTTTCATTTCTATCCCAAATGTTTCATTTAATTGAACCTGATAAGTGCCGCACCTACCTCCCGCGCCCCGCCCCCTCCACCCCAGGATTGATTCATGCCATGTGGTTTTCTTTATCGTTAGATATAATGGGTTACAATTTTTATCGGGACAATCGAGAGCTGATCGGAAGGGGGCCCCGTGTACTGTGTCGAGACCATTAGACCAAGTACCATCCCCAAGTCCAT
Source organism: Chiloscyllium punctatum (assembly GCF_047496795.1). NCBI lineage: Eukaryota > Metazoa > Chordata > Chondrichthyes > Orectolobiformes > Hemiscylliidae > Chiloscyllium > Chiloscyllium punctatum. The sequence continues at coordinate 55,362,106 of NC_092759.1, read as the reverse complement.
CCCCATAGGACTTAAGATGTATCTCTGAGCTGCGGTACTGTCTCTAATTATCTACATCTCCACAATTTACTACGCTGCACGCATCAGCGTCTATTACTTGTGGATTATCAAACTCAGGAACCGTAAATAACACATATGAAAATGATATTTGACAACATTCCAAAACTAAGAGGGATAGCATCATAACTCTCAGCATCCCCAGCATTCTAAAAATCGTGCTGAAGCACGAAAAGACTTAATATACAATCCTACAGAAATCATCCCGCGATCGCGTCGCCACTGTATAACCAGTTTCTCAAACTCTCTTTAGCCTGAGATTCAGCGGTTATTGTGCTGATTCGGCTGTCCAGACTTCTTCCTCGACTGGAGATTCCACTGGCCCTTTGATCCGAGTGTCGTGAGTGCAGCCTTTCTCTGCCGTCCTTATTGCCATTTCGGTCATACGGCCCTTCCCAGTCCGGCTGCAATTTAGTCTCTGTCCATGACTTTACTAAGACCCAATCTCCCGGCCGGATGGGATGAACGACAAATTCAAGGGGCGGAGTCTGTGCCAATAAACCCTGTTTTCTGAGGAAAGACAATAGGAGGACAAGCCCAGTATATACTTTTTTAAGAACAAGTTTTTAGTTTTGAGAATTGGCAATTCTCCGTTTGTTCCCAGATAAGGTAATCCAAATAGGGGGATAGTCCCAAATCTTTCCTTGGGGCTGTTCGTACTCACAAGAGAGCTATAGGTAAACATTTGGTCCAAGGGAGTCTGGTTTCTATTATCAATTTACAGAACTGTCGTTTGAGTGTTTGATTCATTCTCAAAACCCTTCCTGATAATGCCGGGTGCCATAGAGCATGGAACGCCCAGGAAATTCCCAACCCTTTCATTATCCCCTGGAACACTTTCGAGGTAAAATGAGTTCCTTGGTCGGCATCTATACGGTTCACTAGCCCATCTCGGGGAATTATGTGCTTTAATATTGTTGTAGACACCCCACTTGCAGTGGCGGTAGCTACTGGGTATGCCTCAACCGAACTAGATAGATGATCTACTATGACCAGCATATATTTTCGTCTTGTAACTCTGGGTAGTTCAGTTTAATCTATTGCATACACTGGAAGAGACTCAGTCCCGGATCTCTTCCTCCTAGGCTCTGTTATCTCAAGACTTTCTTATTTAGCTTCCTGCATATTATACATGCCTCACATATTTGTTTAGCAATTTTATATATTCATTTACCTCCATATTCCCTAAGAACTAAAAGATACGTTGCTTGTCCTCCCCAATGGCTGGTTTGCTGTTGGACGGCCATAATCTCTCGCATCATCATTTTGTTTAACATTTCCCTTCCATCAGGTAGCACCGAATGCCCGGCTGCTGTCTTTGCAGCCCCTAAATCGATCAATTATTTTCCTCTCTTTCAGTAAGTATAGGAGCTTCCTGAGGATCGAGACAGTAGGTATTAGGGAATGAATCAACACTCCTTGTGTGTCCAGGCCTGCTTCCTTAGCCACTTCATCGGCGAATCTATTCCCCCTAACTTCTGGTTCATTTCCTTTCTGATGACCATTTACATGCACTACCACTATTTCTCAGGGGAGTAATAGGGACTCCAAGGCCCGTTTAATCAACTCCACATGTGCTAATCCCTTCCCCCGGCAATTTATCAGTCCTCTTTCCTGCCATATCTTTCCAAAAGTGTGCACAACACCAAATGCATATTTACATTTAATGTATGCTGCTCCCTCTTCATTTTCTAACGCCCTCAGTTCTCTTCCCAATGCATAGAGTTCGCAAGTCTGAGCTGACCACCCATTCGGCAATATTCCTGCCTCTACCACACTATCTTTCGTCCCGCCTACAACTGCACACCCATTATGTTTAGGGCTACGGGGAGAATGCGGGTAAGTGGAGTTGACTTGCCCAGCAGCCATGATTGAATGGCTTAGTGGACTCAATGGGCCGAATGGCCTTACTTCCATTCCTATGTCTTATGGTCTTATGGTCTTATGTCTTTTCCCTTCAGTCACATGGGATGATTCGTCTATAAAAAGTCAGGCTCCTGCATTAAACGAAACATCTCACAGGTCCATGCGGACCTTAGTTTGGTATTCTAAAATGTCAAGGCAGTTGTACTCTGGATTCTGAGGAGACTCTCCTTCCCTTTCCAAAGAAAGTCAGCTGGATTTAAACAATTGTCCGTGACCAACACTAGATCATCTTTTTCTGTTAATAATGCCTCATATTTCAAAACCCGCCATTCTGTCAACCATCGCCCAGCTTTTTGGTTTAGGATCGTTCTCACTTGGTGTGGGGTGCTGACTATTAGGTGTCCCCCAAATGTAAGCTTCCTGCTTTCCTCCACCAACAGTGCAGTGGCAGCCAAGGCCTGCACACACTCAGGCCACCCCCAGGATACTGGATCCAATATCTTCGAAAGATATGCTACTGGCTGTTTCATTCCTCCCCACCTCTGGGTTAATACTCCCAAAGCCGCTCCCTTATCTACGGTAGCAAAGAACTGGAAAGGTTTATCTAGAGAAGGTAAGGCTAACATGGGGGCATGGATCAGATCTCTTTTGAATTCTTAAATAATTATTTTTCTTCCTCTACCCAACTCAGGCACTTTGGTTCCGCCTCTAATAGTTTGAAGTATAATTTATTCGCCTTTTGAGCAAAAGAATCAATCCACAATCTGCAATATCCAGTTAAACCCAAAACATTATAAATTCCCTGGACAGCAGCATCCCCACTATTCCCTCAAACCATTCCGGGCTTATCTTTCGCTTTCCCTCAATAACTAAATGCCCCAAGTATTTCATTTCTAGCTCCACATATTGTATTTTGTTTTTAGATACCCGCAGTCCCTGCTGACCCAGGAAATTCATTTTTTCGTGGCTTCTACTCGTCTTTCTCTTCTCTTACCTGTTACTCAGAGGTCGTCTACATACTGCAATAGGGTAGGTCCCTTGGGGCTGCTACATTTTCCAATATGTGTTCTAACATCTGTCCAAATAAATTGGGGATTTCATAAACCCCTGGGGGAGCTATTTCCGTCCTGTCTTGGGATCTTCCCATTCAAAGGCAAAATAATTCCTACTTTCCTCCGCCAAGGGACAAGCCCAAAAGGCATCCTTTAAATCTATCACACTAAACCATTTGTGGTCATGAGGGATCTTACTTAATAACGTATAGGGATTTGGCGCCACTGGGTGCCTGATGTGTACTATTCGATTCAATGTTCTCAAATCCTGCACCAATCGATAAGTTCCATCGGAGTTTCAAACTGGGATATTAGGATATTATAAGGAGACATACATGGCTCTAACAGTCCATCTCTAGTCCCTCAATTACTGGCTGTAGTCTTCGTTTACCTTCTATGGAAATGGGATATTGTCACTCATAAACAACAGCCCATTTCCTTTTTAAACTTATTTCTAGGGGACAGATCTGTATTTTTCCACGATTCCCTTCTCTAGCCCATATAATAGGGTCTATCTTTCTCTCCACATCTTCTATCAACATTACCATTTGTACAATTCTTTTTCCTGAATTCCAATCTCCAGTCCTAAGAGGATAATTAAATCTCTCCCTAGTAAGTTACTTATATATCAGGGATATACAACAGTCCCCCTGTGACTCCAACCTTAGGACCTTCTATCATCATAGGTTCAAATACTGGAACAGTAAATCCTTCCCCTTTTACCCCGGAAACAGTAATTGACCGTGTCGACATTCCTACATTCTTTGGTTTAAAATTCAGCGACGACCATGCTGCCCTCCCCCGTAACTACGAGGAAGACTGCCTCTTCCCCACAGGGTCCCACCTTCAAGCTTATCACGGGTTCCTGGTGGGTCCCCGGGGGCAGGAATCCCTTACACCCCTTTCTTCATCAAAATTCATAAGTAGAATTGTCCTTTCTTCCCTTTGTAGATCAGGACACTCCCGCTTAAAATGCTCAATCTTTCTACAATAATAGCATTCTGCCTGTGGAGACTTCAATCTCAGTTCCTGTCGCCAGAACCCTCCATCAAATGTTCCCCCTTGTCCTCTCACTCTCCCTCTTCCTCTCTGTCCTACATGCTGCCACCCACCGCTCCGGTTGCTCACTATTGGTTCCATTCTTTTCTTAACTACCTCATCAACCGTAGCTACCATCATTTTTGCCTTCTGTTTTTCATCCTGTCTCTTTGCAAACACTTTCTGTGCCTCTCTTAACAATTCATCTAATGGTATTTCGCTCCTCCCTTCTTTCTTCAGTATCTTTCTCTGTGTCTGGCCATGCCTTTGTCACAAAATGCACTTTCAAAAGACCCTGTGCCACTGGGTCATCAGGGTTCATTCCAGAATATTTCCACATTGAGTCTCTTAATCTTTGCAAGAAAGCTGAGGGAGTCTCACCTTTCTCCTCTCTAACTTCAAAGGCTTTAGTCAAATTCTGCGACTTCGGAACTGCCTCTCTTTTTCCTTTTAGAATCAGGTCTTTCAATTCCATCATTTCTTCCCTGTGCTCCCACTGGGTGTCTCTGAGGAGAAACTTCGTCTCTCCCTGTCCAGTATCCTCATCCCCAATGGGAAGGTCCCTGTCCCATATTTTAATGGCTGCTCCTGGTATAAGTTCTCTTTCTTCCCCAGTAAATAATATATTCAAAATAGTTATTAACTCAGTCCACGTATACAGACTGGGCCCCAAGAATTGATCAATTTGTTCAGATAACCCTACCGGATCCTCAACCAAGACCTTCATCTCATTTTTAAATGTTCTCACGTCCCCATTGCTCAGGGGACACTTATAAACCCAATCCCTTTGTTCCCTATTGGTACCTCCCGAAGGGGATAAGTCTTGTTCCCCCTTTTTAGTTTTGTATTTTCCCCCTTAGGATTTCGTTTAGATACTTCAGAGGCCTCCTCTACATCTACTTTATCTTCCCTTCCTTTTGTTGCGGATTGATGGTCGGGAACAACAACATCCCCGTCCACCGCCCCTTCGTTCTCCTCTTGTGGGTCATCCGTTTCATGTCCCTTTCTGTCTGTCTCTCCTCCTCACCCATTTTCATGTAATCTGATTTTATGGTACCGTTGGGGGTGGGGGGTGGGGGAGTACAAGCAGGCAAAACGATCCCAGGGACTGGGTGGGGCAGAGGGGGAATCCTTTGTCTTTACTACCATCATTCCCAATCTGCCCTTCAAACGGGATGCATAGTCCACCTCTTCTTGACTAAAAGCTTGTTTTTTTATTCACATACAAATCTAAATACTGACATATCCAATCCTCATCCGAATCATACGTTGGCCAGAAAACAGCTGGATGAAGGATTGGTTCTTTGGTCCATACTAAACAACAATATTTTATAATTTTCTTTTTATCTTTTTCCTTTGTACAAGTGTTACTTGTCCATTCCCTCAACATCCTTCCCAACGGACTTTCAGGAGGAATGTTACCAGGGACTTTTTCTTCCTTTACTCCGTGACATTTCGACTTACTCTGCCTACCCCCCATTTTTTGGGGCCCTTACCAGTCCCTCAGCGATTAAATACCGCTTTTCCCGGCCACCAAGTTAATACTTAAAAGTCAGTTTTCTGCCGTTGGTCTGTGCACAGTGTTGCCTGGCCCCTTTTTTCCAAATTTTTATTGACCTCCTTTCACTGTCTGATTCAGATGTCTTTCTTGTGGGATTCGTACCAGTCGCCCATGTGAGCAGACAAAACCTGGACAAGAAACCGCTCTTCAATTGTGAATGGGAGTTATCTTCCTATTGTCCAGGGCCAGCCACACCCCCCGGTGATGGAAGAATAACCCGAACGATTCCCCAATTGTGAGAAACTAAGCCCACTCACTTCAATAATTTCAGTGCGAGACAAGCTCTGACGCAATCAGTATGTTTATTATACGCTTGCAAGCATGGTGCCTGAAATAGACTCGCAGAGTTTAGCAAGTACATAGGATTCACTACTCCAAACCCAGTGCCAGTTACTATTGTTTTTCTCTTGCCTTATCCGGCCTTGTGCATAACAAAGTACAATTTTTACTTGGTCTTTTCACCACATCCTGACTGTGGTCAACTGTTAGGTATACCCTCCTTCACTACGATCGATTTCCCCCACTTGTGACATTTCCTCCCTTTCCCCAACCATATTGAACCTTACCCCCTTTTAATTGGGGTTTGATTTCTGTTTTTGTAGAAATGGGAAACAGATGCTTATAACTACTGCGTGTACAAGCATATCTGGCTTAACCTACATCCTTACAGCACCTTAACTATTTGTCTGTACCATCTGCCATTGTTTGCAGGCACCTTTCATTCTTGTATGCACATTTTAGCTAATATGAAAACAATTATATATTTCCTTCACATAGGTTTCATTCTTGTTGACTCAGCTTTTGGTTAATACAATTGTACACTGGTGTAAGATCATTTACCTTGCATAACTAATTAAGATTGCAGAAGTAACACTCCTTCACCTGTCATCCACAGTTGGTCGTATAGTGAACAAAGAAGAACAAAGAATACAGAAAATGCGCATCCCAGTAACAGGCCCTTTGGACGGCCAAGCCTGAGCCGGTCCAAATCAACTATCTAAACATGTCGCCCAATTTCTAAGTATCCGTATCTCTCTGCTCCTCACTTACTTATGCATCTGTCCAGGCGCACCTGAAATTAATCTACCATGACTGCATCTACTACCTCTGCTGGCAACGCATTCCAGCACCTACCACCCTCTGTGTAAAATACTTTCCATGTCTATCTCCCTTAAACATTTCACTTCTCTCATTGAATGCGTGACCTCTCATTATTGAATTACCCATCGTGGGAAAAAGCTTATCTCTATCCACCCTGTCTGTACCCTTCGTGCTATTGTAAACCTCAATCAGATCCCCTCAATCTCGTTTTTTCTAATGAAAGCAGAAGTAATCTACTCAACCTCTCTTCAGAGCTAGCATCTTCCACACCAGGCAACATCTGCATAAATCTTGTCGGCATTCTCTCCTAAACGTCCACATAAATTTGCTAATTTGATGACCAGAAATGTACAGAGTATTCTAAACGCGGCCGAACTAAACTCTAATATGATTTTAGCAGGGCTTGCCTGCTCTTACACTCAGTGCCCTATCCGATGAAGGCAAGCATGCCATATGCCTTCTTGACCACTCTATACACCTGTGCAGTAACCATCAGGGTACAAAGGACCTGAACTCCCTGATCTCTCTTCTCATGCAGTTTACCCAAGTCTCGTCCATTTACTTACACTTGGATCTGGAATTAGCCTTCCCAAAATCATCACCTCACATTTGCTTGGATGGAACTCTATTTGCCACTTCTCCGCTCAACCCTTCTGTCTATCTATATTACCCTTCATTCTTTGACAGTCCCCTATGTTTTCTGGCTACTCCGCCAATCTCTGTGTCATCTGCAAGATACTGGGCTACCAACCCTTGGAGATTGGAACATGGCAGTTGTTCATCGCATGCAGCAAGGAACCATGTTTGGATGCTTTTTCCTAGTAAAGTACCGCTGTTTCCTTATGTAGATCAATAATTCAAACTTTTTCATTAGGAGTCATAGTTCAGAAGTTTACTGACGATACATAGTCGTGTAGTTGACTATGATGAATAATGCCAGGGACCGCAGGGATGTATCCATCAGGTGGAAAGGAAAAATGGCGAATGGAATTGAATCCAGACAAATGTGTGCTAGTGAATTTGGGGATTTGTAACAATAACAGTGAGGATCCTGAGTGGTGTACAGAAAGAAAGAGATCTTGGAGTGGACATTCACAGATCCCTGAAGAATGTTGGACAGGGAGATCAATTGTTCAAGAGGTTTTTAGATATTTTCTATTCTTGACCACAGACTGTGGATGATATTCGATATTTAGCAACTGTCAGTTTAGGAAACAACTAAAGGAATGAGCACAAGTCTGGTCCATGACATAATCTACAATTTTAAATATTGAAAGATGAAAGATAGCGGGCTGAAGTATAAACTACTTCACCACTCAATGAATTTACCATTGATTCCTCTCCAAGTCATGCTGGTATGTGCCTTGGAGGGTAATTTAGAAATGGCGAAGTTTCAGTGCATCTTCAAATTTGTCCTTATACTCGGTACAGTTTTTGAGCTTTGAAGGTTCGGTCAACAAAGCCTGGATGAATTATTCCAGTGAATCTTCTGTGTGGTGCACTCTGCTGCAATTGTGCCTTAGCAGTTAAGGGAATAAATATTCAGGTGTTGAACAATGTACTGTTAAGGTACTGTATTGTCGTGGAGGGTGCCCAGTTCCTTCAGTAGTATTGAAACTGCACGCACCAAGGCAAATGGAGAGAGTTTTGCTAAACATCTAATTTGAGCGTTGCGGACGATGTAGGCTTCACGGAGACGAGAGTTGAATTAATACTTCAACTCTCGTCTGAATTAATAACAAAATCGACCCACGGACAGGTTTTTGTCGTCACATTCTTTATATGGGCGGTCAGGTTCCATTTCTCCGAAATACTAGCTCCCTTGACGATTACACGGAGGAATTCAGTTACATTGAAGCGATTGAATGCCAATCTAATATTATTAGATTCTCATTTGTCAGAGTTACCATTGCTGTATTTGGTCCTTCTGTGGGTCAATCCGATTCTAATTGCTTTCTGATTTCAAGTTCCAATTCCCGTGTGTGCCTGAAATTTCATCCCGTTACCCCGCTGAAATTTATCCACCTGTGTTAATAATACGTAAGGACGCTGTAAGGGACAGCACAGACTTACTAACATGTTGCTAGCTCTGTATACAGTAGAACTTCGTGGAAAGATTGGTTAGGTTGGGTTTATTTTCCTTGAAACAAAGGAGGAGGAGGGGAACTTTATAATCACATAATAACAATTATAAACGTTCAATATTCGTGGGATCTTGACAGGGTAGATACAGGCATGTGAAGGAGAGCACATCACCTGATGAAGGAGCATCGCTCCGAAAGCTAGTGTGCTTCCAATTAAACCTGTTGGAGTATAACCTGGTGTTGTGTGATTTGTAACTTTGTACACCCAGCTCAACACCTGCATTCCAAATCAGATCAACCATGAGTTCGTTGAATGGTTGAGCAGACTCCTTGGACTGAATAGCATACTTCCACTTAGTTTAACATTTCGTCTAATGCCTTATTTTATTCATAAGTTCAGAATTGTGAGGTCATGGGACGAAGTGACAAAAAAGGTTTATTAAACAGATCAGACAGATCAGGAACAAAGCTCATAAACACAGGAAGAAGAAAAGTGCTGTGACCTGGGGGCAACAAATGACACTGGGCACAGCACAGGTGGCTGTGTACAGAAGCTGTGATTGCTGAAGGAAGTTGCTACATCTTATACAGTTGGCAGGTCAGTGATCACGCTGGATGATGGATCGTTGTATGATTCACACACAGCAGAAATTTGAGAAAGAATGAAATGATTGTTTCTGCGGTTCCAATTAGGAGTGACTGTTTGAAATACTGATCATTTCTTTGTGTGAAGTGTGAGGTTAAAATACTCATGAACAACCCCACTGGATAAACTTGTGCTCCCGATCTCTTGTTATTATTTTCTTTTTCTTTCGATGTTAATTCATAGAAAGACAAGATGGAATGTAGGGCAGAAAGAAAAATGCGTTCCTTCTCATTACACCAATTTCATCTACAATTGAATAGAATGACTGCTCTCACTCTTCATTTCGACTTTAATGTGGTGTCGATTATTTGTGAATCACCCGTGCAGTGAAGGGCAAGAACAAGTTTCTCGATCCAGTGTACACCAGAGTGTGAGCTGCAAAGGAAAACTACTAGAGTAGTGCGTAAAGTTAACAACGTGAGTGTGACTCGAACCCGTGAATGTGGAGCACAGTGGTATAATAACCCACCACTATAATCTCTCGGTCTCCTCTGCATATTTTGTAGAGGGGTGACATGTGACCTCATCAGGTTACATGTGGTGAAAGTCAGGGATGAGAAAGTTCCAGAGCGGAATCGAATCCACACCATTGTGTTTCTGCTTTCACTAGAATTATAATAACAGCAAATTCTAACAAATAGCCGTGCTGGTCAAAATGAATACCTGTCATTAATGTATTCTGAGTCAGAACTGAGTCAGAATGAAACAGGACAAGAATTTTCCGTCATATTTACACCTACTTTTGACTCATAATTTCTTCAGTCACTTTCTCTCTCACGTGAAGAAGCAGCCATGGTGAGTGAAATAAAGGTGATGTTGTCGCTCAATGGCCTTTCTCATATGGCTGAACCTGAATTGGATTAAATCGCAAGAAATGTTGATTTGTTCGTTTCGTTTTAATTTTGCTGAAACCTCACAATGTTCATTGTAATAATCAGAAGTGAATTAGATATATCTCATTGGAACGATTAATGTTGTATTCAAATTTGCTCTGACTTTATTTCAGCTTAAGGAAAATACTGCTTCGAAAAACAGAGGGTTAAAGTGCAAAAGGAAAACCCACCAGTTTTGTTGCTCGTTGCTTTGGCAGATTTCACTGAGTATTTAATGGACCAAACATCATGGTGTTTGTCCTCACATCTTTAACGCATGTGATGAAAGCAGGAAATAGATCTCCAAGCAACTGGTCACTTCCTATTCATTATGTAATATCTTCCCTTCACAATAAATAAAAATTCTCTCAGTTGCATTTACAATATTATGCCAAATCTTTCAAAATGCAGAGTTTTGGAACCGAATCTTTTTCAGCTGCACACGTTAAAGAAATGTCTTTACATTTAACGTCAACCAACTTACACATTGTTTCCCCGCAATTTCCGACCGACTACACCCCACCTCTGCATCTTTACCTAGCCACACGCTGTCTCCCTCCTTATGAAATTTATTCCTTGTTTGTCACCAAATGTGCCTTTCCAAATATTTTGAAAAACAGATTCTCGGAGAGACAGCGATTCTGTTCTCATCATTTCTTTGTCCTTCAAAGGTTTTATCAAAGGTATTGAATGCCTGACATCTGGATGTTTACTAACTTGAAAGAGGAATTTTCCACCTATTTACTCTGTCCAAACATTTCATAACCTGAAGAAAACCCCATTGAGTCTTTCTTGGTTCAGGGATAACTGTTCTCAATTTTCCAAGAAGACAAGTGAATATTATCTCATCCTCAGTACACCCCCATCAGCATCTTCTCTAATGGCTTTACTCCCCAGTAAACACCGTCATTATCAATTCATAGAATCACGGAATCCTACAGTGCAGAAAGAGCATTTCAGTCAATCGAGCCGGTGTCGACTCTCTGAAGAGCATCTCACCCAGACCTTGCTCCCCTCTCTATTTCCTTATATTTCACCTGAAGAAGGGGAATCCCTCCCCCTTATGATTTCAAATAAATTTGTTGGAGTATCACCTGACGTTCTGTGACTTCTGACCTTATCCCCGCGTTACCCATGGCTAATTCACCTAACTTACTTAATTCACTCCCTGGACACGAGAGGGCAGTTTAACTTTGCCAATCAACCTAACCCTCCCTCTGAACAGCAGTGCGAATTACTGAGACAATGTTCCATCATACTGAGCAAATGCTGCATCATTTTTAATGGTTTTATACCCTGGTAAATCTGATCAAAACAAATGAACCCAAATTCAATGTACCAAAACGCTACTCTGCCGTTTACAATTTCATTCGTGCTGCGGGAAATGTTTCTGCACTCATATTTGAATGCGTTTATGTTGTTTCTTCGTCACCTTCCCGCTTGGAGTAAAAACTTCAATCTGGAACAAGTCTGTCAAATGCTTTTCATTCCAACACAGTCACAAGGTGAAGTTTGCAGGAGTCACGTGTTTGGCCGTTCACTGACACTCTGCCTCCCTGAGAGCTGCAGTCCTTCCCCATCTTTATTCAGGCAGCACTGTCCTTCGTGTGATATGCCCCATCGAGAATGGAAGGGCAGGTATCAATTCCCGCACTTGGGAATGGAGCGACAGTTTTAAAATGTTTACACTGTCCCCAGCGGAAAATTGAGCCCTGTGACAGGCGGGGATACTAACCATTATACTACCGAGGACAACAGTGTCAAAGGAGGCACTTCAACCAAATGTGGCCACACTTGTCAAAAACAACTGCTTAATGAACTGAATCCCATTTCACAATGCTTATCCCCCAGCCTTATATGTCTTGGAATCGCAAGTTCACATATGAATATTTATTCAGGTTATAAAGTTTTCTGCCGCTTTGAAAAATGCAGACAGTGTATTCCAAATTCCAACCACCCACTGGCTGTTAAAGCTTTTTCGCACATCTTCTCAAACCTTTCTGTCTTTCTCCTTAAGTCTCTGGCCCCTGCTGATCGATCCCTCCATCAATGGGAAACTCGTTCAGTCAACCCTGTCCATACCCTAACTCAATCATGTCTTATCCACATCTCCTTTGCCCTGCGACAAACACTCCACTCCGTCCTGTCTTTCTTCACAACTGAAACTCTTTAGCCCAAACAGTTTCCCGGTAAATATCTCCTTCACTTTTCTCAGTGTGATGACATCCCTGCTATAATGTGACTTGCAAAACTGCACACAACACTCTTGTTTGATCCGAATGAGCATTTGTTTTAAAAATTCTGGATTAGTATGATAGCGATTCTGGCTAAGCAGAATTTATTACACGTTTCGAATTGCCCAGAGGGCACTTGAGACTCAACCATATTGCTATGAGTCTGAAGTCACATGCAGCCCAGACCAAGTAAGGACAGCAAATTCCATCCCGACATGACATCAGTTAGACAGGAAGGGAACTTGTCTTCGGCTGAATATTCACATGGAATGACTGATGCATTTTTAAAATTAAAGTACAATGATCACGCAGTTTTGTCAATTTGTCTTTCAAAGAATTGTCATGAGATTTTCTTTATTTAAGACTATCATTCATTTATTCTATTGTTCGTGTAAAATATTGTTTAATTTCCAGTCCATTACACACAGAAACTACCTAATTAATTCCCATTCGAATTACTACAATAAACAGCTGATTAGTTTCATTTGAGTAAACATATTAAACATAATATTGCAGCCCTACCGTCCTGAGTGGGAACATTACGAAAGGAGCCTGTGGAGCTGTGGCAGTGTCTCTAATACTAGACCAGAGGGAAGGTTTCAAATCACACCTTCAACACAAATATAGCAAGAGCTATCTGAATGGTGATTAGAGAGTGCCTAAGCACAGATTGAACTGCTTTTCAATCCAACATTAGATCTACTTTTATCTATTATATCAATAATCACAAAGTCTGATACTTATTTGAGTCAGGTTACCAAGAAGTATGTGTTGGAAAATTCGCTTTAGCCTCTTTGCTTTTACAAAAGACTTACATCTGTCCCTGTTTTCTCTAACTGAAAGAAATCTGAAGAGGATTTTCACTTTTAGGAAGAAAAGGGGAGGTGTTTCCCATATAAATTAATGCTTCTTCGATTTACGCCTTTTCAGTTTATGTCAGGTTTCATAATAAAGTTTTACTTTCGGATAACGGGGATGCATGTATCTAATTCTGTTGTTTATAAGTTCCTGGAGAATATTTGAAAATGTTGCAGAATTAAAGCTTACGATGTCTAAGTAATGAGATTGATCTTTTTTTGTTGCAAAGGGGCAAGTCCAAAAAATTAAAACACATTAAACATTATTCTCTCGTGCTATAAATTTGAAAAAACGTTGATATCTTCTTCAGTAAACTAACAAATGCTACCACCTATTACTTGTCATTCAGCTGATTACCGACTTTGTAACGAAATGTTGTGATTCATCTTAACATTACTCTATCCTTTGATCAAAGTGAATTTGTAATTGTTGTTCAGTTTATGAATTGTCAGAAACTTGTTTATATTTTCCCATTCACCTGTTCATTTTGACTGTAAGATTGAAATGCTCTGGAAATATTGGAATTTGTTCATTTAAAAATAAGGTTTGCACATCTCTCACATATCTCACTTCTATCTAATCTACTCCATTCATAATTTTATTTTTTTCCTATCCAATCTCCCATACTTCGAAATTCCAATGAGCATACTACCAGTTTCCTCAATGTCTCCGCATATGCCAACCCTCTGAAATCCTGACTGAAACTAGTGATCCTCCTCTACACTCCCACCAGTGCCAGTACATGCTTCCTGAAGTAAGGAGGTCAAACTTGTACACAGTACTCCAGGTGTGGCCTCTCCAGCACCCTGTACAGCTGCAGCATAACCATCCCTCTAGCAATGAAGGACAATATTCCCTTCACTGTCTTATTTACCTGCTGTACCTGCAAACCAATTTCATGTGATTCATGCACAAGGAAACCCAGCTCCCTCTGTACAGCAGCGTGCTGCAAGTTTTCATCATTTCATCATCAGTTTGCTGTTAGTCTGACCTAAATGGATGACTTCACATTTCCCAACCTTGTCCTTCATCTGCCAAATCCTTACCCACTCACTTAACCTATCTGTATCCCTGTGCAGACTGACAGTGGCCTCTGCAGACATTGCTCTACCACTCATCTTAGTGAAGTCTACCTTTCATGAATCGATGCTGTGTCTGCTCAATGAGATAATTTCTATCCACATAGCTCATTATTTCTTCCTTAAGAGATCGGGCATTTTCCCCACCAAAGAAGTTATGCTAACAGGTCCATTTTAAAATATTTGCATCACATTTGTAGCTTGCCAATCTGTCAGAACTGTCCCAGAGTCCAGCAAATTTTAGTGAATTATCACGAGTGCATTTGCCATTTACCCTCAGCCATCTGTTAACGTCCCCTGGGATGCATTCCATCACGGCCAGGCGACCCATCTATCTTTAGGCTGTTATCTTGCCCAGCATTACCTTTTTACTGATAATGATTGCTTCTTTGTCCTCATCTGCCATTGAGTCCATAGGCCTGCGACAACGAGAGTACACAGACAGTATGTTCCTGTTAAGGCCTGAATAGGTAGTGTAGGGAACGCTGCCTGTCGTGAGAAATTGAGAGTCTCGTCAAGAAAATGAAGGAGGGATATAGCAGGTGCAGACATCTGGGTTTGTGTGAATTCCTGGAGGAGTATAGGGGCAGTCGGAGTCTCCTCGAGGGAAACCAGGAGAGCAAAAACGGGACATGACAGAGCTTTGGGAAATAGGTTCCGAGAGAATCCAGAGATTCCAGAAATACACTAAGGATAAACAAGTAACCAGGCAGAGAATAGGGACCCTCAAAGATCAAGGAAAAGCTCCTGTTTGTCCTTGATAAGTATATACCTGTCAGGCAGGGAGGAAGCTGTAGAGTGCGGGAGCTGTGGTTTACAAAGGAAATGGAATCTATCTTCAAAAGGAAGAAGGCGGCTTATGTTAGGATAAGATGTGAAGGCTCAGTTAGGGCGCTTGAGGGTTACAAGATAGCCAGCAAAGTCCTAAAGAAAGAGCTCAGAAGTGCCAGGAGGAGACATGAGAAATTGTTGGCGGATAGGATCAGGGTAAACCCTAAGGCTTTCTATAGGTATTTTAGGAATAAAAGAATGACGAATAAGGTTAGGGCCAATCAAGGATAGTAGTGGGAAGTTGTGTGTAGAGTCAGAGGAGATAGGGGAAGCACGAAATGAATATTTTTCAACAGTATTCCCTTTAGAAAACGACAGTGTTGTTGAGATTACTGAGATACAGGTTACTAGACTAGGTGGGATTGAGGCTCATAATGAAGAGGTATCAGAAATCCTGCAGAGTGTGAAAATAGATAAAACCCATCCGGCCCAGTGAACTTATCCTAGGATCCTCTGGGAAGCCAAGGAGGAGATTGCCGAGCCTTTGGCATTGATCTTTAAATCATCATTGTCTACAGGAATAGTGCCAGAAGACTGGAGGATAGCACATGTGGTTCCCCTGTTCAAGAAGGGGAGTAGAGACAACCCTGGTAATTATAGACCAGTGAGCCTTACTTCAGTTGTTGGTAAAGTGTTGGAAAAGGTTATAAGAGATAGGATCCAGAAAAGAATAATTTGATTAGGGATAGTCAGCACGGTTTTGTGAAGGGTAGATCGTGCCTCACAAACCTTATTGACTTCTTTGAGAAGGAAACCAAACAGGTAGATGAGAGTAAACTGGTTGATGTGGTTTATGTGGATTTCAGCAAGGCGTTCGATAAGGTTCCCCACAGTAGACTATTGTACAAAATGCAGAAGGATGGGATTGTGGGAGATAAAGCAGTTTGGATCAGTAATTGGCTTGCTGAAAGCAGACAGTGGTGATTGATGGGAAATGTTCATCCTGGAGTCCAGTTACCAGTAGTGTACCACAAGGGTCGGCGTTGGGTCCACTGCTGTTCGTCATTTTCATAAACGACCTGGATGAGGGCGTAGAAGGGTGGGTTAGTAAATTTGCAGACAACACGAAGGTCGGTGGAGTTGTGGATAGTGACGAAGGATGTTGTATGTTACAGAGAGACTTAGATAAGCTGCAGAAATGGGCTGAGAGGTGGCAAATGGAGTTTAATGCGGACAAGTGTGAGGTGATTCACTTTGGTCAGAGTAACTGGAATGCAAAGTACTGGGCTATTGGTATGATTCTTAGTAGTGTTGATGAGCAGAGAGATCTCAGTGTCCAGGTACACAGATCCTTGAAAGTTGCCTCCAGGTTTACAGGGTTGTTTAGAAGGCATACAGTGTTTTATTTTTATTAATAGGGGGATCGAGTTCCGGAACCATGACGTTATGCTACAGCTGTACAAGACTCTGCTGAGGCTGCACTTGGAGTATTGTGTCAGTTCTGTTCCCCACATTATAAGGAGGATGTGGAAGCTTTGAAAGGGTGCAGAGGAGATTTACTAGGATGTTGCCTGGTATGGAGGGAAGGTCTTACGAGGAAAGGCTGAGGGACTTGAGGCTGTTTTCGTTAAGAGAGAAGAAGGTTGATACGTTACTTAATAGAGACAGACAAGATAATCAGATGGTTAGATAGGGTGGACAGGGAGAGACTTTTTCCAAGAATGGTGACGGCGAGCACGAGGAGTCATAGCTTTAAATTGAGGGGTGGTAGATATAGGACAGATGTCAGAGGTAATTTATTTACTCAGAGAGTAGTCAGTGTATAGAATGCTATGCCTGCAACGGTCGTGGATTCACCAACTTTAAGTACATTTAAGTCGTTATTGGACAAGCATATGGACGTACATGGAATAGTGATGGTTAAATGGGCTTCAGATTGGTATGACAGGTCGGTGCAACATTGAGGGCCGAAGGGCCTGTACTGTGTTTTAATATTCTTTGTTCTATGAGCAATATGCTTTAAGGATCGTTTCTGGGTCCACTGCTTTTCTTCATTTATGTAAATGTTTTCTATGTGAATATAGGAGGTATGGTCAGTGACTTTACATCGATACCAAAATTGGAGGTGCAGTGGACAGGGAAGAAGGTTACCTTAGATTACAATGGGACTTCAAACAAATGGGCCAAGGAGTGGCAGATAGAGTTTAATTTAAAAAAAATGTGAGGTGCTCCATTGTGGAAAATCAAATCAGGGCAGGACTTATGCACTTAATGGGAGGGTCCTTGGGAGTGGTTGCTGAACAAAGAGATCTTGGAGTGCAGGTTCATAGTTCGTTGAAAGTGGAATCATACATAGGCAGGGTAGTGAAGAAGGCGTTTAGTATCCTTGCCTTTACTGGTTAGTGTATTGAGTGCAGGAGTTGTAACTGCATTTTGTGGCTGTTCAGCACATTGATTCAGCCACTTCTGGAATTCTGCTTTCAGTCCTGGTTTCCCCGCTATCGGAATGATATTGTGAAACTTGAAAGCGTTCAGAAAAGATGTGCAAAGATATTACTAGGGCTGAGGGTTTCAGCTATATAGGGATAGGCTGGGGCTGTTTTCCCTGGAGCATCGGATGCTGAGAGATGACCTCAGTGGTTGATACAATTGTGAGGGACATGGATAGGGTGAACAACCAGGGTCTTATTCCCAGGTTAGGTGAGTCCACATCTATGGGGCACAGGCTTAAGGAGTGAGCAAAACAATTTATAAGGGATCTGAGGGCATTGTTTTCAAGCTGAATGTGGTATGTGTATGGAATGAGCTGCCAGAGAAAGTGTGGTAGCTGGTACAATTGCAACATTTAAAAGGCATCTGATTTGGGTAAATGATTAGGAAAGGTTTAGAAGGTTATGGGCCAAGTGCTGTCAAATGGGTCGAGATTAATTTAGAATACCTGGTCGGCATGGACAAGTTGGACCGAATGGTTGGTTTTTGTGCTGTACATCTCAATAACACTGAAACATTAAAATTAAGATAGGTTTCTCTATGTGGAAAGTTAGCAGAAGGTCAGATAATCCTCCTTGGAGCTCAGAAGGTTAAGCAGTGATTTCAACCAGGAGCAGATTTCTTTCCAGGATATTTATTTTAAAGAGACAGAGGGAGAAATTATTAACGTCACAATTTTTAGTAACTACTTTGAAGTAATTGGCAAATAATGCAGGTTAAAAATGTGAAAATTATTATATTCCGTAAGTTCTAAGCATCTGGATCAGTTTGAACGACAGCTGGAAGAAGATTCAGTAATTATTGTCAAAACAAATTTGCAATTTAGCTTCTTTTGAGGAAGGATTTGGAGGACTACAGGCAAATGGGAGGTGTGTTGGGACAGACTGGCACCATCTCCAGAGGGCGAGTGGACAGCCCCAATGGGCTGAATAGCCCCCAGTCCCTCTACTCTACGATACTGCCCCCTTTCACTGAATGTTGAAGATCATGCCAGTGCAGAACCATAGAGATGTACAGCATGAAAACAACCCCTTTGGTCAAACTAGTCCATGCTGACCAGATATCCTAACCTAACCTCGTCCCATTTGGCACACATCCCACTACACCTTTCCAATACATATACCCATCCAGATGCCAAATGGTCTAATTGTACTAACCTCCACCACTTCCCCTGACAGAAGATTCCATACACGCACCACCCTGCTGTGAAAAAACTTGACCCTCTGATCCCTTTTAAATCTTTCCCCCCTCACATTAAAACTATGCCCTCTAGTTCTGGACTCCTCCACCCCAGGGAAAAGACCTTGTCTATTTATCCTATTCATGCCCCTCATGATTTGATAAACCTCTATAAGGTCACCCTTCAGCCTCCAATACTCCTGGGCGGAGCGCACAACTTGTGTCACAATGGGGCCTGGGTGGTTGATGGCAGCTGCTTCAGACCAATAAGAGAGTTGGTGTGAACCTCCAGCCAATGGGAGTGAATGAGGGCTGGGTCCAGTGGGCCAACATGTGACCATGAACTGTGCAGGTGCAGTGTCACTGTGGTGCGGGTGTTACTCAATGAGTGAGAAGGGAGTGAGAGAGACAGCAGAGACTGGGAGAGAAATTGAGTTTGTATGGACTGGGAGTGTTTATAAACACACGGTTTTAGGCGGCTAGACCTGAATTACAAATTCCTGGTAAATTAGAACCAAAAGAACTGTGGATGCTGTAAATCTCACACAACAACCAAAAGGTACTGGAAAAACTCAGCAGGTCTGGCAGCATCTGTGAAGAGAAATCAGAGTTAATGTTTGGATCCGCTGACCCTTCCTCAGAACTGATGCTACTGAAAAGAAATGTCAGTTTATATGCAGAAGTTTGGGGTTAAGGAGTAAATGATAGGTGGTGATAGAGTCCCAAGAAAGAGATGGGAGCAGTTGGACAAAGGAGTGGATAACGATCTGGCTGGGGGTGGGTGAATAACTGTTTATCGGGACTGTTAGTGGCTAACTATATGGAGTGTATAATGGCAGGCAATATGATAACAAGGACTGGTATGTGGGTTAAGAGGCTAGGGCGCTAGGACATTGGAGAGTTCAGCACATAAAATTATTGAATTTGATACTGGGGCTAGAGGGGTGCAGGGTCCCCAAGTAGAAGATGAGGTGTTGTTCTTCCATCTTCCGTTAAAGTGTGGTGCTGGAAAAGCACAGGCAGCATCTCAGAAGCAAGAGAATCGACGTTTTGGGCATAAGCCTTTCATCAGGAATGCCGGGATTGGAGGGAGAGGGGGGTCGTAGCACGGCTGAGAGATAAATAAGAGGGATGTGTGGGGTTGGTGGGAAGGGAGCTAGGAAGGCAATAGGAAGATGTAGGTGGAGGGTAATGGACAGAGGGTGGAGTGGATAATTGGAAAGGAAGTTGAACAGGTGGGACAGCTCAAGGGGGTGGTGTCGAGTTGGAGGGTTGGATCTGGGATAAGGTACGGGAGGGGAGATGAGGGAACCTTGATTCTGTGGTTAAGGGGTCCCAATGTGGAAGATGAGGTTTTCTTCCTTCAGGTGGCTGGGATTTGGTGGTGGAGGCGGCCCAGGACTTGCATGTCCTTGGCGGAGTGGGTGGGGAAGTTGAAGTGGTCGGCCACAGGATGGTGGGATTGGTTGGTGCATGTGTCCCAAAAATGTTCCCTGAAACATTCCGCAAGTTGGTGTCCTGACTCCCCAGTGGAGAGGAGACGACATCAAAATTAAAGGCCATAATAGGTGGTGTTTGAATGTGCTGGAAATTCTCTGCTGGATGTAGAAGGATCTATTATGGGTGAGGGGGAGGTGTGGGCACAGGTTTTACACCTCTTGCATTGGCAAGTGAAGGTGCTGGGAGTGGAGTGTGGATGGATCTGACAAGGAATTCACAGGGAATCGTCTCTGTCGAATGATGAAAGGAATGTAGAGGGAAATATATCTGGTGGGATCTGATTGTAGGTGGTGGAAATGGCGGAGGCTGATGCGTTGTATCTGGGTGGAAGGTGAGGACTAGGGGGTGCTATCCTTGTTGCAGTTGGAGATGTGTGGTTCAATGGCAGAGGTGTGGGAAGTGGTGGAGATACACTGGAGAGTATTGTTGACCACACGGGAGGGGAAATTGCAGTCCTTGAAATACGGGGGCGTTTTGGTATGTTCTGGAGTGTTCTGCCAGCTTGCATCAAGCTTCACTGGAACACTGCAGTAAGCATGAGACAGATGTTGGCCAGCGAACAGACTCGTGTGTTAAAGTAGCAGGCAGCTGGAAGTTCAGGGTCTTTTTTGTCGCAGAACGGAGATCATCAGCTGCCGTTTCCACCACCTCTACTGAGATGGTGCCAGACACAGGTTCCTGTCCCCTCCATTAACAGCTATGCACCCTCCCAGCCAGATTGTTATTCACTCCTTTGTCTTTCCAAATGTTACTGTTTCTTTTGGGCACTGTTCTCACCTATTATCTACTCTTTATACCCCTATTTCCTGCAGTCCAAAGATATGCAGGTTAGGTGAATTGGCCAAGCTAAATTCCCCGTAGTATTCAGGGATGTATAGGTTAGGTGCATTCGTCAGGGGAAATGTAGAGTAATAGGGTCGGGGAATGGGTTTGGTTGAGAAACTCTTCAGAGGGTGGGTGTGGACTTGTTGGGCCGAATGGCCTGTTTCCACACTGTAGGGATTCTAATTTTCCCAGCTGCTGTCGGTTCTGAGGAAGGGTCACTGGACCTAAAATGACCCTTGGTGTGTGCAGGAGGAGGAAACGGGAAAAGGGAGTTAGATCCAGTTTAGACTGGGAGGGTTTAATTACACCCTGTACGTGTTGATGGACCTGAATTAGAAACTCTTGGTCCCACGTTTGCAGCAAATGCGAAAATAGCTGTGGCCCTCAGGCGGTGATAGGTCCTGGGTTAGGCCACCATCTTTATTTGGGGCAAGGTACAGCGAGGCACATGGACATATCCTCTTCCTGGGTGGGGAAGGGGTGATTGAAAGCGGAGCATTTACACAGCAAAAACATACCAAGAGAAATTTTTGTCTTAACTGTTCAGTCTGCACTGACTGTGAGTTTTGTTTTGTGAATTCATTTTAGAGGATATTAATTGAGAATAATTGAGACAGGGATCTCAGAAGCAATTTTCTATCGTCAGCAGGGTCATCAGGATCTGAATACCATTGACATTTAACAGTGGAAGGAGAAAGGTGTGTCTGTTCTGTCTGTGGGAAATTATCTGTTTTTTATTTCAAGCAAAAAGCAGAAAGATGTTCAAACTGTGGTTGGATCACCCTTTGGGTTTGTGTTCAATTCTTGGCCCTGCAGCTGTGGAAGGTATTATTGGCGTGAGAGAGAGCGCAGACTTATCCAAATTACACCTCGTCTCTGTATAGGAACTGTCAGATTTAGACCCAATCACCCACTTCATGATGTTAACCTGTAAACTCCTCATTTTCAATTCCCTGCAAACTTCTCATTAAAATTCCTTATGGACTCAAATTCCAGCACCATTTCAGGTGGAATGTTCAAGGTTCTGACAATTGTCTGTTCATCCAGAAACTGCTGAAGTCCATGTTGACTCTGGGATTACAAAGGGCTGAGTTGAAAGATGAGATGCTGGTCCTGAGCTCCCATTGAGATGCATTGGAACAGTACAGGAGG
The DNA here is from genome assembly GCF_047496795.1 of Chiloscyllium punctatum. Lineage (NCBI taxonomy): Eukaryota > Metazoa > Chordata > Chondrichthyes > Orectolobiformes > Hemiscylliidae > Chiloscyllium > Chiloscyllium punctatum. The sequence continues at coordinate 55,339,741 of NC_092759.1, read as the reverse complement.
CTGAGGGCAGTGTAGGTATGAGCAGACAATGAAAATGACAGGGCTGCACTGAGGGTGCTGCCTGGCTCAATGAGAGTGTTTTGGAGTTGGGTGTAAACAGAGCGAGGGGAGACAGGGAGAAGGTGAACCACAGCTTCAGTTTTAGTTCAGGCCATTCAGAAATTCACATGGTCCCAATGGTAACAGCCAAGTTGTAAGTGAAACCTGCTGAGTTTTTTTTAAACAGTTTTTAAATTATAAAATGTCAGCTTAAGTAAAGATCGGGGCTTTTGATTATAATGGAAATGTCTGAAGAGAAGGAAGGTTGCTAGCGCATTTCGATTCTCCTAATGGGAGTAACTAACTGAAACTAGAGAGACATTGTGACAGGAGACCTTAGACCAGTGGTGTGCTCCTCTTGCACAATGTGGGAAAAACGGGACACTTCCAGTGTCCGTGACGGCTATGTGTGCAGGAAGAGTGCCCATCTGCAGCTACTGGGAAACTGCTTTTCAGAACTGGAGCTGAGAGTGAACTCACTGTGGAGCAATACTGAGAATGTTATAGACAGCACGTTTAGTGGGTTAGTCACACTAAAGGTGAGGGTTACACCGGCAGAAAGGGAATGGGTGACCATCAGATTAAGTAAAAGGCTCAGGAAGGAAGTGCAGGACTCCTCACTGATCGTTCCGCTTCTCAAACAGATATTGTGCACCGCTTGGGATTCTATAAGGGGGGAACAGGTGGAGTAGACTCTCAGGGGAAATCAGCAACAGCCAGGTTCAGTGCACCACAGATAGCTCCGCTGCACAGAACGGGAGGAAGGAGAATGGCAGAGCTATCGTAACAGGGGATCCAATAGTCAGGGTCAGAGATAGGCGCGTCTGTGGCCACAGACATGAATCCAGGACAGTGGAATTGAACCCAGGTCAATTTATTGATATATGCACTGACCAATAAAGGTCAGCGTCCCAAATGCAACCTTCAGCACTTGATCACCCTCAAACTCTACTTTCCAGGGAATGTGCACTTGTTCTGAGTCCTTCAGAGGGATTGAAGGGGATGGGGAGAAAACACGAACAGGGTTGTGTTGTAGATCTACAAAATAACCATCACTCTCCCCTCTCGGTCTCTCCCCTCTGTCTCCCACCCCCCATCATGCCTCCTCCCCACCACAGGGAAAAGACCTTGTGTATTTACCCTATCCATGCCCCTACTGATTTTATAAACCTCTCTCAGGTCACCCATCAGCCTCTGACGCTCCAGGGAAAACAATGTATTCAGCCTCTCCCTGTAGCTCAAATCCTCCAACCCTGGCAACATGCTTGTAATACTTCGCTGACCCCTTTCAAGTTTCACAATATTGTTTTGATAAGAAGGAGACCAGAATTGCACGCAATATTCCAAGCGTGGCCTAAGCAATGTCCTGTACAGCCGCAATACGACTTCCCAACTCCTATATTCAGTGCTCTGACCAATAAAGGAAAGCATACTAAACACCACCTTCACTATCCTATCTACCTGCGATTCTGCTTTCAAGAAGCTATGAACCTGCACTCCAAGGTCTCTTTGTTCAGCAGCACTCCCGAGGACCCTACCATTAAGTTTATACACCCTGCTAATATTTGCTTTTCCATCAGGGCAAAGAGACTTGTCTACCTTTAGCTCCATTAGCTTACCCAGCTCTAACACTTTCGTGATAATGGTTGTTCCTTTGTCCTCGCCTTCCTCAGTCTCCTTATCAATTACTGGCATGTTCTTCGTATCCTCCACTGTGAAGGCTGACTGCTGTGTACTCATATTCCTGAAACCAGCTGGATAGCAATAAACTCTGAGAGGTCTTCTTTGAGTCTTTTATTGATAAGACATGGCCGCTACCTGGATCGTGTACATGCAGAACACCTCCAGGCAGTATCAGGTAAGTCCCCGCCTGTCCGATGTATGCCTCCCATTCTTATACCTTTGTGGTTTGTGGTTTTGAATGGACTTGTCTCTCAATATTATCTCCATGACAATGGCAGTTAAAAAGTAGAGTTCAGCTCAGCACTTTGTGGTTAAACCACATACCCCTTCCCCCACACCCCTGTGGTTCAGTCAGGTACCTGACAGGCCCTTCAGTTTCAGTGGGGCTGTCTGTCAGGATTCTGATGTGGAAGAGCTGGTGTTGGAGCGGGGTGGGCAAAGTTAAAAGCCACACATCACCAAGTTATAGTCCAACATGTTTATTTGGAAGTACAAGCTTTTGGAGTGTGCTGTGATTTTGAACTTGATCAGGATTATCTCTATGGTAACAGTTAAGTGCTTCAACAATTACAGAGGCCATATGTTCCCCACACAATAGGTTCCCCTCTAGCAGTGTAAACTGCTATTCTGGCCCTGGGGATAGCTACTCATCACTTTTCTCCCCCAATCCCATCTCGCTTTCTGTTGATCTTTAAAGTTTTTCTAATCTCCTAGTTTCTCCTTGGCCTTGCCAATTTGTATGTTTTCTATTTCAATTTGATAAACTCCCTTATTTCCTTAGCCACCCATGGTAGATTACTCCTTTTCCTACAGTCCTTCCTTTTCACTGATATATACGTTTGCTGAGCAGTTTGAAAAATTCATTGATATTCTTCCACTGTCTGTCAACTGTCCCACCTTAAAGTGTTTGCTTCCAGTCTACATTAGCCAACTCATGCCTCATCCTTTTGTAGTCTCCTTTGTTTCAGCACAGGATCTTGGGATTGGATTTAATCTTCCTTCTTCCCAACTGTATTCTAAATTCATCCAGACTTAACACAGGTCTTTTATCAGATTACGAGGTGAGGCAATGTTTCCAGGGTGTTTTGGTTTTCATTGTCAGAGACCTTGGCTTTGTAATAAAGTACAGGATAGATATTCAAAACAGAGTATTCTGGACAGTGTGAATGTACGACACAATCTAAAACCATAAATCAGTGTCTCCCCTTAGTTTACATGATTTGGAGATTCCGGTGTTGGACTGGGTGTGCAAAGTTAAAAATCTCACAACAGCAGGTTATAGTCCCTCAGGTTTAATTGGAAACTCACTAGATTTCGGAGTGTCGCTCCTTCATCATCATCCAATTAAACCTGTTGGACTATAACCTGTTGTTGTGTGATTTTTAACTCACCTCAGTTTAAAATTGTAAAATCATTATCTCCCACACGCTTCCTCACTATCTAAGTTTGAAATCCTAATCCACCTGACTATCCTGCATTTTCTGAAAATCTCCTTTGGTGAAGGTGGTGAGTTTTTAGGATTCATCTTTCTGGTTATTACCGTAAGAAGATAAGCCCTGGGCACAGGAGAGGCAATGCAGCCCTTCGAACCAGCTCCACCATTTAATACGGTGATGATTGAGCTCAGCTCGGTCTCAGCTGGATTTTCCCACCTGCTCTCTCTCACCCTTCATCTCATTGCAAATTCAACATCTGTATCTCTTCATCAATTTTGCTCATTGTCCTGGCATCCACCACATTTTGAATAGGGAATTCCACTGATTCATAGCACATTGAAACAGGTGCATTCTTCTTCATGAGAATGAAATAGAAACAGGGTAATCTTCCATGGAGTCCACGCCAACCCTATGATGAGCATCCCATTCAGACTCACCCATTCCCTGTATTTCCCGTGGTTAATGGCTTAACCTGCACAGGCATGGACACAGGGAATTTCACATAAGCAATCCACTTAACCTGCACATCTTTGGGCTGTGGGATGCAACTGGAGCACCCAGAGGAAACCCACACAGACACGGGGAGAACGTGTAAACCCCACGCAGTCACCTAAGGCTGAATCAAATCCAGGTCCCTGACGCTGTGAGTCAGCAATGCTAACCATTGAGCCACCTCTATTTAAAATCTGCTCCTCCTATTAACCTCTCCACACCCCAGTTGGCTGAATCTGTATTCCTTACATTAGAAAATCAGGTTGTGAAAGCAGATGTCTCAGTCAAACCCAGTGTCAGTCCATATATTCTGTGTGTTTGAATGGGGATCCGATACACAACACCCTCCAGTCCACAATTTTCATTGACTTTCCAGAGACAGGGCTCCAGTGGCTTCATGGGGACTATAACTCCCACAATCCCTGAGGCAGGGATCACACGTGTGTGGGGAAACCTGGCACTGTACATGGACAGAATGTGGGCGGGTTTTGGAGCATGTGCTTTGGGTAAATATACTTTGCAGAAAGTTTTTCACACTATGATTGGCTGGAGGATGAATGTATCTGTTCATAGTATTGATCTGTTGGTGGAGGGGGTCAAAGTGTCACTACGCCCATGTAGGCCCACTCTCCATCCCCAATTCATTGTAATGGAGGGAATCAACTAATGGGGAACGAAGAAGGATCTGACCCATTCTCACAGACTGAAGGTTCCTCCTCTTCTGTCCAGGATCTGCCACCTCCCTTTCTGCTTCCTTTTGTTTCATTCTGCTGTAACATTATTGATTTGCAGCAACTGAAGGGAAAGGAAGTGAACCCAGAAAGGGTGCAGAGTCTAACCAGGGATGGGAAGTGTTGGCATGGATCTGTTTATCAGTTACTCCATGAGAATGTGGCGGGTGTACATTAGGGGGTAGCAGAGTCAGAATGGTGGGAGAGAGTAAGTGGGCTGGAGGGTTACAGCTTTGCGGGAAGAAAGGTGGAAAATATTCCAGAGAAACTAGAATTGTCTGTTCTGAATTTCTAACCTGTGCATATTCCTTTATACAGGGTGCTAGATGGTGAACATTTGCAGACTGAATTCTCAAAATCATGTGCAGATTGTGATTGAGTTAACCAGCATTTGAAGAACCAAACATAGAGAATCACTCGGCCAAAATCCTGCAACACTCTCCTCGCAGCATTTTCGATCTCTCTGCACCAAATGGTCTGTGAATGGTACAAGACAGCAGCTCACTCCCATCTTCTCAAGGGTAACGAGAGATGGGGAATAAATGCTGGCTGAGCCAGTGATGCCCATATCCTGGGAATGGTTTCTATCTCTAGTTGCTGAACCCCAGTTGATGTTACTGCAGGATGATGAGGGATTCTGAGTGCATCCTCCAGGAGGCAGCACCATCACATTACCCCCGCCTACACCCACACAGTAACACAGCAACGTTACTGAAACAAAAGGCAGTGAAGCCAAAGGAGGGCTTAGATATAGTTCTTCGAGGTAAAGTCTGAAAAGGGATTGGAACACAGCAGGAACAGGAGACTGAGCTGGATGGTCAGCTGTTTCCCATTGAATGGTGGAGTAGGATTGAAAGGCTGAATGGTCTCCTCCTGCTGCTATCTCCCAGGTATGCATATAGTCATGGAGCCCGGGTAGGAAGGAGTAGGCAGGGATTCTCCAGGAGATTGCATTTCCACAACAGTTTTCAGTGAGGGATGGTTTGATGGATTTTATTTAACATTTATCTTTAACTCAAGGTTTGTAAATTTTGGTTTTAAAATGTTGTAAAACTTTTTTGCACAGCAAATAAAATTAAAGAAAATAACGTAAACTGAATAAAACAGTTTTAAAACTTTCAACCTTTGTAAAACAAAATCCTGTCTATTCCCAGACACCATCACTTTCCAGCTACTCAAAACTCCAGGGAAATATTCCCTCCCTGTATGAACCTTTGGTTTGATTTAACTAATTTTCAGTTCTCGTTCTGTGAGCTGTGAAGCGTTCTTTTTCCCCATTTCTCCGAACCCGAAATGTGAGCACAGCAACCTTCCCACCATCAAAATTATCATTCCGCCATTTTGCTTTTGGTTAACATATAATCACCAGCAGTGCAAAAGTGAGGACTGCAGATGCTGGAAACCAGAGCCAAGATTAGAGGGGTGCTGGAAATCGGCTTTTGCCAAAACATTAATTTTTCAGCTCCTCGGATCCTGCCTAACCTGCTGTGCTTTTCCAGCACCACTCTAATCTAGACATATCATCACCAGCAGTAAACCATTTGTGTGACCAACAGAATATCTCCAAACAAAGCCCATTGCGGGCCACGCAAACCATAACAAGTGACAGAGTGAGAAGGGACTAAATCTGAGTAGAGTTGTGCGGAGGGGGCAGCGGTGGAGATAAAGCACTATATCCCCGACGGAGCCCACCTCTATCTAAAGGCATCGAGAGCATTGATGCACACCACATGCTCCTTCTCCAAGGACACCCTGCTGTGTAGCCTTTATCCTCAATCATTGAATAAAATCCCTACAGTGTGAAAGGAGAGCATTGGTCCATCAAACCCCACCGACCATCTGAAGAACATCACGCCCAGAGCACTCTAACACTGTTACACTGCATTTCCCATGGCTGATCCGCGTAGTCTGCACAATCCTGGATCCTGTGGGCAATTTAGCACGACTGATGCACTAACCTGCAAATCTTTGGAATATGGGAGGAAACCAGAGCACCTGGAGGGAACCCTCACTATCATGGGGAGAATGTGGGAACTTCACACAGGCCGTTGGACAAGGCTGGACTCCAACCTTGTACCTGATGGTGTGAAGCAGCCGTGCTACCATCACAATTTAAATCAAAACAGATGATCCCTGCTCACTGTCACATTGCTGTTTGTGGAGACTTACTGCGCAGAGAGACATCCTGAGGTTCAGAAAGTGGCAATGTAAGTTCAGTCACCATCAGCCCAGTTAATGTGGTTAACAACAACAACATCAATACTCTAACAGTGTCGTCATGTACAAGGTCCACTCCTGACTCTAATGGACAGTAACATCAGAATCAGAGTCCTGCAGTCCACACGGAGCAGATGGATGACCACTTCCCTGTGAGCAATCACTGGGCTCTCAATCGACTTGAAGACGCAGCAAATCCCTTGTCACACAGAGGGGTGAACAGCTCCTACCCAGCGTGAACCCGCTGGGGTCTCAGGGGATGGGATGAATCACTGAATCCCTTCTCGCACACTGAGTATCTGAATGTGCGCTCCCCTGTGTAGGCTCACTGGGGTCTCAGTGGGGCAGGATGAATCACTGAATCCCCTCTCCCACACTGACCATCTGAATGGCCTCTCCCCCTGTGTGGGCTCACTGGGGACTCCGGAGGTGCTGCATTTGAGTGAATCTCTCCCCACATTGGGAAAAAGTGAATGACCTTTCACAAGAGTGAGCTCGCTGGTGTTTAAGCAGATCAGAGGACTGAGTGAATGCTTTTCCACACACTGAGCAGGTGATTGGCCTCCTCCCGGTGGGAATGCACTGATGTCTCCGCAGGTGAGAGACTTGAATGAATCTTTTCTCACACATGGAGCAGGTGAAGGGTCTAAACCAACTGTGCCATCTCTGGTGCCTCAGCAGATTGTAAGATCGAGTAAATCCCTTCCCATACGTGGTGCAGGTGAATGGCCTCTCTGCAGTGTGACTGTGTCAGTGAGTGTCCCACTGGGAGGATTAAGTGAATTCCTTATCCTGATTGAGCCTGTCCTCCTGTTTCTCTCAGTTATTATTGACAATCTCACACCCGAACCTGTACCAGAGTGTGTTCCAGAACAGACAGAATGGTCAGCTGCAGCCAGTCACCTGACCGGTCACTGGTCCTGAAAGGTTCACTCTCCACAGATGCTGCCAGAATTGCTGAATTTTTCCAGCGATTTCTGGGTTTTTTTCTGATTTCCCAGCATTTGCAGATGTTTAGTTTTCCAATACTCATCTTGTCTGTTGCAGAGGAGTTCTTTGATGAAATTCGAGGGTTTTGAAAATTGTACGTTAGGTCACACATCAGCTATGATAATCATGAATGGCAGAGCAAAGTCAAGGGGCTGAATGGCCTCCTCCTGTTCCAATGAAAGTTATCCATTGTCAGCTTGTGCTATCATTTCCCCTCACTGCTCACTTCACCTCCATGTCAAATACACTGTTACTGACTGAACAAACCTCCTGTGTTTGAATTAAACCTGCTCATGTTCAGTGGCTCCGTCTCCTGCTACCCGGGTTTAACTCTCATCATGGAATGCTGTCTCGTGTTACTGCGGGAATGCCCACAAGGACTAATCCTGGAGTCTGTATCCTCTGGGATCCACAATCACCGTTTCTTTCCTTCTTCCTATTTCATTCGGGCTATTGAACTCTCGGTTTCAATCCAATCTCCTGTCATGCTCTTCAACATGTCCATGTGGGTAGACTAGAGGTAGCTGGGATTTAATGAAGGGAAGTGGGGATTAGGCAGAAGTACGAGGCGTGGTGACAGCAAAGACAGTTCTCATTGTAACGGCAGAGTTTCTCCGTGACCCAGTGAGTGGTGAGGCTCCTGAGTTTGTGGGCGGAGACAGATTCAATCAGGGATTTGGTAAGACAAACAGACATTGACCTATCCATCTGATTGTTAACTCAGACAGATAGAAAGAAAGATGCACATTTAGACAGCACCTTTGATGATCTGGGGCAATGAAACATGCTTCCAAACCAATGATTTCAACTACAAATCTCTGAAAACACAGACACAAAGCTTTCTACTTGAACAGGTTGTCTCTGAGCTTTCCCTTTTCTGGAGAAAAACGTTTTGAGCTGTTCAACCTTTCCTGGTGATTATAACCGCTATTTTCCTGTAAGATCTGTGACTGAACCTTTATTTTCCTCTTTCTTGTGAGTGATGAAAGTAGCAGAAACAGTTCCTGATCTGTGAGGTGTTTTGGTTGGAATATTTATATTTACAAATCCATTCCCACCCTCTCATACAGTGTGAAATTGATGTAAAACTGAAGGAAATGAGTGAGTGAGCAACCACAGAATCATAAAGGATGCATATGTATCTGAGTTGAATGAACCTGGCATGAGGTTAACATGACAACAATCACAACTAGTTAGAATCACAGAATCCCGAGGGTGCAGAAAGAGTCTATTCTGCCCATCGAGTCTGCAATGACCTGCTCACCCACCCTCCCACAATAACCCCACATTAACCATGGCTAGCCCAACCCACCTAAATTGCAGACTGCGACCATCTTAGCATAGCCAAACCAGTAACGTTACACATCTGTGGGAAGGTCACAAATTACATCCAAATGCTGGGAATTGTGGATGAAGGCTCACAAATACTTGACTCTGGCACAAATGCTCTGCTTTTCAGAATACAATCTGGGGGACACTGTAACTGGAAAAATTTCGGATTACCTCAGGAGGAAGAGAATTCAAAACTCGCGCCATTGACCCAAGGGGTGCAGTGAATGTTACAGCGGTCTGGGAATCTTCAGAGATGTAACAGGTTGTGAGTAAGGTGGGGGTGAGACAAGGACATAAAGACAGTCTGTCACACGGGGGAAGGCAGGAGAGATTAAACAGCAGAAATGGTCGTCCCTCAAGGCCACGGGGAATGGAGTTAGAGCTGGGAAAGAAACACGGAAACAAGGATTGCAACTGTCAAAGAAATATGTTAAAATAACAGATTATAAAAGCATAGAGGGCAGAGTTCAGTCTAAATTTTTTGCTCTCAATGGTGAGTACAAAAAGCTGTAAAGCCTGGGGAGTTCTATTACAGCCAACACATACCCAGGATTGGCAAAGTGTGCTGTAACTTTCTGATATTTCTTTTTCTGGCATTTGTAGTTCAAGTCTGACGATGCTAGTAACGTTTCAAATTGTACTGGAGTTTAATATTCTGGAGAAATGTCAAATAAATCACATTGATCATATTCTGCAGATCTTAGTCCATTACCCTGCATGTTCTAGCATTTCAGTTACATCCATATCCTGCCGGTGGGACAGAACATACAGGGATGGTGACGGTGGTGTCTAGAACATTGTAAGATATGATTCTGTGCGTATGACTGTGCCAGCTTGTTGCTTGACTCGTCTGCGTTCCAGCTCACCCAATAAGATGTTGGCAGGGTGAAACACTACAGTTGGATCCCCTCTGCTCGCCAGTTCCTTCCGTTTCTGCTTTTTTAGAATTTCATTCTCTCTCACTCTCCCCTTTGCAGACTCTGACACAAGTGTCTCAACCTTGAATCATGACAATTAAAAAAAAACATGTCTCTACAAGAAAACTAATGGAGGAAAATATATTATTCTTGCATCAACTGCATTTTTAAACAAAAACAATTCTGTTCAATAAACACTGTCTCATTTTGTTCCTTCAATTCAATCAAGCGATCTATTATATTTTATCCCTCAGTTTACCGATCTTCATAAATATCCAATCAATTTCAGAGGAATATGCTGATAAAGTATTGAAACAATTTATCTGTTTAGGTTTTAGCATTAGTTATCAAGTCATTACCATTACAATAATTGCATAATAATTGGTCTGGGTAACAAGTATACTGAGGTTCACAATTTAATTTATTGACTGTTTGAAAAATGGGACAATATACCCTTTTTTCCGGATTCTAACAGTAATTGTTTAGGCATTTGCATGACAATAATTATAGTATGCTTTAGTTTAGTCTTGCTAACAACTACAGTGAAGTTTATATTTGAATTTAATCCAATCTTCCCTAGTACCTATACAGTAATATAAAAATCCATTTTATTTCCAATCAACACACCTACAAAAGAATCCATTATTTCTGATGCAATGCGCACTGTTAAAATATGACTTTTGCTCATTTGAATGATCGGTGTAATCCCAGACTTATAAATTTAGAAAAACCTAATTAATTTTCCCTGCAATAATTCCTGTTCATTTTTGCCGATAGCACAGTCAAATAGCAAGATTGAAATTTATCATTATTCTTAAGTATGGTAATGGAATTTTGAAAATCTATATGTTGTTAATATATAATAATTGTTACTTTCAATCCATAAAACATATAACATTGCAGCACAGTACAGGCCCTTTGGCCACGATGTTGTTCCGACCTTTTATCCAAATCTAAGATCAAACTAACCAACATGCCCTTCATTTACTATCATTCATGTGCCTATCCAAGAGTCGCTTAGATGTCCCTGATGGATCTGAATCTACTGCCACCACTGGCAGTGCATTCCACACACTCACCACTATCTATAAAGAATCTATCTCTGACATCTCCGCAGAACTTCCCCCATTCATCTTAAAATTATGCCACTTTGTGGGGAAAAGTCTTTCATTATCCACTCTATCTATGCCTCTCATCATCTTACACAATGCTATCAAGTAAACTCTTTCACTGCAATGACCAAAGCCTCAGCTCTGTCAAGCTTTATTCATAAGTCATGCCTTCCAGTCCAGACAACATTTTGATAAATCTCATCTGCACCTTCTCTAAAGCTTCCACATCCTATGTCTTATGAGGTGATCAGAACAGAACACAATATTCCAAGTATAGTCTCATCAGGGATCCGTAGAGCTGCAGCATAACCTCGTGGCTCCTAAACTCAACCTCCCCTCTAATGAAAGCCAACACACTATGCACGGTCTTAATAACCCTATCACCTTAGATGTCAGCTATGAGGGATGTATGGACGTGCATCCCACGATCCCTCTGTTCCTCCACATTGTCAAGAGTCCTGCATTTAATCTGAAAATATGCATTCAAATTTGAAATTCCAAAATGGATAACTTCACATTTTCTCAGGTTGAACTCCATCTGCCACTTCTCAGCCCAGCTCTGCACCCTGTCAATGTCCTCTAGCAACCTACAAGAGCCCTCCACACTATCCACAACTCCACCAACCCTCGTGTCATTGGCAAACTTCCTAACCCACCCTTCCACTTCCTCATCCAAGTCATTTGTAAACATCACAAAGAGCAGAGGTCCCAGAACTGATCCCTTCAGAACACCATTGGTCACCGTGCTCCAAGCTGAAAACTATCCACTTAATCTCACCCTGTCCTCTATGGGTCAACCAATTTATTACCTAACCAGGCAGGTTTCCATATATCCCATGCCTCATTACTTTCTGAATGGGCCTACCATGGGGAACCTTATCAAACACCTTGCTAAAATCCATATACACCACATCCACTACTCTGTCCTCACAAAAGTGTTTGCCACAACCTCAAATAATTCAATGAAGCTTGTGAGGCATAACCTGCTCCTCACAAAGCCATGCTGACCATCTCTAATCAATCTATGCTTTTCCAAAAAATCATAAATCCTGTCTCTCAGAATTCTCTCCAAACATTTGCCCACAACTGATGTAAGACTGACTCATTGATGATTCCCAGGATTATCTCAATTGCCTTCTTGAAAAAGGGAATAACGTTTGCCACCCTCCAATCATCTGGTATGACTCCAGTGGACAGTGAGGATGCAAAGATCATTGCCAAAACACAGTAATCACTTGCCTCCCTTCTCATAACAACCTAAGTTATATCCTTTCTGGCCCAGCGGACTTATCTATCCCCATGATTTTTAAATATTTTCAGCACATTCTCTGTCTTAACATCGACCTGTTCGACCGTATCAGCCTGTTTCACGTTGTCCTCACAAGGAACAAGGTCCCACTCACTCGTGAATATTGAAGCAAAGTACTCAGGAAAAATCTTCCCTACCTGCTCAGACTCCTGGCACAAGTTTGCTTCACTATAAGGTGTATAAATGTGGAATTATGTCTCAGTACTGACTTAATGTAAAGATATTGCAGTGTACAATCACTCGACTACTTTGAATATTGAACGGTATTTTAACTGAGAAAACACAGTTAAATTGATGTGATTATGTTTCACTTCATGCTAACATTTATTGTATTTAGAACCACAATAAGAGTTTCATTTTTACATCTATGAAACTTACTTAAAATTCATCGCACGTTTATGTGAAGAAAATAGAATTAGCATCTGTTTGTTCATTCCTTTATCAATGACTGTTCATTTTGAATCTGTGGAAGTTGTACATTGTTGAAAGGAAGGGAACTTGTCTTCGGCTGAATATTCACATGGAATGACTGATGCATTTTTAAAATTAAAGTACAATGATCACGCAGTTTTGTCAATTTGTCTTCCAAAGAATTGTCATGAGATTTTCTTTATTTAAGACTATCATTCATTTATTCTATTGTTCGTGTAAAGTATTGTTTAATTTCCAGTCCATTACACACAGAAACTACCTAATTAATTCCCATTCGAATTACTACAATAAACAGCTGATTAGTTTCATTTGAGTAACCATATTAAACATAATATTGCAGTCCTGCCGTCCTGAGTGGGAACATTATGAAAGGAGCCTGTGGAGCTGTGGCAGTGTCTCTATTACTAGACCAGAGGGAAGGTTTCAAATCACACCTTCAACACAAATATATCAAGAGCTATCTGAATGGTGATTAGAGAGTGCCTAAGCACAGATTGAACTGCTTTTCAATCCAACATTAGATCTACTTTTATCTATTATATCAATAATCACAAAGTCTGATACTTATTTGAGTCAGGTTACCAAGAAATATGTGTTGGAAAATTCGCTTTAGCCACTTTGCTTTTACAAAAGACTTACATCTGTCCCTGTTTTCTCTAACTGAAAGAAATCTGAAGAGGATTTTCACTTTTAGGAAGAAAAGGGGAGGTGTTTCCCATATAAATTAATGCTTCTTCGATTTACGCCTTTTCAGTTTATGTCAGGTTTCATAATAAAGCTTTACTTTCGGATAACGGGGATGCATGTATCTAATTCTGTTGCTTATAAGTTCCTGGAGAATATTTGAAAATGTTGCAGAATTAAAGCTTACGATGTCTAAGTAATGAGATTGATCTTTTTTTGTTGCAAAGGGGCAAGTCCAAAAAATTGAAACACATTAAACATTATTCTCTAGTGCTATAAATTCAAAATAACGTTGATATCTTCTTCAGTAAACTAACAAATGCTACCACCTATTACTTGTCAGTCAGCTGATTACCGACTTTGTAACGAAATGTTGTGATTCATCTTAACATTACTCTATCCTTTGATCAAAGTGAATTTGTAATTGTTGTTCAGTTTATGAATTGTCAGAAACTTGTTTATATTTTACCATTCACCTCTTCATTTTGATCGTAAGATTGAAATGCTTTGGAAATATTGGAGTTTGTTCATTTAAAAATAAGGTTTGCACATCTCTCACATATCTCACTTCGTGTATTATGATTCAAGAATGTTTTCTGGTGGAATTCTAGTAAATATCAAACATTTGTTAGCTTCAAATAAAGTCTTTAACACCCAGTTATCAATCTGTTGTTCATGTTTCAGCTGTTACATTGACATTGATTAGGTACTCATTCGGAGAGATCAACTGACAATTATAAACTACTTGCAGGATGATTGAATTGAGAAAAAGATACAGACGTAGAAACATTTTTTAGAAGGAATTGCTTTTTCATTCAAATGTGTCGGCTGTTCAAGAATTCTATATCGCCTTCCATTGGTTTTCTTGTCGAGAATGTAAATTTATAATTCATGTGAATTTTAATGTGTTCTGTATTTTGAAATTTGTATCAGATTTAAGAAGAAAAAGAGGAGCAATTAACATGAAAAGTTCAGTGAATAGAAAGCACAATAAATTAAATTGACAGAGGTAACTTTTAGAATTGTCTATGAATATTTTTAGTCAAATATTTCTAATGGCAAGAGCGTTGTGCCGGTAAAGCACAGCAGCATTCAAGGAGAAGCAGAATCGACGTTTTGGACATAAGCCCTTCATCAGGAATCTTTTCGATACTCCTGCTCTTTGAATGTGCCTGCACTTTTCCAACACCACAGCTTTCCTCACTTTCTCCAAATATGCTTCATGAACAAGAACTGAAAATGTTAGCATCAGCAGTTGAACAAGACCAAATAAACACACTTTTGCAATATTTATAGTGAAAACTTGTTTGAGAACATGAATCAAATCAGATCGAACAACATCTCTCGCTGTGAGAACCCTTGGCCATTCATAATAAAGAGTAACCATGCTTTGCACAACCATTATGGTGTATAACGACTGAACTGAAATACCAGAGGGACTACGAATGAGTTTATTGAAGGGAATGATAACCAGATCCTTACTGTGATAGTGGGGATTGATCTCAGAAATAATAAAATTTACTGTGATTATTCCACTGAACAGTAATTAGATGGTCATGAAGATCTTTGTGTGGCTTTATGTGCAGTGTTTTCATTGAACATTGATTTCAGTAACATTGAGATATTTTACATATTGACAATTGACAGTTAAAGGTAAGTTTTAAATGCAACATTTCAAAAAATTGTCCGTTTTGTTTAGTGAAACACAATTCTAAGTTTATGGAATCCCTACTGTGTGGAAACAGGCCATTGGCCCAACAAGTCTACACTGACGTTCCAAAGAATAATCCACTCAGCACCATTCTGCTCTCAGATTACTGGACATTTACCCCTGACTAATGCATATAACCTACACATCACTGAACAGAACATGCAGCTTAGCATGGCCAATTTACCTAACCTGCATATCTTTGGATTGTGGGAGAAAACCAGAAGGTGGCCCTGTGTATTGTTACAAGACCATTATACCAACTACCATCCCCAAAGGACTTAAGATGTATCTCTGAGCTGCGGTACTGTCTCTGATTATCTACATCCCCACAATTTACTAAACTGCATGCATCAGCGTCTATTTCTTGCGGATTATCAGACTCAGGGACCGTTAATAATAAATATGAAATTATATTTGACAAAATCCCAATACTAAGAGAGTTAGCATCATAACTCTAAGCATCCCCAGCATTCTAAAAATTCCAGTGAAGCACAAAAAAACTTAATACACAATCCTGCAGAAATAATCCCGCATTCGCGTCGCCACTGTATATTCAGTTACTCTAAGTCTCTTCAGCCTGAGTTTCAGAGGGTCTTCCGTTGATTCGGCTGTCTAGACTTCTTCCCTAACTGGAGATTTCACTGGCCCTTTGATCAGAGTGTAGTGAGTCCAGCCTTTCTCCGCTGTCCTTATTGTCGTTTCGGTAATCAAAGGATCCTGATATGGACCTTCCCAGTCCGGCTGCAATTTAGTCTCTGCCCATGATTTTACTCAGGCTCAATCTCCTGGCCGGATGGGATGAACGGTGAATTCAAGGGGTGGAGTCTGTGCCAATAAACCCTGTTCCCTGAGGAGAGACAAAGAGGCGGACAAGCCCAGTATATATTTCTTTCGAACAAGTCTTTAGTTTCGGGAATTGTCAGGTAATCCAAATATGATTTCATATTTTTTCCTTGGGGCTGTTTGTACTCGCAAGAGAGCTATAGGTAAACATTTGGTCTAAGGGAGTCTGGTTTCTATTATCAATTTAGAGAGCTGTCGTTTGAGTGTTTGGTTCATTCTCTCAAACCTTCCTGATGATGGTGGGTGCCATGGAGCATGGAACTCCCAGGAAATTCCCAACCCTTTCATTACCCCCTGTAACACTTTAGAGTTAAAATGAGTTCCTTGGTCGGAATCTATATGGTTCACGAGCCCATATCGGGGAATTATGTGCTCCAATATTGTTTTACACACCACACTCGCAGTGGCAGTAGCTCGGGGGTATGCCTCAACCCAACCAGGTAGATGATCTACTATGACCTGTATATATTTTAGTCTTCCTACTCTGGGTGGTTCAGTGTAATCTTCTTGTATACTCTGGAAGGGTCTCAATCCCGGGTCTCTTCCTCCCGGGGTCTGTTTTCTGAAGACTTTCTTATTTACCTTTCTGCATATGATACATCCCTCACATATGTGTTTAGCAATTGTATATATTCCTTTACATCCATATTCCCTAAGAATTAAAAGATACGTTGCTTGTACTCCCCAATGGCTGCCTTATTGTCGGACAGCCATAGTTTCTCACATCATCATGTTATTTCACATTTCCCTTCCATCAGGCAACATCAATTGCCCGTCTGCTTTTTTTTCAGCCCCAAAATCTTTGAATTCTTTTTCAATTCTTTCAGTAAATATAAGAACTCCGGGGATCAGGGACCGGAGATATTAGCGAAAGGATCAGCCCTCCTTGTGGGTCCAGGCCTGCTTCCTTAGCCACTTCATCGGCTAATCTATTCCCCCTAACCTCTGGTTCATTTCCTTTCTGATGACCATTAACATGCACTACCGCTATTTCTCGGGGGAGTAATAGGGACGTCAAGACCCATTTAATCAACTCCTCATGTGCGAATTCCTTCCCCCAGCTCTTTATCAGTCCTCTTTCCTGTCATATCTTTCCAAAAGTGCGCACACCACCAAATGCATATTTAGAGTCACTGTATGCTGCTCCCTCTTTATTTTCTAATGCCCTAAGGACACTTTCCAATGCATAAAGTTCGCAGGTCTGAGCTGACCGCCCATTTGACAACCTTCCTGCCTCGACCACACGACCTTTCATCCCATCTACAACTGCATACCCATTATGTTTTTTCCCTTCAGTCACCTGGGAGGATCCGTCTATAAAGAGTCAGGCTCTTGCATGAAGCGGAACATCTCTCAGGTCCATGCGGGCCTTAGTTTGGTATTCTATAATGTCAAGGCAGTTGTGCTCTGGATTCTAAGGAGATTCTCCTTCCCCTTTCCAAAGAAAGGCAGCTGGATTTAAACAGTTATGGGTGACCAACACGAGATCATCCTTTTCTACTGATATTGCCTCATATTTCAGAACCCGCAAGTCTGTCAACTATCACCCAGCTTTTTGGTTTAGGATCGTTCTCACTTGGTGTGCGGTGCTTCCTATTAGGGCTCCCCCAAATGTAAGTTTCCTGCTTTCCCCCACCAACAGTGCAGTGGCAGCCACGGCCTGCACACACTCAGGCCACCCCCAGGAGACTGAATCCAATAGTTTCGAAAGATATGCTACTGGCTGTTTCATTCCTCCCCACTTCTGGGTTAATACTCCCAAAGCTGCTCCCTTATCTACGGTAGCAAAGAGCTGGTAAGGTTTATCTAGAGAAGGTAAGGCTGACACGGGGGCATGGATCAGATCTCTTTTGAATTCTTAAATAGTTCTTTTTCCTCTTCTTCCCAACTCAGACACTTTGGTTCCTCCTCTAATAGTTTGAGATATAATTTATTCGTCTTTTGAGCATAAGAATCAATCCACAATCTGGAATATCCCGTTAAACCCCAAAAATTATGATATTCCCATTTATTCCTGGGCAGCGGAATCCCCACTATTCCCTTTAACCGTTCCAGGCTTCCCTTTCTCTTCCCTCATAAACTAAATATTTCCCAAGTATTTCACTTCTCGCTCCACATATTGTAATTTGTTTTTAGATACCCGAGGTCCCTGCTGACCCAGGAAATTAAAATTTTTTTCGTGGCTTCTACTACTCTTTCTCTTCTCTTTCCTGTTACTAAGAAGTCGTCTACATACTGCAACAGGGTAGTTCGCTTGGGGCTGCTAAATTTCTCCAATATTTGTTCTAACATCTGTCCAAATAAATTCGGGGATTGTGTAAACCCTTGAGGGAGCACCGCCCACCAGTATTGCTGCTTCCGTCCTGTCTTGGGATCTTCCCATATAAAGGCAGAAAATTCCTACTTTTCTCCCAAAAGGCATCCTTTAAATCTATCACACTAAACCATTTGTGGTCATGAGGGATGGTACTTAATAACGTGCAATTCAATGTTCTAAAATCCTGCACCAATCGATAAATTCGATCAGATTTACGCACTGGTAGAATTAGGATTTTATAAGGAGACATACATGGCTCCAACAGTCCATCTCTAGCCCCTCAATTACTGGCTGCAGTCCTCGTTTACCTTCTATGGAAATGGGATATTGTCGCTCATAAACCTTTCCTTTTTAAACTTATTTCTATGGGACGGATCTGTATTTTTCCACGATTCCCTTCTCTAGCCCATATAATAGGGTCTACCCCTCTCTCCACATCTTCTGTCAACATTGCCATTTATACAACTAATTCTTTTTTCCAGAATTCAAATCTCCAGTCCTAAGAGGATAATTAAATCTCTCCCTAGTAACTTACTTCCTATATCAGGGATATACAATAGTTCCCCTGTGACTGTATCCTTCGGACCTTCTATCATCATAGCTTCAAATACTGGAACAGTCAATCCTTCCCTTTAACCCCGGAAACAGTAATTGACTGTGTTGACATTCCTACTTTCTTTGGTTTCAAATTCAGCGACGACCATGCTACCCCCATATCTACTAGGAAGACTACCTCTTCCCCACAGTGTCCCACCTTCAGGTTTATCAAGGGTTCCTGGGGAGACCTGGTGCAGGAAAACCTGATACCGTGATTGTGAGCACCAGCAATATAGGCATTTGCTTTCGCTAGACCGCATGCGTTGGTCGGTTAGCTCAGCTGGTTAGAGCGTGGTGCTAATAACGCCAAGATCGTGGGGTTAATCCCACACTGACCATGACCAGCGCTTGTCCGCTGGTTAGAACTGAGCTAACTGACGAACGTGGCTGGCGTGCGAAAGCAAGTGTCTATGTTGCCGGTGCTCACAACCACGGCGGCTGTGCATTTTCTGCTTCTTATCGATCGCACGATAGTCTGAAGTATTTCCTTTAGTTGCAAAGGTTTTCAACAAAAAATGCATTTACTTTTCCGAACGCGCATACTCGAGTTAACCATTTGCTCTGATATCTAAAATTAAACACAATATCCGGACCCATGCAATTTCACTCGCAACGTCACCAGCTCAGCTGCAGCTTGTCACGTTGACAAATATCGTCTGGAGAAACGTACATTCAACGATTGCTCACTGTTCTGGATACTCACAGACCTTTGGAGTCAGGGTTATGTGCTGCTGATAAACTGCTACGAACCTTATGGCAAATGCATTTGAATTGTAATCTCTCAGTGCGGTTCTTTCTGCTCCTGAACGATCAGTTGCTTTGGTGTCAGCAAGTTAAGGGCTTAACACGCTCCACTTGTGCCACTCAGCTGTCTTAGAAAGATGCAGTGTAAATCGATATGATAATATAAATGGAGACAACCATTCCCTTGAGCAGGAGCACACTCAACCGAGGAATTTCCTGCGCCTCTCTACCATCACAGAAGGACAGGACGCTCACCTATTGCATCACTGGAGCTAGAGATTAACTCTGCGCACTCATTCTCATCCCCATTTCCTGTTGGATATGAGCGGCTGTGCCGATGTTAAGCTAAAATGCTATTGACGCATACATTTCAACAATATCCTGTACTGTCCCCCGAGTCTTTGATGCTTTGTGGAAATCGATGAATCTCATCTTTCAACATTCTCATTTAGGGGATCTCCACAGCCTCTGAGGACACCGAACTGAAAGATTCAGCTCATTATCAATTCCCACATGTCTGTCACTGTTCGCTGGGTACTGATATTGTACATTTGCTGTTCTTCCGAACATATCCTCTGCTAGTATACTTATTGCTGCTTGCAATCATCCGGTTCTGTGGTTGCTGTGATCGTGGTTGTCGTGCATTGTGACCACAGCAACCTCGGTTCGAATCCAAATCACGGCACTAAGTGTTCTCTCCGTTGTCCTTTTTGTGATACACGTTAATAAATTAATTGTTTTACCGTCAAGTTCCGCTCCCTTCATATCTCTGCGTTTCATATATCAGAATTCAAACACCCGTTGTCATAGATTCCGGTCCTTCCCATGATCATTAAACCTCCTTTCCGTCCCTCTCCCCATTTCTCTGAGGCAATGCCCAATCTATCACTCTCTTTCACATTCATACTGTTCTGTCTGTGCTGCTGCGGTCACTATTGTTGGGTGAACGTGCCCCAATCCCACCATCGGGACCTTCAAACAAATCGATCCATTTGGATACCGTGGTTGTGAAATCAATCCCCATGTCGCAGCCTTTTACTGACATAGGCCAGAGACAATTGGAGCGTCAGGCCCATGGAAAATACCCAGGGCAGTTTTGGCGAAAAGACATCTTATTGTTAAAGATCAGCTTTTATGGCTTTCTGCGTTGTTCTTGTGATAATTTCATAGGACTGATAATCCAGAGACCGAGGTAACAGTCTGGGTACTCGGGCTTGAATCCCACCATGCCATGATTGTCAAATTTGGATTCAATAAATATCTGCAATGAAGAATCTAATGACAACTATAGATCCATTGACAATTGTTGAAAAAAAAATCTGCTTCATTGATGTCATTTCGGGATGGAATTTGCTATCCATACTTAGTCTGGGTTGCATGTGACTTCAGACTCATAGCAATATGGTTGAGTCTCAACTGCCCTCTGGGCAATTCGAAATGGGTGATAAATTCTGCTTAGCCAGATTCGCCCTCATACTAATCCAGAAATTTTAAAACAAACGCTCATTAGACTCTAGCAAGAGTGTGGTGTGCAGTTTTGCAAGTCACATTATAGCAGGGATGTGATCACACTGAGAAAATTGCAGGAGATATTTACTGGGATATTGTTGGGGCTGAGAAGTTTCAGTTAGGAAGAAAGACAGGGCAGTGTGGAGTGTTTGTCGCATGGCAAAAGAGATGTAAACAAGACACGATTGAGTTAGGGTATGGACAGGGTTGACTGAACGAGTTTCCCATTGATGGAGGGTTCGATCAGCAGGGGCCAGAGATTTAAGGAGAAAGGGCTGAATAGTTTGAGAAGATGTGCGGAAAAGCTTTATCAGCAAGTGGGTGGTTGGAATTTGGAATACACTATCTGTATTGTTCAGTAAGGCAGAAACCCTATTGACATGAATAAATATTCAGATGTAAATTTGTGATGCCAAAACATATAAGGCTGTGGGATAAACATAGTGAAATGGGATTCAGTTTATTAGGCAGTTGTTTTTGTCAAGTGTGACCACATTTGGTTGAAGGGCCTCCTTTGACACGCTTGTCCTCGGTTGTATAATGGTTAGTGTCCCCGCCTGTCACAGGGCTCAATTCTCCACTGTGGACAGTGTAAATATTTTAAAACTGTCGCTAACTTCCCAAGTGCGGGTATTGACACCTGTCCTTCCATTCTCGATGGGGCATGTCATAGGAAGGACACTGCTGCCTGAATCAAGGTGGGGAAGGGCTACAGCTCTCAGGGAGGCAGAGTGTCAGTGAGAGTGCAAACATGTGACTTCCGTAAGCTGCATCTTGTGACTGTGTTGAATGAAAATCATTTGACAGACTTGTTCCGCATTGAAGTGTGGAAGCACGAAGGTGAGGAATAAACAGCGTAAAAGCATTCAAATATGAGTGCAGAAACACTTCCCGCAGCACGAATGAAATTGTAAAGTAGAGGGTAGTGTTTCGATACATTGAATTTGGGTTGATTTGCATTGATGAGGCTGGGTTACCAGGGTATAAAGCCATTAAAAAATGATACAGCATTTGATCACTATGATGGAACATTGACTGAGTAATTCGCACTGCTGTTCGGTCGGAGGGTTAGGTTGATCGACAAAGTTAAATTGCCCTCTCGTGTCCATGAAGTGTATGAAGCATGTTAAGAGTGAATTAGCCATGGGTTACGCGGGGACAAGGTCAGAAGTCAAAGAACGCCAGGTTATAGTCCAATAGGTTTATTTGAAATCGTAAGGGAGACGGCTGCCCCTTCAGGTGAAATATGCGAGAATAGGGAGGAGAACAAGGAGTGGGTGAGATGCTCTTCAGAAAGTCGACACCGGCTCGATTGACTTAAATGCCCTTTCTGCACTGTAGGATTCTGTGATTCTATCGGAGAGGGTAATGACGATGATTACTGAGGGGTAAAGCCATTAGAGACGATGCTGACGGGGTGTACCGAGGATGAGATTTTATTTACTTGTTGCCTTGGAAAATTTGCAACAGTTATCCCTGCACTAAGGAAGACTTAATGGGGCTTTTTCAGGTTATGAAATGTTTGGACAGAGTAGATAGGTGGAAAATTCCCTCTTTCAAGTAAGTAAATATCTCGACGTCAGGCATTCAATGCCTTTGATAAAACCTTTGAAGGACAAAGAAATAATGAGAGCAGAATCGCTGTCACTCCGAGAATCTGTTTTTCAAAATATTTGGAAAGGCACATTTGGTGACATACAAGGAATAAATTTCACAAGGAGAGAGACAGGGTGTGGCTAGATAAAGCTGTTGGGGTGGGATGTAGACGGTCGGAAGTTGCAGGGAAACAATGCCGAAGTTGGTTGACTTTAAATGTAAAGACATTTCATGAACGCGTGCAGCTGAATATGATGCGGTTCCAAAAACTCTGGATTTTGAAAGATTTGGCATAATATTCCACCTAAACCATTGTAAATGGAACTGAGTGGACTTTTCTTATTGTGAAGGGAAGATATTACATAATGAATAGGAAATGATCAGTTGCTTGGAGATCTACTTCCTGCTTTAATTATATGCGTTAAGGATGTGAGGACAAACACCATGATGTTTGGTCTATTTAATACCCGGTGAAATCTGCCAAAGCAACGAGCAACAAAACTGGTGGGTTTTCTTCTGCAATTGAACCCTCTGTTTTCCTAAGCAGTATTTTCCTTCAGCTGAAATAAAGTCAGAGCAAATTTGAATACAACGTTTATAATTCCAATGAGATAAATCTAATTCATTTCCGATTATTACAATGAACATTGTGAGGTTGCAGCAAAATTAAAATTAAACGAACAAAACAGTGTTACTTGCGATGTAATTTAATTCAGGGTCAGCCATATCAGAAAGGTCATTGAGCCATAACATCACCTTTACTGCCCCCTCCATGACTGCTTCTTCACGTGAGAGAGAAAGTGACTGAAGAAATTATGAGTCAAATGTAGGTGTGAATATGATGGAAAATTCTTGTTCTACGTTTCACTCTGACACAGTTCTGACTCAGAATGTATCAATGACATCTATTCCAACTGTGAACATGGCTATTTATTGGTATTTATTGTTATTATAATTCTGGTGAAAGCAGAAACACAATGACGGTGATGGAATAGGTGTGAGGGGGTCAGGGTGAAGATGATGGAGTGAGTGTGAGTTGCTCCGGGTGAGAGTGATGGAGTGAATGTGGGGGTGTCATGATGACGGTGATGAAGGGAGTTTGAGGGGGTCAGTGTGATAGTGATGGAGTGAGTGAGAGGGCATCAGGGTGACGGTGATAGAGTGTGTGTGAGGGGTTCAGGGTGAATGTGATTGAGCGAGTGTGAGGGGTTCAGTGTGATGATGATGGATTGAGTGTGAATTGGTCAGGGTGATGGTAATGGAGGGAGTGTGAATGGATAAGTGTGACTGTGAGGGAGTGAGTGAGAGGGAGTCAGGGTGAAGGTGATAGTGTGAATGTGAGTGGATAAGGGTGACGCTAATGGAGTGAGTGTGAGTGGGTCAGGGTGACGGTGATTGAGTGAGTGTGGGGGTAAGTGTGACGGTGATGGAGTGAGTGTGAAGGGGTAAGTGTGACGGTGATCGAGTGAGTGTGAGGGGGTCAGTGTGACGGTCATAGAGTGAGTGTGAGGGGGTCAGTGTGATGGTGATGGAGTGAGTGTGAGGGGGTCAGTGTGATGGTGATGGAGTATTTGTGAGGGGTTCAGTGTAACGCTGATGGGGTGAGTGTGATGGGTCAGTGTGACAGTGACGGAGTGGGTGTGAGGGGGACAGGGTGATGGTGATGGAGTGAGTGTGAGGGGGTCATTGTGATGGTTATAGAGTCAGTGCGAGGGGATTAGCGTGACTGTTATGGAGTGAGTGTGAGTGGAGCAGGGTGAGGGTGTTGGAGTGAGTGTGTGGGCGTCAGGGTGACAGTGATGGAGTGAGTGGGAGGGGGACAAGGTGACAGTGATGGAGTGAGTGTGAGGGAGTCAGGGTGATGGTGATGGAGTGTGTGAGGGGGTCAGTGTGACGGTGTTGGAGTGAGTGTGGGGGGTCAGCATGAGTGTGAAGGAGTGAGTGTGAGGGGGTCAGTGTGAGTATGAAGGAGTAAGTGTGAGGGGGTCAGGATGATGCTGCTGGAGTGAGTGTAAGTGTGTTAAGGTGACAATGATGGAGTGAGTGTGAGGGGGTGAGCGTGATGGTGATGGATTGAGTGTGAGTGGGTCAGGGTGTCAGTGATGGAGTGAGTGTGACGGGCTCTGTGTGAGTGTGATGGAGTGAGTGAGAGGGGGTCAGTGTGACGGTGATGGAGTGAGTGTGAGGGGGTGAATGTGACGGTGATGGAGTAAGTGTGAGGGGGTCAGCGTGACGGTGGTGGAGAGCGTGTGAGTGGTCAGGTTGAGGGTGATGGATTCAGTGTGAGGTGTTCAGGGTGATGGTTATGGGGTTGAGTGTGAGCCAGTGAGGGTGATGATGATGGAGTGAGTGTGAGGGGGTCAGGGTGCAGTGATGCAGTGTTTGTGAGGGACAGTGTGACCGTGATGGAGTGAGTGTGAGGGGGTCACGGTGACAGAGATGGAGTAAGTGTGAGGGGGTCAGAGTGACAGTGATGGAGTGAGTCTGAAGGATTCAGGGTGACAGTGATGGAGTTACTGTGAGGGGGTTAGGGTGATGGTGATGGAGTGAGTGTCAGCGGGTCAGTGTGATGGTGATGGAGTCCATGCGAGGAGATCAGGGTGACGGTGATGGAGTAAGTGTGAGGGGGTTAGTGTGATGATGAAGGAGTAAGTGTGAGGGGGTCTGTGTAACGGTGATGGAGTGAGTGTGAGGGGTCAGTGTGACAGTGATGGAGTGAGTGTGAGGGAGTCTGTGTAATTCTGATGGAGTGGGTCGGAGGGGGTCAGTGAGAGTGTGATGGAGTGAGTGTGAGGGGGTCAGGGTGAGGGTGATGGGGTGAATGTGAGTCGATCAGGGTGATGGTGATGGAGTGACTGTGAGGGGGTCAGGTTGACAGTGATGGAGTTAGTGTGAGGGGGTCAAAGTGATGGTGATGGAATGAGTGTGAGGGGGTCAGTGTGATAGTGAAGGAGTGAGTGTGAGGGGGTGAGTGTGACGGTGATGGAGTCAGTGCAACGGGATCAGCGTGATGGTGATGGAGTGAGTGTGAGGAGGTCTGTGTGATGGTGATGGAGTGAGTGTGAGGGTGTCAGTGTGACAGTGATTGAGTGAGTGTGAGGTGGTCAGGGTGACGGTGATGGAGTGAGTGTGAGGTGGTCAGGGTGACGGTGATGGCGTGGCTGTGAGAGGGTCAGTGTGAGTGTGATGGAGTGATTGTGAGGGGTTAGTGTGATGGTCATGGAGGGAATGTGAGGTGTTCAGTGTTACAGTGATGGACTGAGTATGAGGGGGTCAGAGTGACAGTAATGGAGTGTGTGTGACGGGGTTAGGGAGACTGTTGGTGTGAGTGTGAGGAGTCAGAGTGACGGTGATGGAGTGAGTGTGAGAGGGTCAGTGTGACGGTGATGGAGTGAGTGTGAGAGGGTAAGGGTGACGGTGATGGAGTGAGTGTGAGAGTGCCAGGGTGACTAACGGAGTGAGTGTGAGCGGGTCACAGTGAAGGTGATGGATTTTGTGTGAGGGAGTCAGCGTGACGGTGACGGAGCGAGTGTGAGGGTGTTCGGGTGACGGTGATGGAGTTAGTGTGAGGGAGTCAGGGTGACAGTGATGGAGTTCGTGTGAGGGGGTAAGGGTGATGGTGATCGAGTGAGTGTGAGGGGATTAGGGGCAGTGTTGAAGTGAGTGTGAGGAGTCAGGGAGAGGGTGATGGAGTGAGTGTGAGGAGGTCTGTGTGATGGTGATGGAGTGGGTGTGAGGGGGTCAGTGTGACAGGAATGGAGTGAGTGTGAGTGGATAAGTGTGACTGTGATGGAGTGAGTGTGATGGGGTCAAGTTGAGGGTGATGGAGTGAATGTGAGCGGATCAGGGTGACAATGATGGAGTGAGTGTGAGGGGTCAGCATGACAGTGATGAAGTGAGTGTGAAGGGATTAGGGTGACAGTGATGGAGTGTGAGTGAGGGGGTCAGAGTGATGGTGATGTAGTGAGTGTGAGGGGATCAGTGTGAGTGAGATGGAGTGAGTGTGACGGGGTCAGGGAGACAATGACGGAGTAAGAGTGGGTGTGTCAGTGTGACCATGATGGAGTGAGTGTGAGGGGGTCACTGTGATGTTGTTAGAGTGAGTGTGAGGGGGTCAGGGTGGCTGTGATACAGTGAGTGTGAGAGGGTAGTGTGACGTTGACTGAATGAGTGTGAGGGGGTAAGGGTGGCAGTGATACAGTAAGTGTGAAGGGGTCAGTGTGATGGTGGTGGATTGAGTGTGAGGGTGTCAGGGTGACAGTGATGGAGTGAGTGTGAGGGGTCAGGGTGACAGTGATTGAGTGAGTGTGAGGAGGTCATGGTGACAGTTATGGAGTGTGTGTGAGGGGGACAGGGTGATGTTGAGGGAGTGAGAGTGAGCAGGTCAGGGAGACATTGATGGAGTGAGTGTGACGGGGTCAGGCTGATGGTGATGGTGTGAGTGTGAGGGTGTCAGTGTGAAGGTGATGGAGTGTGTGAGAGGCGGTCAGTATGATAGTGATGGGGTGAGATTAAGGGGACAGGGTGCCGTTGATGGAGTGAGTGTGAGTGGATCAGTGTGACTGTGCTGGAGTAAGTGTGAGGGGGTCAACTGAGGGTGATAGAATGAATGGGAGTGTATCAGGGTGACGGTGATGGAGTGTTTGTAAGGGGTAAGCGTGATGGTGATGGAGTGAGTGCGAAGGGATTAGGGTGACAGTGATGAAGTGAGTGTGAGGTGGTCAGGGTGAGGGTGAGGGAGTGAATGTGAGTGGGTCAGTGTGACGATGATGGAGTGAGTGTGAGGTATCAGGTGACAGTGATGGAGTGAGTGTGAGAGCATCAGGATGAGGGTGATGCAGTGAGTGTGAAGGGGTCAGTGTGACGTTGACTGAGAGAGTGTTAGGGTTTCAGGGTGACGGTGATGGAGTGGGTGTGAGAGGGTCAGTGTGAGTGTGATGGAGTGATTGTGAGGGGTTAGTGTGACAGTAATGGAGTGAATGTGAGGTGTTCAGTGTTGCAGTGATGGACTGAGTATGAGGGGTTCAGAGTGACGGTAATGGAGTGTGTGCGAAGGGGTTAGGGAGACTGTTGGTGTGAGTGTGAGGAGTCAGGGAGAGGGTGATGGCGTGAGTGTGAGGGGGTCAGTGTGATTGTGATGTAGTGAGTGTGAGGGGATCATTGTGAGTGTGATGGAGTGAGTGTGAGGGGATCAGTGTGACGGTGATTGAGTGTGTGTGAGGGGGTCAGTGTGATGGTGATGTAATGAGTGTGAGAGGATCATTGTGAGTGTGATGGTGTGAGTGTGAGGAGTCAGGGTTACGGTGATGGAGTGAGTGTGAGGGGGTTAGGGTGACGGTGATGGTCTGAGTGTGAGGGGATCAGTGTGAGTGTGATGGAGTGAGTGTGACGGGGTCAGGGAGACAATGACGGAGTAAGAGTGGGTGTGTCAGTGTGACCATGATGGAGTGAGTGTGAGGGGGTCACTGTGATGTTGTTAGAGTGAGTGTGAGGGGGTCAGGGTGGCTGTGATACAGTGAGTGTGAGAGGGTAGTGTGACGTTGACTGAATGAGTGTGAGGGGTTAAGGGTGGCAGTGATACAGTAAGTGTGAAGGGGTCAGTGTGATGGTGGTGGATTGAGTGTGAGGGTGTCAGGGTGACAGTGATGGAGTGAGTGTGAGGGGTCAGGGTGACAGTGATTGAGTGAGTGTGAGGAGGTCATGGTGACAGTTATGGAGTGTGTGTGAGGGGGACAGGGTGATGTTGAGGGAGTGAGAGTGAGCAGGTCAGGGAGACATTGATGGAGTGAGTGTGAGGGGGTCAGGCTGACGGTGATGGAGTGAGAGTGAGGTGGTCAGGGAGACATTGATGGAGTGAGTGTGAGCGGGTCAGTGTGACGTTGATGGAGTGAGTGTGAGCGGGTCAGGCTGACGGTGATGGAGTGAGAGTGAGGGAGTCAGTGTGAAGGTGATGGAGTGTGTGAGAGGCGGTCAGTGTGATAGTGAATGGGTGAGTTTAAGGGGACAGGGTGACGTTGATGGAGTGAGTGTGAGTGGATCAGTGTGACTGTGATGGAGTAAGTGTGAGGGGTCAGCTGATGGTGATAGAGTGAATAGAGTGGATCAGGGTGACGGTGATGGAGTGAGTGTTAGATGTCAGCGTGACGGTGATGGAGTGAGTGTGAAAGGATTAGGGTGACAGTGATGAATTCAATGTGAGGTGGTCAGTGTGAGGGTGAGGGAGTGAGTGTGAGGGGTCAGTGTGACGGTGATGGAGTGTGTGTAAGGGGTCAGTGTGATGGTGATGTAGTGAGTGTGAGGGAATCATTGTGAGTGTGATGGAGTGAGTGTGAGGTGGTCAGTGTGACGGTGATGGAGTGAGTGTGAGGTATCAGGGTGAGTGTGAGAGTGTGCGGTTGAGGGTGATGGAGTGAGTGTGAGGGGATCAGAGTGACGGTGATAGAGTGCGTGTGAGTGGGTCAGGGAGACAATGATTCAGTGAGAGTGAGTGTGTCAGTGTGTCCATGATGGAGTGAGTGTGAGGGTGTCGCTGTGATGTTGTTAGAGTGAGTGTGAGGGGGTCAGTGTGGCTGTGATACAGTGAGTGTGAAGGGGTCAGTGTGACATTGACTGAGTGAATGTGAGGGTGTCAGGGTGACGGTGATGGAGTGGGTGTGAGAGGGTCAGTGTGAGTGTGATGGAGTGATTGTGAGGGGTTAGTGTGATGGTCATGGAGTGAATGTGAGGTATTCAGTGTTACAGTGATGGACTGAGTATGAGGGGGTCAGAGTGACGGTAATGGAGTGTGTGTGAAGTGGTTAGGGAGACTGTTGGTGTGAGTGTGAGGAGTCAGAGTGACGGTGATGGAGTGAGTGTGAGAGGGTAAGGGTGACTAACGGAGTGAGTATGAGCGGGTCACGGTGAAGGTGATGGATTGTGTGTGAGGGTGTCAGTGTGACGGTGATGGAGTGAGTGTGAGGGTGTCAGGGTGACTAACGGAGTGAGTGTGAGCGGGTCACGGTGAAGGTGATGGATTGTGTGTGAGGGTGTCAGTGTGACGGTGATGGAGTGAGTGTGAGGGTGTCAGGGTGACTAACGGAGTGAGTGTGAGCGGGTCACGGTGAAGGTGATGGATTGTGTGTGAGGGGGTCAGCGTGATGGTGACGGAGTGAGTGTGAGGGGGTCAGTGTGATTGTGATTTGAGGGAGTGTGAGGGGTCAGGGTAACGATGATAGAGTAAGTGTGAGTTGCTCAGGGTGACAGAGATGGAGTGAGTGTGAGGGGACAGATTGACGTTATTGGAGTGAAAGTGAGGGGGTCAGTGTGATGATGATGGAGTGTTTGTGAGGGGTTCAGTGTGATGGTGATGGAGTGAGTGTGATGGGGTCAGGGTGACGCTGATGGAGTGAGTGTGAGGGTGTGAGGGTGACGGTGATGGAGTTAGTGTGAGGGAGTCAGGGTGACAGTGATAGAGTTCGTGTGGGGGGTTAGGGTGATGGTGACTGAGTGAGTGTGAATGGGTTAGGGGCAGTTTTGGAGTGAGTGTGAGGAGTCAGGGAGAGGGTGATGGAGTGAGTGTGAGGAGGTCTGTGTGATGGTGATGGTGATGGAGTGGGTTGAGGGGGTCAGTGTGCGTGTAATGGAGTTAGTGTGAGGCAGTCACGGTGACAGTGATGGAGTGAGTGTGAGTGGATAAGTGTGAACTGTGATGGAGTGAGTGTGATGGGGTCAGTTTGAGGGTGATGGAGTGAATGTGAGCGGATCAAGGTGACGATGATGGAGTGAGTGTGAGGGGTAAGCGTGACAGTGATGAAGTGAGTGTGAAGGGATTAGGGTGACAGTGATGGAGTGTGAGTGAGGGGGTCAGAGTGATGGTGATGTAGTGAGTGTGAGGGGATCAGTGTGAGTGTGAAGGAGTGAGTGTGAGAGAGTCAGGGTGAGTGTGATGGAGTGAGCGTGAGGCGATCAGAGTGACGGTGATGGAGTGCGTGTGAGTGGGTCAGGGAGACAATGACGGAGTGAGAGTGGTAGTGGGTGTGTCAGTGTGACCATGATGGAGTGAGTGTGAAGCAATCACTGTGATGTTGTTAGAGTGAGTGTGATGGGGTCAGGTTGACAAGTAATGAATTGAGTGTGAGGGGGTCAGGAAGACAGTGATGGAGTGTGTGTGAGGGGGTGAGGGTGACAGTGATGGAGTGTGTGTGAGGGGGTGAGGGTGACAGTGATGGAGTGTGTGTGAGGGGGTCAGCGTGATGGTGATGGAGTGATTTGAGGGGTTCAGGATGACGGTGATGGTGTGAATGTGAGGCAGTCAGAGATACAGTGATGGTGTGAGTTTGAGCGGGTCAGTGTGCAGCGATGGATTGAGTGTGAGGGGGTGAGGGTGATGGAGATGGAGTGATTGTGATGTGGTCAGAGTGACGCTGATGAAGTGATTGTGAGGGAGTCAGTGTGACAGCAATGAAGTGAGTGTGATGTGTCACGGTGATGGTGACGGTGTGAGTGTGAGGGGTTGAGGGTGACGGTAATGGAGTGAGTGTGAGGGGTTCAGTCTAACGGTGATGGCGTGAGTATGAGGGCCTCATGGTGACAGTGATGGTGTGAGTGTGGGAGGTCAGTGTGACAGTGATGGAGTGAGTGTGAGGGGGTGAGGGTGACAGTGATAGATTGAGTGTGAGTGGTTCAGGGTGACGGTGATGGAGTGAGTTTGAGGGGGCCAGTGTGACGGTGATGGAGTGTGTGTGAGGGGATGAGGGTGACGGTGATGGAGTGATTGTGAGGGGTGAGGGTGACGGTGATGGAGTATGTGTGAGGTGGTAAGGGAGACAGTGATGGAGTGATAGTGAGGGGTCTAGATGACGTTGATGGAGTGTGTGTGAGGGGGTCAGGGTGACGGTGATGGAGTGAGTGTGAGGGGGTCAGAGTATCAGTGATGGAGTGAGTGTGAGGGGGTCAGGGTGACATGAATGGAGTGTGTGTGAGGGTGTCAGGATGACAGAGATGGAGTGTGTGTGCGCGGGTCAGTTTGACGGTGATGGAGTGAGTGTGACGGGGGTCAGGGTGATGGTGATGGTGTAAGTGTGAGGGGGTCAGTGTGACGGTGATGGAGTGAGTGTGAGCGGGTCAGTGTGACGGTGATGGAGTGACTGTGAGGGGGCCAAGGTGATGGTGATGGAGTGAGTGTGAGTGGTCATGGTGACAGTGATGGAGTGAGTGTGAGGGTTGGGTCAGTGTGACGGTGATGGAGTGAGTGTGAGGGGATCAGGCTGACTGTGATGGAGTGAGAGTGAGGGGGTCAGGGAGACGTTGATGGAGTGAGTGTGAGTGGGTCAGTGTGACGGTGATGGAGTGAGTGTGAGTGGTTCAGGCTGACGGTGATTGTGTGATTGTGAGGGTGTCAGTGATGGAGTGAGAGGGTGAGGGTGACAGTGTTGGATTGAGTGTGAGGGGGTCAGGGAGACGTTGATGGAGTGTTAGTGGTCAGTGTGACGGTGAAGGAGTGCGTGTGAGGGGGTCAGGGTGACAGTGATGGTGTGAGTGTGTTCGGGTCAGTGTGATGGCGATGGAGTGAATGTGTGACTAGGTGAGGGTGATGGTGAAGGAGTGAGTGTGAGGGGGGCCAGTGTGACGGAGATGGAGTGACTCTGAGGTGCTCAGTGTGATGGTGATGGAGTGATTGTGAGGTGGTCAGGCTGACGCTGATGGAGTGATTGTGAGGGCTTCAGTGTGACGGTGATGTAGTGAGTGTGGGGGGGTCATTGTGACAGCGATGAAGTGAGTGTGATGTGTCACGGTGCTGGTGACAGTGTGAGGGTGTGAGGGTGACAGTAATGGAGTGAGTGTGAGGGGTTCAGTTTGACGGTGATGGAGTGGGTGTGAGGGAATCAGGGTGACAGTGATGGAGTAAGTGTGGGGGGTGAGGGTGACATGAATGTTGTGCGTGTGAGGGGGTCAGGATGACGGTGATGGAGTGAGTGTGAGGGGATCAGGTTGACGTTGATGGAGTGAGTGTGAGAGGGTCAGGTTATATGAATGGAGTGCGTGTGAGGGGGTCAGGATGACGGGGATGGAGTGAGTGTGAGGGGGGTCAGTGTGATGGTGATGGAGTGAGTGTGAGGGGGTGAGAGTTTTGGTGATGGAGTGATTGTGAGGTAGTCAGGGTGACGCTGATGGAGTGATTGCGAGGGGGTCAGTGTGATGGTGATGGAGTGAGTGTAGGGGGTCAGTGTGACAGCGATGAAGTGAGTGTGATGTGTCACGGTGCTGGTGACGGTGTGAGTGTGAGTGGGTGAGGGTGACGGAAATGGAGTGAGTGTGAGTGGGTCAGGGTGACGGTGAGGGTGTGAGTGTGAGGGGGTCAGGGTGACATGAATGGAGTGCGTGTGAGGTGGTCAGGATGACAGTTATGGAGTGAGTGAGAGGGGGTCAGGTTGACGTGGATGGAGTGAGTGTGAGAGAGTCAGGGTGAGAGTGATGGAGTGAGCGTGAGGGGATCAGAGTGACGGTGATGGAGTGCATGTGAGTGGGTCAGGGAGACAATGACGGAGTGAGAGTGGGTGTGTCAGTGTGACCATGATGGAGTGAGTGTGAGGGGTTCAGTGTGACGGTGAAGGAGTGAGTTTGAGGATGTCAGGGTGACTGGGATGTTCTGAGTGTAATGGGACCAAGGTGACAGTGATGGAGTGAGAGTGAGGGGGTCAGACTGACGGTGATAGAGTGAGTGTGAGGTGGTCAGTGTGACGCTGATGGAGTGATTGTGAGGAGGTCAGGGTGACGGTGATGGAGTGAGTGTGAGGTGTTCAGGGTGACGATGATGGAGTGATTGCGAGGGGGTCAGTGTGACAGTCATGCAGTAAGTGTGAGTGGGTCAGGATTACCGTGATGAGTGTGTGTTAAAATGGGTCAGAGTGACGGTGATGAGTTGAGTGTGAGCGGGTCAGTGTGATGGTGATAAGTGAGTGTGAGGGGGTCACTCTGACGGTGATGGTGTGAGTGTGAGGGGGTCAGGGCGACAGTGATGGAGTAGTGTGAGGCAGTAAGGGAGACGGTGATGGAGTGACAGTGAGGAGGCCTAGGGGACGTTGATGGAGTGTGTGTGAGTGGGTCAGTGTGACGGTGATGGAGTGAAAGTGAGGGGGTCAAGATAACAGTGATGGATGAAGTGTGATGGGGTCAGGGTGACAAGTGATGCAGTGAGTGTGAGGGGGTCAGGGTGACAGTGATGGAGTGAGTGTGGGCGGTCAGGGTGACAGTGATGGAGTGAGTGTGAGGGGGTCATGGTGACAGTGATGGAGTGAGTGTGAGGGGGTGAGGGTGACAGTGATGGATTGAGTGTGAGGGGGTCAGGGAGAGGGTGATGGAGCGTTAGTAGTCACGGTCATGGTGATGGACTGAGTATGAGGGGGCCAGTATGACGGTGATGGAGTGTATGTGAGTGGGTGAAGGTGACGGTGATGGGGTGTGTGTGAGGGGGTCAGCGTGATGGTGATGGAGTGATTTGAGGGGGTCAGGGTGAGGTGATGGTGTGAATGTGAAGCGGTTAGAGATACAGTGATGGTGTGAGATTGAGCGGGTCAGTGTGCGTCGATGGCTTGATTGTGAGGGGGTGAGGGTGATGGAGTGAGTGTGAGGGTGGTCAGTTTGACGGAGACGAAGTGATTGTGATGTGGTCAGAGTGACGCTGATGAAGTGATTGTGAGGGGGTCAGTGTGACAGCGATGAAGTGAGTGTGATGTGTCAAGGTATGAGGGGGCCAGTGTGACGGTGATGGTGTGAGTGTGAGGTGTTGAGGGTGACGGTAATGCAGTATGTGTGAGGGGTTCAGTCTAACGGTGATGGCGTGAGTATGAGGGTGTCATGGTGACGGTGATGGTGTGAGTGTGAGGGGGTCAGGGTGACAGTGATGGTGTGAGTGTGAGGGGGTGAGGGTGACAGTGATGGATTGAGTGTGAGGGGGTCAGGGAGATGGTGATAGATTGTTAGTGGTCAGGGTGACGGTGATGGAGTGAGTATGAGGGGGCCAGTGTGACGGTGATGGAGTGTGTGTGAGGGGATGAGGGTGACGGTGATGGAGTGATTGTGAGGAGATGAGGGTGATGGTGACGGAGTAAGTGTGAGGTGGTAAGGGAGACAGTGATGGAGTGATAGTGAGGGGGTCTAGGTGACGTTGATGGAGTGTGTGTGAGGGGGCCTAGGTGATGTTGATGGAGTAAGTGTGGGGGTGTCAGTGTGACGGTGATGGAGTGAGTGTGAGGGGTTGAGAGTGACGGTGATGTAGTGATTGTGAGGTGATCAGGGTGACGCTGTTGCAGTGATTGCGAGGGGGTCAGTGTGACAGTCATGCAGTAAGTATGAGTGGGTCAAGATTACAGTGATGAGTGTGTGTTAAAATGGGTCAGAGTGACGGTGATGGGTTGAGTGTGAGCGGGTCAGTGTGATGGTGATGAGTGAGCGTGAGGTGGTCGCGCTGACGGTGATGGAGTGAGTGTGAGGGGGTCAGGGTGGCAGTGATGGAGTGAATGCAAGTGGGTAAAGATGAGAGTCAAGGTGTATATGTGAGGGGGTCAGTGTGACGGTGATGGAGTGACTGTGAAGGGGTCAGGTTGATGGTGATGGAGTGAGTGTGAGGATGTCAGGCTAACGGTGATGGAGTGAGTGTGAGTGTGACAGGGTGACAGTGATGGAGTGATTTTGAGCGGGTCAGGGTGACGGTGATGGAGTGTGTGTGAGGGGGTCAGAGTGACGGTGATGAAGTGAGTGTGAGGGGGTCAGGTTGACGGTGATGGAGTCACTGTGAGGGAGCCAGTGTGACGTTCATGGAGTGAGTGTGATGGGGTCAGGTTGGTGGCGATAGCGTGAGTGTAAGGGGGTGAGGGTGTCGGTGATGGAGTGAGTGTGAGTGGGTCAGAGTGACGGTGATAGCGTGAGTGTGAAGGAGTCAGGTTGATGGTGATTGAGTGAGAATGAGGGGGTCAGTGTGAGGGTGTGAGTGTGACGGTGATGGGGAAATTGTGAGGGTGTCAGGGTGACGGTGATGGAGTGAGTGTGAGGGGATCTGTGTAATGGTGATGAAGTGAGTGTGAGGTGGCCAGGGTGATGGTGATGAAGTGACTGTGAGGGGGTCACTGTGACAGCGATGAAGTGAGTGTGATGTGTCACGGTGATGGTGACGGTGTGAGTGTGAGTGGGTGAGGGTGACGGAAATGGAGTGAGTGTGAGGGGGTCAGGGTGACATGAATGGAGTGCGTGTGAGGTGGTCAGGATGACAGTTATGGAGTGAGTGAGAGGGGGTCAGGTTGACGTTGATGGAGTGAGTGTGAGAGAGTCAGGGTGAGAGTGATGGAGTGAGCGTGAGGGGATCAGAGTGACGGTGATGGAGTGCATGTGAATGGGTCAGGGAGACAATGACGGAGTGAGAGTGGGTGTGTCAGTGTGACCATGATGGAGTGAGTGTGAGGGGTTCAGTGTGACGGTGAAGGAGTGAGTTTGAGGATGTCAGGGTGACTGGGATGTTCTGAGTGTAATGGGACCAAGGTGACAGTGATGGAGTGAGAGTGAGGGGGTCAGACTGACGGTGATAGAGTGAGTGTGAGGTGGTCAGTGTGACGCTGATGGAGTGATTGTGAGGAGGTCAGGGTGACGGTGATGGAGTGAGTGTGAGGTGGTCAGGGTGACGATGATGGAGTGATTGCGAGGGGGTCAGTGTGACAGTCATGCAGTAAGTGTGAGTGGGTCAGGATTACCGTGATGAGTGTGTGTTAAAATGGGTCAGAGTGACGGTGATGAGTTGAGTGTGAGCGGGTCAGTGTGATGGTGATAAGTGAGTGTGAGGGGGTCACTCTGACGGTGATGGAGTGAGTGTGAGGGGGTCAGGGTGATGGTGATGGAGTGAGTGTGAGGGGGTCAGGGTGGCAGTGATGGAGTGAATGCGAGTGGGTAAAGATGACAGTCAAGGTGTATATGTGAGGGGGTCAGTGTGACGGTGATGGAGTGACTGTGAAGGGGTCAGGGTGATGGTGATGGAGTGAGTGTGAGGATGTCAGGCTAACTGTGATGGAGTGAGTGTGAGTGCGTCAGGGTGATGGTGATGGAGTGCGTGTGAGGCGGTCAGAGTGACGGTGATGGAGATGGTGTGGGTGTGGTCAGTGTGACGTGATAGAGTGAATGTAAGGGGGTGAGCGTGTCGGTGATGGAGTGAGAGTGAGGGGGTCCGTATGATGGTGATGGAGTGTGTGTGAGTGGGTCAGTGTGATGGTGATGGAGTGAGTGTGAGGGGGTCAGGGTGGCGGTGATGGAGTGAGTGTGAGGGGGTCAGAGTGACGGTGATGGAGTGAGTGTGAGGGGGTCAGGGTGGCGGTGATGGAGTAAATTTGAGGGGGTCAGGATGACAGTGAAGGTGTATATGTGAGGGGGTCAGTGTGACAGTGATGGAGTGAGTGTGATGGGGTCAGGATGACAGTTAAGGAGTGTGTGTGAGGGAGTAAGGGTGACGATGATGGAGTGAGTTTTAGCTGGTCAGGGTGACGGTGATGTTGTGAGTGTGATGGGGTCAGGGTTACAGTGATGATGTAAGGGTGAGTGGGTCAAGGTGAAGGTGATGGAGTGAGTGTGAGGGAGTCAGGGTGAAAGAATTGGAATGATTCTGAGGGTGGTAGGTGTGACAGTGATGGATTGAGAGTGTGGGGGTTAGGGTCACGGTGATAGAGTGATTGTGAGGGGGTCAGGGTGGCATTGATGGAGTGAGTGTGAGTGGGTCAGAGTGACGGGGATAGCGTGAGTGTGAAGGAGTCAGGTTGATGGTGATTGAGTGAGAGTGAGGGGGTCAGTGTGAGGGTGTGAGTGTGATGGTGATTGGGAAATTGTGAGGGTGTCAGGGTGACGGTGATGGAGTGAGTGTGAGGGGATCTGTGTAACGGTGCTGAAGTGAGTGTGAGGTGGCCAGGGTGATGGTGATGAACTGACTGTGAGGGGGTCACTGTGACAGCGATGAAGTGAATGTGATGTATCACAGTGATGGTGATGGTGTGAGTGTGAGGGGTTGAGGGTGACAGTAATGGAGTGAGTGTGAGGGGTTCAGTGTGACGGTGATGGAGTGAGTTTGAGGATGTCAGGGTGACGGGGATGTTGTGAGTGTAATGGGGCCAAGGTGACAGTGATAGTGTGAGTGTGAGGTGGTCAGTGTGACGCTGATGGAGTGATTGTGAGGAGGTCAGCGTGACGGTGATGGAGTGACTGTGAGGTGGTCAGGGTGACGCTGATGGAGTGAGTGTGAGGGGGTCAGTGTGACAGCGATGAAGTGAGTATGATGTGTCATAGTGATGCTGATGGTGTGAGTGTGAGGGGGTGAGGGTGACGGTAATGGAGTGAGTGTGAGGGTGTCAGGGTGACGGTTATGGTGAGAGTGTGAGGGGTTCAGGGTTACAGTAATGGTGTGAATGAGGGGGTCAGTGTGACAGTGATGGAGTGAGTGTGAGGGGGTGAGGGTGACAGTGATAGATTGAGTGTGAGGGGGTCAGGGTGACGGTGATGGAGTGATTGAGAGGGGGGTCAGTGTGACCGTCATGGAGTGAGTGCGAGGGGGTGAGCGTGACGGTGATAGAGTGATTGTGAAGGGGCCAGAGTGACGGTGATGGAGTGTGTATGAGTGGGTCAGTGTGACGGTGATGGAGTGAATGTGAGGGGGTCAGGGTAACAGTGATTGATGAAGTGTGATGGGGTCAGGTTGACAAGTGATGCAGTGAGTGTGAGGGGGTCAGGGTGACAGTGATGGAGTGAGTGTGGGCGGTCAGGGTGACAGTGATGGAGTGAGTGTGAGGGGGTCATGGTGACAGTGATGGAGTGAGTGTGATGGGGTGAGGGTGACAGTGATGGATTGAGTGTGAGGGGGTCAGGGAGAGGGTGATGGAGCGTTAGTAGTCACGGTGATGGTGATGGACTGAGTATGAGGGGGCCAGTGTGAAGGTGACGGTGTGAGTTTGAGGTGTTGAGCGTGTCGGTAATGGAGTGAGTGTGAGGGGTTCAGTCTAACGGTGATGGCGTGAGTATGAGGGTGTCATGGTGATGGTGATGGTATGAGTGTGACGGGGTCAGGGTTACAGTGATGGTGTGAGTGTGGGAGGTCAGTGTGACAGTGATGGAGTGAGTGTGAGGGGGTGAGGGTGACAGTGATGGATTGAGTGTGAGGGGGTGAGGGTGACAGTGCTGGATTGAGTGTGAGGGGGTCAGGGAGACGTTGTTGGAGTGTTAGTGGTCAGGGTAACGGTGATGGAGAGTGTATGAGTGGGCCAGTGTGACGGTGATGGAGTGTGTGTGAGGGAATGAGGGTGACGGTGATGGAGTGATTGTGAGGGGGTGAGGGTAACGGTGACGGAGTAAGTGTGAGGTGGTAAGGGAGACAGTGATGGAGTGACAGTGAGGTGGTCCAGGTGACATTGATGGAGTGTGTGTGGGTGGGTCAGTGTGACGGTGATGGAGTGAGTGTGAGGGGTTGAGAGTGACGGTGATGTAGTGATTGTGAGGTGATCAGGGTGACGCTGTTGGAGTGATTGCGAGGGGGTCAGTGTGACAGTCATGCAGTAAGTGTGAGTGGGTCAGGATTACAGTGATGAGTGTGTGTTAAAATGGGTCAGAGTGACGGTGATGAGTTGAGTGTGAGCAGGTCAGTGTGATGGTGATGAGTGAGTGTGAGGGGGTCGCACTGACGGTAATGGAGTGAGTGTGATGGGGTCAGGGTGGCAGTGATGGAGTGAATGTGAGTGGGTTAAGGTGACAATCAAGGTGTATATGTGAGGGGGTCAGTGTGACGGTGATGGAGTGACTGTGAAGGGGTCAGGGTGACGGTGATGGAGTGAGTGTGAAGGGGTGAGTGTGACAGTGATGGAGTGAGTGTGAGGGTGTCAGGCTGACAGTGATGGAGTGAGTGTGAGGCGGTCGGGATAATGGTGATGGAGTGTGTGTGAGGGGGTCAGTGTGAAAGTGATGGAATGAGTGTGAGGTTGTCAGGTTAACCGTGATGGAGTGAGTGTGAGTGTGTCAGGGTGACAGTGATGGTGTATTGTGAGCGGGTCAGGATGACGGTGATGGAGTGCTTGTGAGGTGGGGTCAGTGTGACGATGATGGAGTGAGTGTGAGAGGGGTCAGTGTGACGGGGATGGAGTGAGTGTGAGGTGGTCAGGGTGACGCCAATGGAGTGATTGCGAGGGGGTCAGTGTGATAGTCGATAGTCATAGAATAAGTGTGAGTCAGTCAGGGTTACAACGATGAATGTGTGTGTGAGTGGGTCAGAGTGACGGAGATGGGTTGAGTGTGAGCGGGTCAGTGTGACGGCGATGAGTGAGTGTGAGGGGGTCAGGATGACGGTGATGGAGCGAGTGTGAAGGGGTGAGAGTGACAGTGATGTAGTGATTGTGAGGTGGTCGGGGTGACGCTGATGGAGTGATTGTGAGGGGGTCAGTGTGACAGTGATGG
This sequence comes from Chiloscyllium punctatum, assembly GCF_047496795.1. NCBI lineage: Eukaryota > Metazoa > Chordata > Chondrichthyes > Orectolobiformes > Hemiscylliidae > Chiloscyllium > Chiloscyllium punctatum. Next base: position 55,299,605 of record NC_092759.1, on the reverse strand, counting down.
AGTGAGTGTGAAGGGGTCAGAGTGACGGTGATGAATGAGTGTGAGGGGGTCATGGTGACGGTGATGGAGTGAGTGTGAGGGGGTCAGAGTGACGGTGATGCAGTGTGTCTGAGGGTGTCAGGTTGACAGTGATGTAGTGAGTATGAGTGGGTCAGGGTTACGGTGATGGAGATGGTGTCGGGGTGGTCAGTGTGACGGTGATAGTGTGAGTGTAAGGGGGTGAGGGTGTCGGTGATGGAGTGAGAGTGAGGGAGTCCGGATGATGGTGATGGAGTGTGTGTGAGTGGGTAAGTGTGACGGTGATGGAGTGAGAGTGAGGGGGTCAGGGTGGCGGTGATGGAGTAAATGTGAGGGGGTCAGGATGATAGTGATGTAGTGATTGGGGTTTGGCTCAGTGTGATGGTGATGGAGAGAGTGTGAGGTGGTCAGAGTGACGGTGATGGAGTGAGTGTGAGGTGTCAGGGTGGCGGTGATGGAGTAAATGGTAGGGGGTCAGGATGACAGTGAAGGTGTATATGTGAGGGGGTCAGTGTGACAGTGATGGAGTGATTGTGGGTTGGCTCAGTGTGATGGTGATGGAGTGAGTGTGAGGTGGTCAAGTGACGGTGATGGAGTGAGTGTGAGGGGTCAGGGTGGCGGTGATGGAGTAAATGTTGGGGGGTCAGGAAGACAGCGAAGGTGTATATGTGAGGGGGGTCAGTGTGACAGTGATGGAGTGATTGGGGGTTGGCTCAGTGTGATGGTGATGGAGTGAGTGTGAGGTGGTCAGAGTGACGGTGATGGAGTGAGTGTGAGGGGTCAGGGTGGCGGTGATGGAGGAAATGTTAGGGGGTCAGGATGACAGTGAAGGTGTACATGTGAGGGGGGTCAGTGTGACAGTGATGGAGTGATTGGGGGTTGGCTCAGTGTGATGGTGATTGAGTGAGTGTGAGGGGGTCAGGTTGACGGTGATAGAGTGATTGGCGTTGGCTCAGTGTGATGGTGATGGAGTGAGTGTGAGGGGGTCAGCTTGACGGTGATAGAGTGATTGGGGTTGGCTCAGTGTGATGGTGATGGAGTGAGTGTGAGGGTGTCAGGTTGACGGTGATAGAGTGAGTGTAAGGGGGTGAGGGTGTCGGTGATGGAGGGAGAGTGAGGGGGTCCGGGTGATGGTGATGGAGTGTGTGTGAGGGGATCGGTGTGATGGTGATGGAGTGTGTGTGATGGGGTCGGGTGATGGTGATGGAGTGTGTGTGAGGGGGTCAGTGTGAAAGTGATGGAATGAGTGTGAGGGTGTCAGGGTGACGGTGATGGAATGAGTGTGAGGGGGTCAGGGTGACGGTGATGGAGTGCATTTGAGGGGGTCACAATGACAGTGATGCAGTGTGTGTGAGGGGGCCAGGTTGGCAGTGATGGAGTGAGTGTGAGCGGATCAGTGTGACGATGACTTAGTGAGTGTGACGGGGCCAGGTTGACGGTGATGGAGTGACTGTGAGGGAGCCAGTGTGACGTTCATGGGGTAAGTGTGATGGTGTCTGGTTGGCGGCGATAGAATAAGTGTGAGGGGGTCAAGGTGACAGTGATGGGGTGAGTGTGAGGGGGTCAGGGTGGCGGTGATGGAGTAAATGTGAGGGGGTCAGGATGACAGTGATATAGTGATTGGGGTTTGGCTCAGTGTGATGGTGATGGAGTGAGTGTGAGGTGGTCATAGTGACGGTGATGGAGTGAGTGTGAGGTGTCAGGGTGGCGGTAATGGAGTAAATGTTAGGGGGTCAGGATGACAGTGAAGGTGTAGATGTGAGGGGGTCAGTGTGACAGTGATGGAGTGATTGGGGGTTGGCTCAGTGTGATGGTGATGGAGTGAGTGTGAGGTGGTCAAGTGACGGTGATGGAGTGAGTGTGAGGGGTCAGGGTGGCGGTGATGGAGTAAATGTTAGGGGGTCAGGATGACAGTGAAGGTGTATATGTGAGGGGGTCAGTGTGACAGTGATGGAGTGATTGTGGGTTGGCTCAGTGTGATGGTGATGGAGTGAGTGTGAGGTGGTCAGAGTGACGGTGATGTAGCAAGTGTGCGGGGTCAGGGTGGCGGTGATGGAGTAAATGTTAGGGGTTCAGGATGACAGTGAAGGTGTATATGTGAGGGGGTCAGTGTGACAGTGATGGAGTGATTGGGGGTTGGCTCAGTGTGATGGTGATGGAGTGAGTGTGAGGGGGTCAGGGTGACGGTGATGGAGTGAGTGTGAGGTTGGCTCAGTGTGATGGTGATGGAGTGAGTGTGAGGGGGTAAGGTTGACGGTGATAGAGTGAGTGTAAGGGGGTGAGGGTGTCGGTGATTGAGGGAGAGTGAGGGGGTCCGGGTGACATGAATGGAGTGCGTGTGAGGGCGTCAGAGTGACGGCGATGCAGTGTGTCTGAGGGTGTCAGGTTGACAGTGATGTAGTGAGTATGAGTGGGTCAGGGTTACGGTGATGGAGATGGTGTCGGGGTGGTCAATGTGACGGAGATAGTGTGAGTGTTAGGGGGTGAGGGTGTCGGTGATGGAGTGAGAGTGAGGGGGTCCGGCTGATGGTGATGGAGTGTGTGTGAGTGGGTTAGTGTGACGGTGATGGAGTGAGTGTGAGGGGGTCAGGGTGGCGGTGATGGAGTAAATGTGAGGGGGGTCAGGATGACAGTGAAGGTGTATATGTGAGGGGGTCAGTGTGACACTGATGGAGTGATTGGGGGTTGGCTCATTGTGATGGTGATGGAGTGAGTGTGAGGTGGTCAGAGTGACGGTGATGGAGTGAGTGTGAGGGGTCAGGGTGGCGGTGATGGAGTAAATGTTAGGGTGTCAGGATGACAGTGAAGGTGTATATGTGAGGGGGTCAGTGTGACAGTGATGGAGTGAATGGGGGTTGGCTCAGTGTGATGGTAATGGAGTGAGTGTGAGGTGGTCAGAGTGACGGTGATGGAGTGAGTGTGAGGGGTCAGGGTGGCGGTGATGGAGTAAATGTTAGGGGGTCAGGATGACAGTGAAGGTGTATATGTGAGGGGGTCAGTGTGGCAGTGATGGAGTGATTGTGGGTTGGCTCAGTGTGATGGTGATGGAGTGAGTGTGAGGTGGTCAGAGTTACGGTGATGGAGTGAGTGTGAGGGGTCAGGGTGGCGGTGATGGAGTAAATGTTAGGGGGTCAGGATGACATGAAGGTGTATATGTGAGGGGCTCAGTGTGACAGTGATGGAGTGATTGGGGGTTGGCTCAGTGTGATGGTGATGGAGTGAGTGTGAGGGGGTCAGGGTGACGGTAATGGAGTGAGTGTGAGGGGTCAGGGTGGCGGTGATGGAGTAAATGTTAGGGGGTCAGGATGACAGTAAAGGTGTATATGTGAGGGGGTCAGTATGACAGTGATGGAGTGATTGGGGGTTGGCTCAGTGTGTTGCTGATGGAGTGAATGTGAGGTGGTCAGAGTGACGGTGGTGGAGTGAGTGTGAGGGGTCAGGGTGGCGGTGATGGAGTAAATGTTAGGGGGTCAGGATGTCAGTGAAGGTGTATATGTGAGGGGGTCAGTGTGACAGTGATGGAGTGATTGGGGGTTGCCTCAGTGTGATGGTGATGGAGTGAGTGTGAGGGGGTCAGGGTGACGGTGATGGAGTGACTGTGAGTTTGGCTCAGTGTGATGGTGATGGAGTGAGTGTGAGGTGGTCAGGTTGACGGTGATAGAGTGAGGGTAAGGGGGTGAGGGTGTCGGTGATTGAGGGAGAGTGAGGGGGTCCGGGTGACATGAATGGAGTGCGTGTGACGGCGTCAGAGTGACGGCGATGCAGTGTGTCTGAGGGTGTCAGGTTGACAGTGATGTAGTGAGTATGAGTGGGTCAGGGTTACGGTGATGGAGATGGTGTCGGGGTGGTCAGTGTGACGGAGATAGTGTGAGTGTAAGGGGGTGAGGGTGTCGGTGATGGAGTGAGAGTGAGGGGGTCCGGATGATGGTGATGGAGTGTGTGTGAGTGGGTCAGTGTGACGGTGATGGAGTGAGTGTGAGGGGGTCAGGGTGGCGGTGATGGAGTAAATGTGAGAAGGGTCAGGATGACAGTGAAGGTGTATATGTGAGGGGGTCAGTGTGACAGTGATGGAGTGATTGGGGGTTGGCTCAGTGTGATGGTGATGGAGTGAGTGTGAGGTGGTCAGAGTGACGGTGATGGAGTGAGTGTGAGGTGTCAGGGTGGCGGTGATGGAGTAAATGTTAGGGTGTAGGGATGACAGTGAAGGTATATATGTGAGGGGGTCAGTGTGACAGTGATGGAGTGATTGGGGGTTGGCTCAGTGTGATGGTGATGGAGTGAGTGTGAGGTGGTCAGAGTGACGGTGATGGAGTGAGTGTGAGGGGTCAGCGTGGCGGTGATGGAGTAAATGTTAGGGGGTCAGGATGACAGTGTAGGTGTGTATGTGAGCGGGTCAGTTTGACAGTGATGGAGTGAGTGTGAGGTGGTCAGGGTGACGGTGATGGAGTGAGTGTGAGGGGGTCAGAGTGACGGTGATGGAGTGAGTGTGAGGGGGGCAGGTTGACGGTGATAGAGTGATTGGGGGTTGGCTCAGTGTGATGGTGATGGAGTGAGTGTGAGGGTGTCAGGTTGACTGTGATAGAGTGAGTGTAAGGGGGGTGAGGGTGTCGGTGATGGAGGGAGAGTGAGGGGGTCCGGGTGATGGTGATGGAGTGTGTGTGATGGCGTCGGGGTGATGGTGATGGAGTGTGTGTGAGGGGGTCAGTGTGAAAGTGGAGGAATGAGTGTGAGGGTGTCAGGGTGACGGTGATGGAATGAGTGTGAGGGGGTCAGGGTGACGGTGATGGAGTGCATGTGAGGGGGTCACAATGACAGTGATGCAGTGTGTGTGAGGGGGCCAGGTTGGCAGTTATGGAGTGAGTGTGAGCGGATCAGTGTGACAATGACTTAGTGAGTGTGACGGGGCCAGGTTGACGGTGATGGAGTGACTGTGAGGGAGCCAGTGTGACGTTCATGGGGTAAGTGTGATGGTGTCTGGTTGGCGGCGATAGAATAAGTGTGAGGGGGTCAAGGTGACAGTGATGGAGTGAGTGTGAGGGGGTCAGGGTGAGGGTGATGGAGTGAGTGTGAGGGTGGGTCAGTGTGATGGTGATGGAGTGAGTGTGAGGGGGTGAGAGTGATGGTGATGTAGTGATTGTGAAGTGGTGAGGGTGATGGTGATGGAGTGAGTGTGAGGGAGCCAGTGTGGCGTTCATGGAGTAAGTGTGATGGGGTCAGGTTGGTGGCGATAGAATGAGTGTGAGGGGGTCAGGGTGACAGTGATGGAGTGAGTGTGAGGGGGTCAGGGTGACGGCGATGTAGCAAGTGTGAGGGGTTCATGCAAATAGTGATGGATGAAGTGTGAGTGGGTCAGGGTGACAGTGATGGAGTGAGTGTGACGTGGTCAGGGTGATGGTGATGGAGTGAGTGTGAGGGGGTCAGAGTGACGGTGATGGAGTGAGTGTGAGGGGGGCAGGTTGACGGTGATAGAGTGATTGGGGGTTGGCTCAGTGTGATGGTGATGGAGTGAGTGTGAGGGTGTCAGGTTGACGGTGATAGAGTGAGTGTAAGGGGGGTGAGGGTGTCGGTGATGGAGGGAGAATGAGGGGGTCCGGGTGATGGTGATGGAGTGTGTGTGAGGGGATCGGTGTGATGGTGATGGAGTGTGTGTGATGGCGTCGGGGTGATGGTGATGGAGTGTGTGTGAGGGGGTCAGTGTGAAAGTGATGGAATGAGTGTGAGGGTGTCAGGGTGACGGTGATGGAATGAGTGTGAGGGGGTCAGGGTGACGGTGATGGAGTGCATGTGAGGGGGTCACAATGACAGTGATGCAGTGTGTGTGAGCGGGCCAGGTTGGCAGTGATGGAGTGAGTGTGAGCGGATCAGTGTGACGATGACTTCGTGAGTGTGACGGGGCCAGGTTGACGGTGATGGAGTGACTGTGAGGGAGCCAGTGTGACGTTCATGGGGTAAGTGTGATGGGGTCTGGTTGGCGGCGATAGAATAAGTGTGAGGGGGTCAAGGTGACAGTGATGGAGTGAGTGTGAGGGTGGGTCAGTGTGATGGTGATGGAGTGAGTGTGAGGGGGTGAGAGTGATGGTGATGTAGTGATTGTGAAGTGGTGAGGGTGATGGTGATGGAGTGAGTGTGAGGGGCCAGGTTGACGGTGATGGAGTGACTGTGAGGGAGCCAGTGTGTCGTTCATGGAGTAAGTGTGATGCGGTCAGGTTGGTGGCGATAGAATGAGTGTGAGGGGGTCAGGGTGACAGTGATAGAGTGAGTGTGAGGGGGTCAGGGTGACGGCGATGTAGCAAGTGTGAGGGGTTCATGGAAATAGTGATGGATGAAGTGTGAGGGGGTCAGGGTGACAGTGATGGAGTGACTGTGACGTGGTCAGGGTGACGGTGATGGAGTGACTGTGAAGGGAGAAAGTGCGGACTGCAGATGCTGGAGATCAGAGCTCAAAATATTTTGCTGGAAAAGCTAAGCAGGTCAGGCAGCATCTAAGGAACAGGAGAATCGACGTTTCGGGCATGACTGTGAGGGGGTCAAGATGACATTGATGGAGTGTGTGTGAGGGGGGTCAGGGTGACGGTGATGGAGTTAGTGTGAGCGGGTCAGGGTGACAGTAATTGAGTGAGTGTGAGGGGGTCTGGGTGACGGTGATGGAGTGAGTGTGAGGGGGTCAGGTTGGCGGTGATGGAGTGTGTTTGAGGGGGTCAGGGTGACGGTGATGGAGTGAGTGTGAGGGGGTCAGGTTGGCGGTGATGGAGTGTGTTTGAGGGGGTCAGGGTGACGGTGATGGAGTGAGTGTGAGGGGGTCAGGGTGACAGTGATGGAGGGAGTGTGAGGGGGTCAGGGTGACGGTGATGGAGTGAGTGTGAGCGGGTCAGGGTGACAGTGATTGAGTGAGTGTGAGAGGGTCAGGCAGACGGTGATGGATTGAGTGTGAGGGTGTCAGGGAGACGGTGATGGAGTGAGTGTGAGGGGGTCAGGGTGACGGTGATGGAGTGAGTGTGAGGGGGTCAGGTTGGCGGTGATGGAGTGTGTTTGAGGGGGTCAGGGTGACGGTGATGTTGTGAGTGTGATGGGGTCAGGGTTACAGTGATGATGTGAGTGTGAGTGGGTCAAGGTGAAGGTGATGGAGTGGGTGTGATGGGGTCAGGTGACGGTGATGGAGTGAGAGTGAGGGGGTCAGAGTGACGGTGATGGAGTGAGTTTGAGGGGGTCAGTGTGAAGGAATTGGAGTGATTCTGAGGGTGGTAGGTGTGACAGTGATGGATTGAGAGTGTGGGGGTGAGGGTGACGGTGATAGAGTGATTGTGAGGGGGTCAGGGTGGCATTGATGAAGTGAGTGTGAGTGGGTCAGAGTGACGGTGATAGCGTGAGTGTGAGGGGGTGAGGGTGACGGTGATGGAGTGAGTGTGTGGGGGTCAGGGTGACATGAATGGAGTGAATGTGAAGGAGTCAGGTTGATGGTGATTGAGTGAGAGTGAGGGGGTCAGTGTAACAGTGATGGAGTGAGTGTGAGGGTGTGAGTGTGACGGTGATGGGGTGATTGTAAGGGTGTCAGGGTGACGGTGATGAAGTGACTGCGAGGGGGTCACTGTGACAGCGATGAAGTGAGTGTGATGTGTCACGGTGATGGTGACGGTGTGAGTGTGAGGGGGTGAGGGTGACAGTAATGGAGTGAGTGTGAGGGGTTCAGTGTGACGGTGATGGAGTGAGTGTGGGGGTTGGGTCAGTGTGACGGTGATGGACTGAGTGTGAGTGGGTTAACATGACAGTCAAGGTGTATGTGTGAGGGGGTCAGTGTGACGGTGATGGAGTGAGTGTGAGGGGGTCAGGATGACAGTTAAGGAGCGTGTGTGAGGGAGTAAGGGTGACGATGATGGAGTGAGTTTTAGCTGGTCAGGGTGACGATGATGTTGTGAGTGTGATGGGGTCAGGGTTACAGTGATGATGTGAGTGTGAGTGTGTCAAGGTGAAGGTGATGGAGTGGGTGTGAGGGGGTCAGGTGACGGTGATGGAGTGAGAGTGAGGGGGTCAGAGTGACGGTGATGGAGTGAGTTTGAGGGGGTCAGTGTGAAGGAATTGGAGTGATTCTGAGGGTGGTAGGTGTGACAGTGATGGATTGAGAGTGTGGGGGTGAGGGTGACGGTGATAGAGTGATTGTGAGGGGGTCAGGGTGGCATTGATGAAGTGAGTGTGAGTGGGTCAGAGTGACGGTGATAGCGTGAGTGTGAGGGGGTGAGGGTGACGGTGATGGAGTGAGTGTGTGGGGGTCAGGGTGACATGAATGGAGTGAATGTGAAGGAGTCAGGTTGATGGTGATTGAGTGAGAGTGAGGGGGTCAGTGTAACAGTGATGGAGTGAGTGTGAGGGTGTGAGTGTGACGGTGATGGGGTGATTGTAAGGGTGTCAGGGTGACGGTGATGAAGTGACTGTGAGGGGGTCACTGTGACAGCGATGAAGTGAGTGTGATGTGTCACGGTGATGGTGACGGTGTGAGTGTGAGGGGGTGAGGGTGACAGTAATGGAGTGAGTGTGAGGGGTTCAGTGTGACGGTGATGGAGTGAGTGTGAGGGTTGGGTCAGTGTGACGGTGATGGACTGAGTGTGAGTGGGTTAACATGACAGTCAAGGTGTATGTGTGAGGGGGTCAGTGTGACGGTGATGGAGTGACTGTGAAGGGGTCAGGGTGACGGTGATGGAGTGAGTGTGAGGGGGTCGGGGTGACGGTGATGGAGTAACTTTGAAGGGGTCAGGGTGACGGTGATGGAGTGAGTGTGAGGGGGTCAGGGTGACGATGATGGAGTGAGTGTGAGGGTGTCAGGCTAACGGTGATGGAGTGAGTGTGAGTGTGTCAGTGTGACGGTGATGGAGTGAGTGTGAAGGGGTGAGAGTGACGGTGATGTAGTGATTGTGAGGTCGTCGGGGTGATGCTGGTGGAGTGATTGTGAGGGGGTCAGTGTGACAGTGATTGAGTAAGTGTGAGGGTTTCACGGTTACAGTGATGGAGTGAGTGTGAGGGGGTCAGAGTAACGGTGATGGAGTAACTGTGAAGGGGTCAGGGTGACGGTGATGGAGTGAGAGTGAGTGTGTCAGTGTGACGGTGATGGAGTGAGTGTGAGAGGGGTCAGAGTGACGGGGATGGAGTGAGTGTGAGGTGGTCAGGGTGACGCCAATGGAGTGATTACGAGAGGGTCAGTGTGATAGTCGATAGTCATAGAATAAGTGTGAATCAGTCAGGGTTACAGCGATGAATGTGTGTGTGAGTGGGTCAGAGTGACGGAGATGGGTTGAGTGTGAGCGGGTCAGTGTGACGGCGATGATTGAGTGCGAGGGTGTCAGAGCGACGGTGATGGAGTGAGTGTGAGGGGGTCAGAGCGACGGTGATGGAGTGAGTGTGAGGTGAGGTCAGTGCGACGGTGATGGAGTGATTGTGAAGGGGTGAGAGTGACGGTGATGTAGTGATTGTGAGGTCGTCGGGGTGATGCTGATGGAGTGATTGTGAGGGGGTCAGTGTGACAGTGATTGAGTAAGTGTGAGGGTTTCACGGTTACAGTGATGGAGTGAGTGTGAGGGGGTCAGAGTAACGGTGATGGAGCGAGTGTGAGGGGGTCAGAGTGACGGTGATGCAGTGTGTCTGAGGGTGTCAGGTTGACAGTGATGGAGTGAGTGTGAGGGGATCAGGGTTACGGTGATGGAGATGGTGTCGGGGTGGTCAGTGTGACGGTGATAGAGTGAGTGTAAGGGGGTGAGGGTGTCGGTGATGGAGTGAGAGTGAGGGTGTCCGGATGATAGTGATGTAGTGTGTGTGAGTGGGTCAGTGTGACGGTGATGGAGTAAATGTGAGGGGGTCAGGATGACAGTGAAGGTGTATATGTGAGGGGGTCAGTGTGACAGTAATGGAGTGATTGTGAGGTGGTCACGGTGACGGTGATGGAGTGAGTGTGAGGGGTCAGGGTGGCGGTGATGGAGTAAATGTGAGGGGGTGAGGATGACAGTGAAGGTGTATTTGTGAGGGAGTCAGTGTGACAGTGATGCAGTGAGTGTAAGGGGGTCAGGGTAACGGTGATGGAGTGAGTGTGAGGTTGGCTCAGTGTGATGGTGATGGAGTGAGTGTGGGGGGTCAGGTTGACGGTGATAGAGTGAGTGTAAGGGGGTGAAGGTGTCGGTGATGAAGGGAGAGTGAGGGGGTCCGGGTGATGGTGATGGAGTGTGTGTGAGGGGGTCGGTGTGGTCGTGATGGAGGGTGTGTGAGTGGGTCGGTGTGATGGTGATGGAGTGTGTGTGAGGGGGTCAGTGTGAAAGTGATGGAATGAGTGTGAGGGTGTCAGGCTGACGGTGATGGAGTGAGTGTAAGCGGATCAGTGTGACGGTGATTTAGTGAGTGTGACGGGGCCAGGTTGTCGGTGATGGAGTGACTGTGAGGGAGCCAGTGTGACATTCATGGTGTAAGTGTGATGGGGTCTGGTTGGCAGCGATAGAATAAGTGTGAGAGGGTCAGGGTGACTTTGATGGAGCGAGTGAGAGTGGGTCAGGGTGACAGTGATGGAGTGAGTGTGAGAGGGTCAGGGTGAGGGTGATGGTGTGAGTGTGAGGGTGGGTCAGTGTGACGGTGATGGAGTGAGTGTGAGAGGGTGAGAGTAATGGTGATGTAGTGATTGTGAGGTGGTGAGGGTGACGCTGATGTAGTGAGTGTGATGGGGCCAGGTTGACGGTGATGGAGTGACTGTGAGGGAGCCAGTGTGACGTTCATGGGGTAAGTGTGATGGGGTCAGGTTGGTGGCGATAGAATGAGTGTGCGGGGGTCAGGGTGACTGTGATGGAGTGAGTGTGAGTGGGTCAGGGGTGACAGTGATGGAGTGAGTGTGAGGGGGTCAGGGTGACGGCGATGTAGTGTGTGTGAGGGGGTCAAGGAAATAGTGATGGATGAAGTGTGAGGGGGTCAGGGTGACAGTGATGGAGTGAGTGTGACGTGGTCAGGGTGACGGTGATGGAGTGACTGTGAGGGGAGAAAGTGAGGACTGCAGATGCTGGAGATCAGAGCTCAAAATATGTTGCTGGAAAAACGCAGCAGCTCAGGCAGCATCCAAGGAACAGGAGAATCGACGTTTCGGGCATGACTGTGAGGGGGTCAAGATGACATTGATGGAGTGTGTGTGAGGGGGGTCAGGGTGACGGTGATGGAGTGAGAGTGAGGGCATCAGGCTGATGGTGATGGAGTGAGTGTGAGTGGTCAGGGTGACAGTAATTGAGTGAGTGTGAGAGGGTCAGGCAGACGGTGATGGATTGAGTGTGAGGGGGTCAGGGAGACGGTGATGGAGTGAGTGTGAGGGGGTCAGGGTGACAGTTAAGGAGTGTGTGTGAGGGAGTAAGGGTGATGATGATGGAGTGAGTTTTAGCTGGTCAGGGTGACGGTGATGTTGTGAGTGTGATGGGGTCAGGGTTACAGTGATGATGTGTGTGTGAGTGGGTCAAGGTGAAGGTGATGGAGTGGGTGTGAGGGTGTCAGAGTGACAGTGATGGAGTGAGTGTGAGGGGGTCAGTGTGACAGCGATGAAGTGAGTGTGATGTGTCATAGTGATGCTGACGGTGTGAGTGTGAGGGGGTGAGGGTGACAGTGATGGAGTGAGTGTGAGGGGGTCAGGTTGACGGTCAATGAGTGAGTGTGAGGGAGTCAGGGTGACAGTGATGGAGTGCATGTGAGCGGGTCAGTGTGACGGTGATGGAGTGAGTGTGATGTGGTAAGTGTGACCATGATGGAGTGAGTGTGAGGGTGGTAAGTGTGACGGTGATGGAGTGTGTGTGAGGGGGTGAGAGTGACGATGTTGTAGTGATTGTGAGTTGATCAGGGTGACGGTGATGGAGTGATTGTGAGGGGGGTCAGTGTGACGGTGATGGAGTGAGTGTGACGGTGATAGAGTGATTGTGAAAGGGTCAAAGTGATGGTGATGTAGTGAGCGTGAGGGGGTCAGGGTGACAGCGATGGTGTGAGTCTTAGGGAGTCAGTGTGATGGTGATGGAGTGAGTGTGATGGGGGTCAGTGTGACAGCGATGAAGTGAGTGTAATTGTCTTGGTGATGGTGATGGTGTGAGTGTGAGGTGGTGAGGGAGATGGAAATGGAGTGAGAGTGAGGGTGTCCGTTTGACACTGATAGAGTGAGTGTGAGGGGTTCAGGTTACCGCTGGTGGAGTGATTGTGACGGGGTCAGTGTGATGGTGATGGAGTGATTGTGAGGGGCTCAGAATGAAGGTGATGGTGTGAGTGTGAGCAGCTCAGTGTTACAGTGATGGTGTGAGAGTGAGGGGGGTCAGTGTGACAGTGAAGGAGTGATTGTGAGGGGGTCAGAATGACGATGATGGAGTGAGTGTGAGGGGGTCAGTGTGATGGTGATGGAGTGAGTGTGAGGGGGTCAGTGTGATGGTGATGGAGTGATTGTGAGGTGGGTCAGTGTGATGGTGATTGAGTGAGTGTGAGGGGGTCAGAGTGAGTGTGATGGAGTGAGTATGATGTGGTCAGTGTGACCGTGATGGAGTGAGTGTGAGGGGGGTCAGTGTGACTGTGATGGAGTGAGTGTGAGGGGGTCAGTGTGACAGTGATGGAGTGAGTGTGTGGGCGTCAGAATGACGGTGATGGAGTGAGTGTGAGGGTGTCAGTGTGACGGTGATGGAGTGAGTGCGAGTGGGTGAGGGTGACGGTGATGGAGTAAGTGTGAGGTGGTCAGGGTGACGGTGAGGGAGTGAGTGTGAGGGGGTCAGGGTGACATGAATGGAGTGCGTGTGAGGTGGTCAGGATGACAGTTATGGAGTGAGTGTGAGGGTGTCAGGTTGACGTTGGTGTGAGTGTGAGGGGATCAGTCTGACAGTGATGGAATGAGTGTGAAAGGGCCAGGGTAACGGTAATGGAGTGAGAGTGAGGGGGACAGTGTTACACTGATGGTGTGAGTGTGAGTGGATCAGTGTGACGATCATGGAGTGATTGTGAGGGGCAGTCAGTGTGACGATGATGGAGTGAGTGTGAGGGGGTGAGGGTGACGGTGATGGAATGATTGTGAACGGGTGAGGGTGACGGTGATGGAGTGAGTGTGAGGGGGGCAGGGTGTTGGTGATGGAGTGAGTGTGAGGGGGTCAGTGTGACGGTGATGGAGTGATTGTGAACGGGTGAGGGTGACGGTGATGGTGTGAGTGTGAGGGGGGCAGGGTGTTGGTGATGGAGTGATTGTGAGGGGCGGTCAGTGTGACGGTGATGGAGTGAGTGTGAGGGGGTGAGGGGGATGGTGATGGAGTGAGTGTGAGGGGGTGAGGGTGATGGTGATGGAGTGAGTGTGAAGGTGTCAGTGTGAAGGTGATGGTGCGAGTGAGGGGCACAGGGTTACAGTGATGGTGTGAGTGTGAGGGGGTCAGTGTGACAGTTACGGAGTGAGTGTGAGGGAATCAGTTTGACGTTGATTGAGTGAGTGTGAGTGGGTCAGGGTGACGGTGATGGAGTGAGTGTGAGCGGGTGAGAGTGACGGTGATGGAGTGATTGTGAGTCGGTCAGGGTGATGCTGATGGAGGGATTGTGACGGGGTAAGTGTGATGGTGATTGAGTGGGAGTGAGGGGGTTAGGGTGACTGTGATGGAGTGAGTGTGATGTGGTCAGTGTGACAGTGATGGGGTGAGTGTGAGTGGGCCAGGGTGACGGTGATGGTATGAGTGTGAGGTGCTCAGAGTTACATTGATGATGTTAGTGTGAGGGGGTCAGTGTGACGGTGATGGAGTGAGTATGAGGGAGTCAGTGTGACGGTGATGGAGTGATTGTGAGGTGGGTCAGTGTGATGGTGATTGAGTGAGTGTGAGGGGGTCAGAGTGAGTGTGATGGAGTGAGTATGATGTGGTCAGTGTGACCGTGATGGAGTGAGTGTGAGGGGGTCAGTGTGACAGTGATGGAGTGAGTGTGAGGGCGTCAGAATGACGGTGATGGAGTGAGTGTGAGGGTGTCAGTGTGACGGTGATGGAGTGAGTGCGAGTGGGTGAGGGTGACGGTGATGGAGTAAGTGTGAGGTGGTCAGGGTGACGGTGAGGGAGTGAGTGTGAGGGGGTCAGGGTGACATGAATGGAGTGCGTGTGAGGTGGTCAGGATGACATTTATGGAGTGAGTGTGAGGGTGTCAGGTTGACGTTGGTGTGAGTGTGAGGGTATCAGTCTGACAGTGATGGAATGAGTGTGAAAGGGCCAGGGTAACGGTAATGGAGTGAGAGTGAGGGGGACAGTGTTACAGTGATGGTGTGAGTGTGAGTGGATCAGTGTGACGATCATGGAGTGATTGTGAGGGGCAGTCAGTGTGACGATGATGGAGTGAGTGTGAGGGGGTGAGGGTGACGGTGATGGAATGATTGTGAACGGGTGAGGGTGACGGTGATGGAGTGAGTGTGAGGGGGGCAGGGTGTTGGTGATGGAGTGAGTGTGAGGGGGTCAGTGTGACGGTGATGGAGTGATTGTGAACGGGTGAGGGTGACGGTGATGGTGTGAGTGTGAGGGGGGCAGGGTGTTGGTGATGGAGTGATTGTGAGGGGCGGTCAGTTTGACGGTGATGGAGTGAGTGTGAGGGGGTGAGGGTGAAGGTGATGGAGTGAGTGTGAGGGGGTGAGGGTGATGGTGATGGAGTGAGTGTGAGGGTGTCAGTGTGAAGGTGATGGTGCGAGTGTGAGGGGCACAGGGTTACAGTGATGGTGTGAGTGTGAGGGGGTCAGTGTGACAGTTACGGAGTGAGTGTGAGGGAATCAGTTTGACGTTGATTGAGTGAGTGTGAGTGGGTCAGGCTGACGGTGATAGAGTGAGTGTGAGCGGGTGAGAGTGACGGTGATGGAGTGATTGTGAGTCGGTCAGGGTGATGCTGATGGAGGGATTGTGACGGGGTCAGTGTGATGGTGATTGAGTGGGAGTGAGGGGGTTAGGGTGACTGTGATGGAGTGAGTGTGATGTGGTCAGTGTGACAGTGATGGGGTGAGTGTGAGTGGGCCAGGGTGACGGTGATGGTATGAGTGTGAGGTGCTCAGAGTTACATTGATGATGTTAGTGTGAGGGGGTCAGTGTGACGGTGATGGAGTGAGTATGAGGGAGTCAGTGTGACGGTGATGGAGTGATTGTGAGGTGGGTCAGTGTGATGGTGATTGAGTGAGTGTGAGGGGGTCAGAGTGAGTGTGATGGAGTGAGTATGAAATGGTCAGTGTGACCGTGATGGGGTGAGTGTGAGGGGGTCAGTGTGACAGTGATGGAGTGAGTGTGAGGGCGTCAGAATGACGGTGATGGAGTGAGTGTGAGGGTGTCAGTGTGACGGTGATGGAGTGAGTGCGAGTGGGTGAGGGTGACGGTGATGGAGTAAGTGTGAGGTGGTCAGGGTGACGGTGAGGGAGTGAGTGTGAGGGGGTCAGGGTGACATGAATGGAGTGCGTGTGAGGTGGTCAGGATGACAGTTATGGAGTGAGTGTGAGGGTGTCAGGTTGACGTTGGTGTAAGTGTGAGGGGATCAGTCTAACAGTGATGGAATGAGTGTGAAAGGGCCAGGGTAACGGTAATTGAGTGAGAGTGAGGGGGACAGTGTTACAGTGATGGTGTGAGTGTGAGTGGATCAGTGTGACGATCATGGAGTGATTGTGAGGGGCAGTCAGTGTGACGATGATGGAGTGAGTGTGAGGGGGTGAGGGTGACGGTGATGGAATGATTGTGAACGGGTGAGGGTGACGGTGATGGAGTGAGTGTGAGGGGGGCAGGGTGTTGGTGATGGAGTGAGTGTGAGGGGGTCAGTGTGACGGTGATGGAGTGATTGTGAACGGGTGAGGGTGACGGTGATGGTGTGAGTGTGAGGGGGGCAGGGTGTTGGTGATGGAGTGAGTGTGAGGGTGTCAGTGTGAAGGTGATGGTGCGAGTGTGAGGGGCACAGGGTTACAGTGATGGTGTGAGTGTGAGGGGGTCAGTGTGACAGTTACGGAGTGAGTGTGAGGGAATCAGTTTGACGTTGATTGAGTGAGTGTGAGTGGGTCAGGGTGACGGTGATGGAGTGAGTGTGAGCGGGTGAGAGTGACGGTGATGGAGTGATTGTGAGTCGGTCAGGGTGATGCTGATGGAGGGATTGTGACGGGGTCAGTGTGATGGTGATTGAGTGGGAGTGAGGGGGTTAGGGTGACTGTGATGGAGTGAGTGTGATGTGGTCAGTGTGACAGTGATGGGGTGAGTGTGAGTGGGCCAGGGTGACGGTGATGGTATGAGTGTGAGGTGCTCAGAGTTACATTGATGATGTTAGTGTGAGGGGGTCAGTGTGACGGTGATGGAGTGAGTATGAGGGAGTCAGTGTGACGGTGATGGAGTGATTGTGAGGGGGGTCAGTGTGACAATGATAGAGTGAGTGCGAGGGTGTGAGTGTGACGGTGATAGAGTCATTGCGAGGCGGTAAGGGAGACGGTGATGGAGTGATTGTGAAAGGGTCAGAGTGATGGTGATGGAGTGAGCGTGAGGGGGTCAGGGTGACATGAATGGATTGCGTGTGAGGTGATCAGGATGACTGTTATGGAGTGAGTGTGAGGGGGTCAGGTTGACGTTGATGGAGTGATTGTGACGGGTTCAGTGTGATGGTGATTGAGTGAGTGTGAGGGGGTCAGGGCGACTGTGATGCAGTGAGTGTGAGAGGGCCAGGGTGACGGTGATGGTGTGAGTGTGAGGGGCTCAGGGTTACAGTGATGGTGTGAGTGTGAGGGGGTCCGTGTGACTGTGATGGAGTGAGTGTGAGGGGGTCAGTGTGACGGTGTTGGAGTGATTGTGAGGGGAGTCAGTGTGACGGTGATGGAGTGATTGTGAGGGGGGGTCAGTGTGACGGTGATGGAGTGAGTGCGAAGGGGTCAGAGTGACAGTGATGCAGTGAGCGTGAGGGGGTGAGGGTGACGGTGATGGAGTGCGTGTGAGGGAGTTAGTGTGACATGAATGGCGTGCATGTGAGGTGGTCAGGATGACAGTTATGGAGTGAGTGTGAGGGGGTCAGGTTGACGGTGATGGAGTGAGTGTGAGGGGGTCAGTGTGATGGTGATTGAGTGAGTGTGAGTGGGTCAGGGTGTCTGTGATGGAGTGAGTGTGATGTGGTCAGTGTGACAGTGATGGAGTGAGTTTGAGTGGGCCAGGGTGACAGTAATGGAGTGAGTGTGAGTTTTCCAGGGTGTCGGCGATGGTGTGCGTCTGAGGGGGTCAGTGTTACAGTGATGGTGTGAGTGTGAGGGGATCAGTGTGATGGTGGTGGAGTGAGGGTGTAAGAGTGACGGTGATGGTGTGAGTGTGAGGGGGTGAGTGTGAAGGAGATGGAGTGTGTGTGAGGGGGTCAGAGTGACAGGGATGGAATGATGGGGAGGGGACAAGTTGACGGTTATATAGTGAGTGTGAGGGGGTCAGTGTGACGGTGATAGTGGGATTGTGAGGGGGTCTGGGTGATGGTGATGAAGTGACTGCGAGGGGGTAAGGTTGAAACTGATGGAGTGAGTGTCAGGGGGTCAGAGTGATGGTGATGGAGTGAGTGTGAGAGGGTCACGGTGACAGTGATGGAGTGAGTGTGACGTGGTCAGGCTGACGGTGATGGAGTGACTGTGAGGGGAGAAAGTGAGGACTGCAGATGCTGGAGATCAGAGCTCAAAATGTGATGCTGGAAAAGCGCAGCAGGTCAGGCAGCATCCAAGGAAGAGGAGAATCGACGTTTCGGGCATGACTGTGAGGGGGGTCAAGGTGACGGTGATGGAGTGAGTGTGAGGGGGTCATGGCGACAGTGATGGAGTGAGAGTGAGGGGGTCAGGTACACGGTGATGGAGTAACAGTCAGGGGGTCAGGGTGACGTTAATGGAGTGATTGTGAGGGGGTGAGAGTGAAAGTGATGGATTGAGTGTGAAGGGGTCAGAGAGACGGTGATGGAGTGTGTTTGAGGGGTTCAGGGTGACGGTGATGGAGTGAGTGTGAGGGGGTCACGATGACAATGAAGGAGTGTGTTTGAGGGGGTCAAGGTGACAGTGATGGAGTGAATGTGAGGGGGGTCTGTTTGATGGTGATGCAGTGAGTATGAGAGGTTGAGAGTGACGGTGATATAGTGATTGTGAGGTGGTCAGAGTGATGCTGATGGAGTGATTGTGAGGGGGTCAGTGTGACAGTGATGGAATGAGTGTGAGGTGTCACAGTGATGGTGACGGAGTGAATGTGATGGGGTCAGGATGAGGGTGATGAAGTGAGTGTGAAGGGCTTAGGGTGATGGTGATGGAGTGAGTGTGATGGGTTCAGGGAGTCGGTGATGGAGTGACAGTGAGGGGGTCAGGATGACTGTGATGGAGTGAGCGTGAGGGGGTCAGGGAGACGGTGATGGAGTAACAGTCAGGGGGTCAGGGTGACGTTAATGGAGTGATTATGAGGGGGTTAGAGTGAAAGTGATGGATTGAGTGTGAAGGGGTCAGAGAGACGGTGATGGAGTGTGTTTGAGGGGGTCAGGGTGACAGTGATGGAGTGAATGTGAGGGGGTCTGTTTGATGGTGATGCAGTGAGTATGAGAGGTTGAGAGTGACGGTGATATAGTGATTGTGAGGTGGTCAGGGTGATGCTGATGGAGTGATTGTGAGGGGGTCAGTGTGACAGTGATGGAGTAAGTGTGAGGGTGTCAGGGTTACAGTGATGGAGTGAGTGTGAGGGGGTCAGACTGACAGTGATGAGTGAGTGTGAGGGGCCAGGCTCACGGTGATGGTGTGAATGAGAGGGGTTCATGGGGGGCGGTGACAGAGAGAGTGTGAGGGGTTCAGTGTGATGTTGATGGAGTGAGTGTGAGGGGGTCAGATTGACGGTGATGGAGTGAGTGTGAGAGGGTCAGTGTGAAGGTGATGGAGTGAGTGTGAGGGGGTCAGTGTGATGGTGATGAAGTGAGTGTTATGTGTCATGGTGATGGTGATGGTGTGAGTGTGAGGGGGTGAGGGTGACAGTAATTGGAATGAGTATGAGGGGTCCAGTGTGATGGTGGTGGAGTGAGTGTGAGGGTGTCAGGGTGACAGTGATGGAATGAGTGTGAGGGGGTCAGGGTGAGTGTGATGGAGTGTGTGTGAGTGTCACTGTGTTGGTGATGGTCTGAGTGTGAGAGGGCAGGTTGGCAGTGATGGAATGAGTGTGAGGTGTCACAGTGATGGAGATGGAGTGAATGTGGTGGGGTCAGGATGGGTGTAATGGAGTGAGTGTGAGGGGCTTAGTCTGACGGTGGTGGAGTAAGTGTGAGGGTGTCAGGATGACAGTGAAGCAGTGAGTGTGAGGGGGTCAGGGTGACGGTGATGGAGTGAGTATGAGGGGGTCAGGGTGACAGTCATGGAGAGTGTGTGAAGGGGTCAGGGTGAAGGTGATGGAGTGATTGTGAGGGGGTCAGGGTGACTGTGATGGAGTGGGTGTGAGGGGGTCAGGGTGATGGTGATGGAGTGAGTGTGAGGGGGTCAGGGTGACATGGAATGATTGTGTGTGAGGGGGTCAGGTTGACGGTGCTGGAGTGACTGTGAGGAGTTGAGGGTGATTGTGATGGAGTGAGTGTGAGTGGACAGTATGACAGTGATGGAGTGAGTGTGAGGGGGTGAGGATGACAGTGGTAGAGTGAATGTGAGGGGGTCAGTGTGACCATAATGGTGTGAGTATGTCGAGGTCAGTGTGATGGTGATGGAGTGAGTGTGAAAGGGTGAGGGTGACAGTGATGTAGTGAGTGTGAGGGTGTCAGGGTGACAATCATAGTGTGTGTGTGATTTGGTCAGTGTGACAGTGATGGAGTGAGTTTGAGGGGGTCAGTGTAATGGTGATGGAGTGATTGTGAGGGGTCAGGGAGACAGTGATGGAGTGACAGTGAGTGGATCAGTGTGACGTTGTTGGAGGGAGCGTGAGGGGGTGAGGGTGACGGTGATGGAGTTAGTGTGAGGGGGTCAGTGTGACAGCGATGGAGTGCGTGTGAGGGGGGTCAGGATGACAGTGATGGCGTGTGTGTGAGAGGGGGTCAAGGTGACGGTGATAGAGTGAGTGTTGGGGGGTCAGTGTGACAGTCATGGAGTGAGTGTGAGGGGGTGAGGGTGTCAGTGATGGCGTGAGTGTGAGGGGATCAGTGTGATGGTGATGGAGTGAGTGTGAGGGGGTCAGGGTGACAGTGATGGAGTGAGTGTGAGGGGGTCAGAGTGACGGTGATGGAGTGAGTGTGAGGGGGTCCGAGTGATGGAGATGCTGTGAGAATGAGGGGGTCAGGATGACAGTGATGGAGTGTGTGTGAGGGGGTCAGGTTGTCGGTGATGGAGTGAGTGTAAGGGGTGTCAGTGTGACGATGATGGAATGAGTGTGAGGGGGTGAGGGTGACAGTGATAGATTGATTGTGACGGGGTCAGGTTGCCGGTGATGGAGTGAGGGTGAGGGTGTCAGGGTGACAGTCATGGAGTGCTTGTGAAAGGTTCAGGGTGATGGTGATGATGTGAGTGTGAGGGGGTCAGGATTACAGTGCTGGTGTGAGTGTGAGGGGGTCAGAGTGACGGTGATGGAGTGAGTGTGAGGGGGTCAGAGAGACAGTGATGGAGTGATTGTGAGGGGTTCAGTGTGATGCTGATGGAGTGATTGTGAGGGGGCCATGTGACGGAGATTGTGTGTGTATGTGTGTGTATGTGAGGGCGTCAGTGTGACAGTGATGAATTGACTGTGAGTGTGAGGTGTCAGGGTGATGGTGACGGAGTGAATGTGATGGGGTCAGGTTGAGGGTGATGGAGTGAGTGTGAAGTGGTCAGTGTGACAGTGATGGAATGAGTGTGAGGTGTCACAGTGATGGTGAAGGAATGAATGTGATGGGGTCATGATGGGTGTGATGGAGTGAGTGTGAAGCTGTTAAGGTGATAGTGATGGAGTGAGTGTGAGGGATTCAGTGTGACGGTGGTGGAGTAAGTGGGAGGGTGTCAGGGTGACAGTGATTGAGAGCATGTGAAGGTGTCAGAGTGATTGTGATGGTGTGAGTGTGAGGGGGTAAGGATTCCAGTGATGGTGTGAGTGTGAGGGTGTCAGTGTGACGGTGATGGAGTGAGTGTGAGAGGGTCAGGGTGACAGAGATGGAGTGAGTGTGAGGGGTCATTGTGATGTGATGGAGAGCGTGAATGGGTCAGTGTGACAATGACGGATTGATTGTGAGGGCCTCAGGGTGATGGTGATGGGAGTGAGTGTGAAGGGGTAGGGTGATGGTGATGGAGTAATTGTGAGGGGGTCAGCGTGACGATGTTGGAGTACGTGTGAGGGGATCAGGGTGTCTGTGATGGAGTGAGTGTGAGGTGGTCAGTGTGAGGGGGTCAGGGTGATGCTGATAGAGTGAGCGTGAGTGTGTTAGAGTGACTGTGATGGAGTGAGTGAGAGAGGATCAGGAGTGATGGAGTGAGTGTGTAGGGTCAGGTTGAGCGTGATGGAGTGAGTGTGAGACGGTCAGGGTCAGGGTGATGGAGTGAGTGTGATGGGTTCAGGGTGAGGGTGTAAGAGTGCCAGCGTGATTGTGTTGGAGTGAGTGTGAGGTGGTCAGGGTGATTGTGATGGAGCGAGTGTGAGGGGCTCAGTGTGATTGTGATGAAATGAGTTTGAGGGGATCAGGGTGATGGTGATGGAGTGAATGTGATGGGGTTAGGCTGACGGTGATGGTGTGAGTGTGGTGGGCTCAGGGTGATGGTGATGGAATGAATGTGGGCCACTCAGGGTGACAATGATAGAGTGAGTGTGAGGTGGTCTGGGTAACGGTGACGGTGTGAGTGCGAGGAGGTCAGGATGACGGTGATGGAGTGTGTGCGAGGGGGGCAGGGTGATGGTGATGGAGTGATTGTGAAGGGGTCAGGGTGACGGTGATGGAGTGAATGTGAGGTCGTCAGGGTGACGGTGATATAGTGAGTATGAGAGGGTCACTTTTTTGGTGACGGAGTGAGTGTGAGGGGGTTAGAGTGATAGTGACGCAGTAAATGTGAGGGGTCAGAGAGATACTGATGCAGTCAATGTGAGGGTGTCAGGTTGATAGTGAGGTAGTAAGTGTGAGTGGTCAGGGTGACAATGATGCAGTAAGTGTGAGGGGTTAGGGTGACTTTAACGCAGTGAGTGTGAGGGGTTCATGCCGATCGTGACACAGTAATTATGAGGAGTTCAGGGTGACAGTGATGCACTAAATGTGAGGGCTCAGACTAACAGTGATGCAGTAAGTGTGAGGGAGAGAAGCTGGTAGTGACGCCGTAACTGTGACGGTGTTAGGTTGGTCGTGATGCTGTAAGTGTGAGGGGGATCAGTCTATAATGAAGCAGTAAGTGTGAGGGGTCAGGGTGGTAGTGACACACTGTGAGGGGATCAGGGTGACAGTGTCAGTAATTGTGAAGGGGTCATTGTGATAGTGACGCAGCAAGTGTGAGGGGCCAGTCTAGAGTGATGCAGTAAGTGTAAGGTGGTCAGGGTGACAGTGACAGAATAAATGTGAGGGGACAGGGTCATAGTGACAGACTAAATGTGAGGGGTCAGAGTGTTAGTGCCGCAGTAAGTGTGAGAGGGAGAGGCTGGTAGTGACACAGTGAGCGTGAGGGGGTCAGGGTGACAGTGACACAATAGATGTGAGAGGGTTAGGGTGACAGTGTCGCAGTAAGTGTGAGGGGTCAGGGTGATAGTGACTCAGGAACTGTGAGGGGGTCAAGGTGATAGTGTCACGGTAATTGTGAGGGGGTCAGGGTGACACTGACGTAGTTAGTGTGAGGATTTCAGGGTGACAGTGACACAGTCAGTGCGATTGTGCCAGGGTGATAGTGATGCACTAACTGTGAGGGCGGAGGCTGGTAGTGATGCAGTAAATGTAAGGGGCTCTATCTGATAGTATTGCAGTAGGTGTCAGTGTGTCCAGCTCGTAGTGAAGCTGTAAGTGTGAGGGGGTCAGGGCGATAGTAACGCAGTAAGTGTGAGGGGGCCAGGGTGTCAGTGACGCAGTAAGTGTGAGGGGGTCCGGCTCATAGTGACGTAGTAAGTGTGAGGGGGTCCGGCTCATAGTGACGTAGTAAATGTGAGTGGGTCAGGCTCATACTGTTAGAATAATTATGAGGTATCAGGGTGACAGTGACACAGTTATTGTGAGGGTGTCTGGGTCATGGCGACGCATCAATGTCAGGGGGTCAGGCTGATCGTGAAGGGGATCAAGGTGATAGTGACAGATTAATTGTGTGGGGGTCAGGTTGACAGTGATGCAGTAAGTGTGAGGGTGTCACGGTGACAGTGACGGAGTAAGTGTAAGAGGGAAAGGCTGGTAGTGACACAGCAAGTATGATTACGTTCAGGGTGGCAGTGATGCAGTAAGTGTGAGGGCGTCAGGGTGGCAGGGACGCTGTAAGTGTGAGGGGGTCAGGGTGACTGTGACGCAGGAAATGTGAGGGGGTCCAGCTCATAGTGACGTAATAAGTGTGAGCGGGTCAGGGTGGTACTGATGGAATAATTGTGAGGGGTCAGAGTGACAATGACACTGTTATTGTGCGGGATTCTGGCTCATAGTGACGCAGAAATATAAGGGGGTCAGGCTGATCGTGAAGGAGGATCAAGGTGATAGTGACAGATTAATTGTGTGGGGTTCAGGCTGACAGTGACGCAGTTAATGTGAGGGGGTCAAGGTGACAGTGACACAGTAAGTGGGAGGTGGACACGGTGACAGGGACGCAGTTATGGTGTGAGTGTCAGGGTGACAATGACACAGTAACTGGGAGGGTGTCACGGTGATTGTGATGCAGTACGTGTGAGGGGTCACAGTGACAGTAACACAGCAAGTGTGAGCGGGAGAAGCTGGTCGTTACACAGTAAGTAAGATGGGGTCAGGATGGCAGCATTGCAGTATGTGTGAGGGGGTCAGGGTGATAGTGATGCAGTAAGTGTGAGGGGGTCAGGCTGATATTGATGCAGTAAGTGTGAGGGGGTCAGGGTGGCAGTGACGCAGAAAGTGTGATGGGGTCAGGGTGATAGTGATGCAGTAAGTGTGATGGGGTCAAGGTGATATTAACACAGTAAGTGTGAGGGGATCAGGGTGATAGTGACGCAGTAAGTGTGATAAGGTCAGGGTGATAGAGATGCAGTAGATGTGAGAGGGTCAGGATGATAGTGATGCAGTAAGTGTGAGGGGTTCAGTCTGATATTGATGCAGTAAATGTGATGGGGTCAGCGTGACAGTGACGCAGTAAGTGTGAGGGGGTCAGGATGTCAGTGAAGCAGTAAATGTGAGGGGGTCAGGGTGATAGTGATGCAGTAAATGTGAGCGGATCAGGCTGATACTGTCGGGATAATTGTGAGGGATCAGGGTGACAGTGATGCAGTAAGTGTGAATGGGTGCCGGTGACAGTGACGTGGTTATTGTGAGGGCATCTGGCTCATAGTGATGCATCAATGTAAGGGGGTCAGGCTGATAGTGAAGGGGGATGAAGGTGATAGTGACACATTAAGTGTCTGGGGGGCAGGGTAACAGTGATGCAGTAAGTGTGAGGGTGTCACGGTGACAGTGAAGCCTTAAGTGTAAGAGAGAGAGGCTGGTAGTGACACAGCAAGTGCGATTTGATTCAGGGTGGCAGTGATGCAGTAAGTGTGAGGGGGTCAGGGTGATAGTGACGCAGTATGTGTGATGGTGTCCGACTCATAATGACGTAATATGTGTTAGCGGGTCAGCGTGATACTGACGGAATAATTGTGAGGGTTCAGGGTGACAATGACACGGTTATTGTGAGGGAGTTTGGCTCATCGTGATGCAGCAATATAAGGAAGTCAGGCTGATAGTGAAGGGGGATCAAGGTGATAGTGACAGATTAATTGTGTAGGGTTCGGGGAGACAGTGACTCAGAAAGTGTGATGGGGTCAACGTAATAATGATGCAGTTAAGTGTGAGGGGGTCAGGATGATAGTGACGCAGTAAGTGTGAAGGGGCCAGGCTGATAGTGACGCAGTAAGTGTGAGGGGGTCAGGCTGATAGTGACGCAGTAAGTGTGATGGGGTCAAGGTTATAGTGACACAGTAAGTGTGAGGGGATCAGGGTGACAGGGACACAGTGAGTTTGAGGGAGTCAGGCTGGTACTGACGCAGTAAGTGCGCGGGGTAGTGGCTAGTAATGATGCAGTAAGTGTGAATGTGCCAGGGTGATAGTGACAGAGATAGTGTCAGTGTGACAGTGATGCCGTAAGTGTCGGGGTGTTAGGCTGATAGTGACGCAGAAAAGTGTGAGTGGGTCTGGGGGACAGTGACACAGTAAGTGTGATTGTGCCAGGGTGACAGTCACGCAATAAGTGTGACGGGGTCAGTGTGACAGTGACACAGTAAGTCTGAGGGGTAAGGGTGACAGGGACACAGTGAGTTTGAGGGAGTCAGGCTGGTAGTAATGCAGTAAGTGTGAATGTGCCGGGTGATAGCGTCGCACTGATTGTGAGGAGGTCAGTGTGACAGTGACGCAGTAAGCGTGAGGGCGTCAGGGTAACTGTGATTCAGTAAGTGTGAGGTGAAGAGGCTGGTAGTGACACAGTAAGTGTGATGGGGCCAGGGTGATAGTGATGCAGTCAGTGTGAGGGGGTCAGGCTGGTATTGATACAGTAAGTGTGATAGGTCAGGATGATAGTGACGCACTAAATGTGAGGAGGTCAGGGTGACAGTGATGCAGTAAGCGTCGAGATATTCGGGTGACAGTGACGCAGAAATTGTGAGGGGTTTCAGGGGGACAGTGACAGAGTAAGTGTGATTTTGCCAGTGTGATAGTGACACAGTAAGCGTGAGGGGGTCAGGGTGATAGTGATGCAGCAATTGTGATGAGGTCAGGGTGATAGTGATGCAGTAAGTGTGGGTGTGTCCATCTCGAAGTGAAGCTGTAAGTGCGAGGGGTCAGTAATGATAATGACGCAGTAACTCTGAGGGCTCAGGCTGACAATGATGCAATAATTGAGAGTCAGTCAGGATGATAGTGTCGCAGGAACTGTGAGGGGGTCAGAATGATAGTGACGCAGTAAGTGTGACAGGGTCAGGGTGACAGTAACAAAGTAAGTGTGAGGGGGTCAGAGTGATAGTGTTTGAATAACTGTGAGGGGCTAAGTGTGATAGTGACGCAGTAAGTGTGAGGGGCTCAGGGTGATAGTGACGCAGTAAGTGTGAGGGGGTCAGGGTGACAGTGACGCAGTAAATATGAGGGGGTCAGGGTGACAGGGACACAGTGAGTTTGAGGGAGTCAGGCAGATAGTGATGCAGTGAGTGTGAATGTGCCAGGGTGATAGCGTCGCACTGAATGTAAGGGGGTCAGTGAGTAGTGTGAGGGTTTCAGGGTGATTATGACGCATTAATTGGGGTCAGGGTAACAGCGACGCAATAAGTGTGAGGGGGTTAGGGTGACAGTGACACAGTAAGTGTGAGGAGGTAAGGGTGACAGGGACACAGTGAGTTTGAGGGAGTCAGGCTGATAGTGATGCAGTGAGTGTGAATGTGCCAGGGTGATAGCGTCGCATTGAATGTAAGGGGGTCAGTGTGACAGTGATGCAGTAAGTGTGAGGGGGTCAGGGTGACTGTGATTCAGTAAGTGTGAGGAGGTCAGGGTGACAGTGACGCAGTAAGTAGGAGGGGATCAGTGTGACAGTGAAGCAGTAAACGTGAGTGGGTCAGGGTGACAGTGACATAGTAATTGCGAGGGAATCAGGATGATACAGATGCAGTAAGTGTGAGGTGGTCAGAGTGATAGTGAGCAGTAAGTGTGATGGTGTCAGGGTGACAGTGACGTAGTAAATGTGAGGGGTCAGGGTGATCATGACGCAGTGAATGTGAGGCAGTCAGGGTTACAGTGATGCAGTAAGTGTGAGTGGGTCAGGGTGACAGTAATGCAGTAAGTGTGAGGGGGTCATGGTGACATGAAACAGTAAGTGTGAAGGGGGCAGGGTAACAGTGACACAGTCAGTGTGAGAAAGTCATGGTGCCAGTGACGCAGTCGGTGTGAGGGGAGTCTGGTTGACAGTAACACAGTAATTGTGAGGGGGTCAGGCGATAGTGACGCAGTAAGTGTGAGGGTGACAGTGACGCAGTAAGTGTGAGAGGGTCAGGGTGACAGTCACACAATAAGTGTGAGGGTGTCAGGGTGACAGTGACGCAGAAAGTGTGAGGGGGTGAGGGTGACAGTGATGCAGTAAATGTGAGGGGGTCAGGGTAATTGTGATGCAGGAAGTGTGAGGGTGACAGTGACGCAGTAAGTGTGAGGGGGTCAGGGTGACAGCGACACAGTAGGTTTGAGGGAGTCAGGCTGGTAGTGACACAGTAAGTGTGATTGTGCCAGGATGATAGTGACGCAGTGAATGTGAGGGGGTCAGGGTGACAGTGACGCAGTAAGTGTGAGTGGGTCAGGGTGATAGTGATTCAGTAAGTGTGAGTGGGTCAGCGTGATAGTGATGCAGTAAGTGTGAGGGGGTCAGGGTGACAGTGACACAGTAAGTGTGATGGTGTCAGGGTGACAGTGACGTAGTAAATGTGAGGGGTCAGGGTGATCATGACGCAGTGAATGTGAGGCGGTCAGGGTTACAGTGATGCAGTAAGTGTGAGTGGGTCAGGGTGACAGTAATGCAGTAAGTGTGAATGGGTCATGGTGACATGAAACAGTAAGTGTGAAGGGGGCAGGGTAACAGTGACACAGTCAGTGTAAGAAAGTCATGGTGCCAGTGACGCAGTCGGTGTGAGGGGAGTCTGGGTGACAGTAACACAGTAATTGTGAGGGGGTCAGGCGATAGTGACGCAGTAAGTGTGAGGGTGACAGTGATGCAGTAAGTGTGAGAGGGTCAGGGTGACAGTCACACAATAAGTGTGAGAGTGTCAGGGTGACAGTGACGCAGAAAGTGTGAGGGGGTGAGGTTGACAGTGATGCAGTAAATGTGAGGGGGTCAGGGTAATTGTGATGCAGGAAGTGTGAGGGTGACAGTGACGCAGTAAGTGTGAGGGGGTCAGGGTGACAGCGACACAGTAAGTTTGAGGGAGTCAGGCTGGTAGTGACACAGTAAGTGTGATTGTGCCAGGATGATAGTGACGCAGTGAATGTGAGGGGGTCAGGGTGACAGTGACGCAGTAAGTGTGAGTGGGTCAGGGTGATAGTGATTCAGTAAGTGTGAGTGGGTCAGCGTGATAGTGATGCAGTAAGTGTGAGGGGGTCAGGGTGACAGTGACACAGTAAGTGTGAGGGGGTCTGGGTGACAGTGACATGGTAATTGTGAGGGGTCAGGGTGATAGTGATGCAGTGAATGTGAGGGGGTCAGGGTGACAGTGACGCAGTAAGTGTGAGTGTGTCAGAGTGACAGTGACGCAGTAAGTGTTAGTGGGTTAGGGTGATAGTGACGCAATAAGTGCGAGGGGTCAAGGGTGACAGTGACTCAGTAAGTGTGAGTGGGTCAGGGTCACAGCGACACAGTAAGTTTGAGGGTCTCAGGCTGGTAGTGACAAAGTATGTGTGATTGTGCCAGGATGATAATGACGCAGTGAATGTGAGGGTGGTCAGGGTGACAGTGACGCAGTAAGTGTGAGTGGGTCAGGGTGATAGTGATGCAGTAAGTGTGAGTGGGTCAGGGTGATAGTGATGCAGTAAGTGTGAGGGGTCAGGGTGATAGTGATGCAGTAAGTGTGAGTGGGTCAGGGTGACATTGATGCAGTAAGTTTGAGGGGGTCAGGGTGACAGTGACACAGTAAGTGTGAGGGGGTCAGGGTAACAGTGAAATAGTAAGTGTGAGGGGGTCAGGGTGACAGTTACACAGTCAGTGTGAGGGGGTCAGGGTGATAGTGACGCAGGAACTGTGAGGGGTCAGGGTGACAGTGACACAATAAATGTGAGGGGGTTGAGGATGATAGTGACGCAGTAAGTGTGACAAGGTCAGGGTGGCAGTGACACAGTAAGTGTGAGGGGCTCAGGGTGATAGTGACACAGTAACTGTGAGGGGTTGAGGATGATAGTCACGCAGGAACTGTGAGGGGGTCAGGGTGATATTCTTGCAGAAAGTGTGACGGGTTCAGGGTGATTGTGACGCATTAACTGGGGTCAGGGTGATAGCGATACAGTAAGTGTGAGGGGGTCAGTGTGACAGTGACACAGTAAGTCTGAGGGATAAGGGTGTCAGGGACACAGTGAGTATGGCTGGTTTGTGATGCATTAAGTGTGAAGGTGCCAGGGTGATAGCGTCGCACTGAATGTGATGGGGTCAGTGTGACAGTGACGCAGTAAGCGTGAGGGCGTCAGGGTGACTGTGATTCAGTAAGTGTGAGGTGAAGAGGCTAGTAGTGACACAGTAAGTGTGATGGGGCCAGGGTGATAGTGATGCAGTAAGTGTGAGGGGGTCAGGTTGGTATTGACACAGTAAGTGTGAGTGGGTCAGGATAATAGTGACGCAGTAAGTGTAAGGAGGTCAGTGTGACAGTGACACAGTAAGTGTTGGGATGTTAGGGTGTCACTGACGCAGAAAGTGTGAGGGGGTCAGGGGCACAGTGACACTGGAAGTGTGATTGTGCCAGGGTAATAGTGATGCAGTAATTGTGATGAGATCAGGGTGATAATGATACAGTAAGTGTAAGGGAACGAGGCGAGTAGTGATGCAGTAGGTGTAACGGGCTCAGTCTGATTGTGATGCAGTAAGTGTGAGTGTGTCCATCTCGTAGTGAAGCTGTAAGTGCGAGGGGTCAGTAATGATAATGTCGCAGTAACTCTGAGGGATCAGGCTGACAATGATGCAATAATTGAGAGTCAGTCAGGATGATAGTGTCGCAGGAACTGTGAGGGGGTCAGGATATAGTGACGCAGTAAGTGTGACAGGGTCAGGGTGACAGTGACAAAGTACGTGTGAGGGGTCAGAGTGATAGTGTCTCAGTAACTGTGAGGGGCTAAGTATGATAGTGACGCAGTAAGTGTGAGGGGCTCAGGGTGATAGTGACGCCGTAAGTGAGAGGGGATCAGGCTGGTATCGACACAGTAAGTGTGAGTGTGTCAGAGTGTGAGTGACGCAGCAAGTGTGATTGGGTCAGGGTGACAGTAATATAGTAATCGTGAGGGAGTCAGGGTGATAGTGATGCAGTAAGTGTGAGGGGGTCAAGGTGATAGTGAGCAGTAAGTGTGAGGGGTCATGGTGACAGTGACGTAGTATTTGTGAGCGGTCAGGGTGACAGTGATGCAGCATTTACGAGGGGGTCAGGGTGACAGTGACGCAGTAAGTGTGATGGGGTCAGGTTGACAGTGTAACAGTAAATGCGAGGGGGTCCGGGGGAAAGTGACGCAGTAAATGTGGGGGTGTCAGGCTGGTATTGACACAGTAAGTCTGAGGGGTCAGGGTGACAGTGACATAGTTAGTGTGAGGTGTTCAGGGTGACAGTGACGCAGTCAGTGTGATTGTGCCAGGGTGATAGTGATGCAATAAGTGTGCGTGGGAGAGGCTGGTAGTGATGCAGTGAGGGTAATGGGCTCTATCTGATAGTGATGCAGTAGGTGTCAGTGTGTGCAGCTCATAGTGAAGCTGTAAGTGTGAGGGTGACAGGGTGATAATGACGCAGCAAGTGTGAGGGGGCCAGAATGACAGTGACACAGTAAGTGTGAGGGGTTCAAGGTGACAGTGACACAGTAAGTGTGAGGGGGTCAGACTGGTATTGACACAGTAAGTCTGAGGGGGTCAGGGTGACAGTGACGTAGTCTGTGTGAGGGGGTCAGGGTAACAGTGACGCGGTCAGTGTGATTGTGCCAGGGTGATAGTGATGCAGTAAGTGTGAGGGGAGAGGCTAGTAGTGATGCAGTAAGTGTAAGGGGCTCTATCTGATAGTGATGCAGTAGGTGTGAGTGTGTCCAGCATGTAGTGCAGCTCTAACTATGAGGGGGTCAGTGTGACAGTCACGCAGTATGTGTGACAGGGGCCAGGGTGACAGTGGCGCAGTCAGTGTGAGGGATTCAGGGCGATAGTGATGCAGTAAGTGTGAGGGGGTCAGGGTGGTATTGACACAGTAAGTGTGAGGGGATCAGGGTGACAGAGACGCAGTAAGTGTGATGGGGTCAGGTTGACAGTGAAACAGTAAATGCGAGGGGGTCCGGGGGAAAGTGACGCAGTAAATGTGGGGGTGTCAGGCTGGTATTGACACAGTAAGTCTGAGGGGTCAGGGTGACAGTGACATAGTTAGTGTGAGGTGTTCAGGGTGTCAGTGACGCAGTCAGTGTGATTGTGCCAGGGTAATAGTGATGCAATAAGTGTGCGTGGGAGAGGCTGGTAGGGATGCAGTGAGGGTAATGGGCTCTATCTGATAGTGATGCAGTAGGTGTCAGTGTGTCCAGCTCATAGTGAAGCTGTAAGTGTGAGGGTGACAGGGTGATAATGACGCAGCAAGTGTAAGGGGGCCAGAATGACAGTGACACAGTAAGTGTGAGGGGTTCAAGGTGACAGTGACACAGTAAGTGTGAGGGGGTCAGACTGGTATTGACACAGTAAGTCTGAGGGGGTCAGGGTGACAGTGATGTAGTCTGTGTGAGGGGGTCAGGGTAACAGTGACGCGGTCAGTGTGATTGTGCCAGGGTGATAGTGATGCAGTAAGTGTGAGGGGAGAGGCTAGTAGTGATGCAGTAAGTGTAAGGGGCTCTATCTGATAGTGATGCAGTAGGTGTGAGTGTGTCCAGCATGTAGTGCATCTCTAACTATGAGGGGGTCAGTGTGACAGTCACGCAGTATGTGTGACAGGGGCCAGGGTGACAGTGGCGCAGTCAGTGTGAGGGATTCAGGGCGATAGTGATGCAGTAAGTGTGAGGGGGTCAGGGTGGTATTGACACAGTAAGTGTGAGGGGATCAGGGTGACAGAGACGCAGTAAGTGTGAGGGGGTCAGGGTGATAGTGACGCAGTAGCTGTGAAAGGGTCAAGGTGAACTGATGCAGTAAGTGAGAGGAGGTGAGGGTTAGAGTGATGCAGTAAGTGTGAGGGGGTCAGGGTAATTGTTTTTCAGGAAGTGTGAGGGGGTCAGGGTGACAGTGATGCAGTAAGTGTGAGGGGGTCAGGGTAATTGTTTTTCAGGAAGTGTGAGGGGGTCAGGGTGACAGTGATGCAGTAAGTGTGAGGGGGTCAGGGTGACAGTGACACAGTAAGTGTGAGGGGGTCAGGGTGACAGTGACACAGTAAGTGTGAGGGGGTCAGGGTAAAAGGGACACCGTAAGTTTGAGGGAGTCAGTCTGGTAGTGACACAGTAAGGGTGATTGTGCCAGGATGATAGTGAAGCAATGAATGTGAGGGGGTCAGGGTGACAGTGACGCAGTACGTGTGACAGTTTCAGGGTGATAGTGATGCTGTGAGTGTGAGGGGTTTAGGCTGGTATTGACACAGTAAGTGTGAATGGGTTAGGGTGTGAGCGACGCAGTAAGTGTGAGTGGGTCAGGGTGACAGTGACGCAGTAAGTGTGATGGGGTCAGGTTGACAGTGAAACAGTAAATGCGAGGGGGTCCGGGGGACAGTGACGCAGTAAATGTGGAGGTGTCAAGCTGGTATTGACACGTAAGTCTGAGGGGTCAGGGTGACAGTGACATAGTTAGTGTGAGTGGGTCAGGGTGACAGTGACGCAGTAAGTGTGAGGGGGTCAGGGTGACAGTGACGTAGTAAGTGTGAAGGGCTCAGGGTGACAGTGACGCAGTAAGTTTGAAGGGCTCAGGGTGACAGTGACGCAGTAAGTGTGGGGGGTCGGACTGCTATTGACTCAGTAAGTCTGAGGGGTAAGGGTGACAGTGACATAGTTAGTGTGAGGTGTTCAGGGCGGCAGTGACGCAGTCAGTGTGATTGTGCCAGGGTGAAAGTGATGCAATAAGTGTGAGGGGGAGAGGCTGGTAGTGATGCAATAAGTGTAAGAGGCTCTATCTGATAGTGATGCAGTAGGTGTGAGTGTGTCTAGCTCGTAGTGAAGCTGTAAGTGTGAGGGGGTCAGGGTGATAATGATGCACAAGTGAGAGGGGGCCAGAATGACAGTGACACAGTAAGTGTGAGGTGGTCAGGGTGACAGTGACACAGTAATTGTGAGGGGGTCAGGGTGACAGTGACGTAGTCAGTGTGATTGTGCCAGGGTGATAGTGATGCAGTAAGAGTGAGGGAGAGAGGCTGGTAATGATGCAGTAAGTGTAAGGGGCTCTATCTGATAGTGATGCAGTAGGTGCGAGTGCGTCCAGCTTGTAGTGAAGTTTTAAGTGTGAGGGGGTCAGGGTGATATTGATGCAGACAGTGTGGGTGTGTAAGGGGACAGTGACGTAGTAATTGTGAGGAGACAGGATGATATTGATGCAGTAAGTATGAGGGTGTCTGAGTGCTAGTGATGCAGGAACTCTGAGGGATCAGGCTGATAGTGACACAATAATTGTGATAGGGTCAGGGTGATAGTGACACAATAAGTGAGAGGGGGTCCTGTTGATAGTAAAGCTCTAAGTCTTAGGTTTCTCTCTGACTGAATCTCTCTCCCTCCTATCCCTTCCTACCTCTCTGACACACTCTGTCTCCCTGGTCCTTCCGTCTCCCTCTGACCCAGACACTGTGGGTGGGGTTGATGTTGAGGCTGCATGTGGGGGTGTTGGGGTGAGATGTGGGAGGAGGGGAAAATGGGGTAGAGACTGAATTGTGGGAGGGAGACAGCGATGGCAGGACAGTGAGAGTGAGAGTGAGAGGGGGAGAGGAAAGAGTGGAGGCAGGTGAAGAAACCAGGATTGGGGGTGTGTGTGAGAAGGGGAGCGAGGGAGAGTGAAAGGAAGAGCTGGTGAGAAAGAGATAGTGTGCAGTGAGAGAGAGGGAGAGAAATAAGGAGAAAGAGTAGGGGAGAGGAAATGGGGAGGTCAGGTTGGAGTGGGGGGGACAGAGGGAGTTAAACGCAGCTCCTGAGCTCAGGTCGCGGTGCCCTTCCCTTCCCTGAGGACCAGGACTTGGGGCTGAGTCTGTCTCTCTCCAGCTCACCTTCTGCACCACAAAGACACACAACAACATCGGTCACTCTGCTGCTCGGCATGCTTTAATCAACATTTTTATTGTTTACAAATAGAAGTGACGGATACAGTCAGTGGGATGGTGCCTTTTCACACTGGCCCCTGAGTTGTGAGAAACATTGAAATGTTTCCCTGTAACCCCCTTGTGGGATAAGGATGGACAAACCAATGCTACCCTCAGTCTGTTACCATAGCGACAGGCTGCTCCATCGCTGAAACACTGAACGAAAAAGAGAAAATCCCGGATGGATTGATTAATGAGGGAATTTGATGGATGGATGGATTTGGGTGAAGGGATATTTCAGCACATTCTTCAGCTGCTGCCTGAACTTAGTCTGGGTCACGGCATAAATCGCAGTGTTTGTGCAGCAACTGAGGAGCTGCAGCATGAAGCCCAATTCCCGCACAAAGTCATCGAGATACACAGGGGTATCCACAATCCACAACATCCGGTACCATATAGAACAGAGCATAAACGTTGACCATAACAGGATGAAATTGGCCGAGATCACAAACAGTAAAATGATGGATTGTTTTCGGTTTCTCATTTCTGTGTCAGACAAACTGTCCCCATTGGTGTGAGCGTGGAGTCTCCTGCGGGCTCTGCTGGTCACTAAAATGTGTCTGACGGTGAGAACATTGAGCAGCAGAATCAGGAGAAATGGGACACACGGGATTAGAATGTGGTGGAGGAACTCGATTGTGACCCAGACAATGGAGAATGCAACAGCGAGTGTTACATCACAAAACCAGGGGCGGTTCTCCAGCCAATACAGAGCCGTGAACATAAAATACCAGAAAATGTTCTTTAAACAGCTCAGCACAGTCACTGCTCCCAGAACCACAGCCGCCGTTTTCTCACTGCAGTATTTATTTTTCAGCTTCTGGCAACAAATTACCACAAACCGATCAAAGGTGAAAGTGATGGTGAACCAGACAGAGCAGTCAGTGGCTGAATAAAGCAGGACGGCGTGGATGTTACACACGGGGACGGAGTACAGGAAATAAAACTGTTCCTCATAAACAATGGGAATGTGACTCAGGATCAGATCGAGGATAATGACTAGGAGATCCGCTGCTGCCATGGTCCCCAGGTAACGTCCGACACATGGAGACAATCCACAATCTTTATAAAGCAGGACGTAGATGGTCACTACGTTAACTGTGAGGAAGGAAAACAAACCCATTATCCATCAGCCTGGAGGCAAAGGGACCCGTTTGTTCGGGGACCCAGTGAGATTTTCAAATGTGTCCCTGTATTCAGGGATTTATTAAAATAATTGAAGCGGGAATAACAAATGGGAAGGTCAGAATTACTGACAAAAATGTGACATAAACCACAAGAAACCCTCCATCCCCAAACACACAGAGACACATCCATAAGGACAGATGGTTTCTAGAACATTCCCACACACTCGATCACTCGAGAGCAGACACAGGTCACTCCTTCCCAGTTCCTAATAGGGAGGGTGGATAGGTTGCTGTCCTGAAGGATTCTCTCCCAGTTTCCTGAAGACAAACGGAGTTTGGGAATTTCTGTATTTTGGTCTAAATTGTGGTCGATCCTGTGTCGTGGAGAAATCTAAACGCACGGAAAACATATTCACCCCTTTAACTGCCTGAGGGGCCTTCGGAACAGTGTCTCCTTCTCCCTGGAACGGGATCTCTTCTCTCGGGATCTTATCGTTTGTTCAATTCACTGACGTCCAGCCGTTCACAACCAATGTCAGGGACAGAACGTTCCGGGGAATGTCAGTTATGGAATGTTGGGGACAGAACGTTCCGGGGAATGTCAGTTATGGAATGTTGGGGACAGAACGTTCCGGGGAATGTCAGTTATGGAATGTTGGGGACAGAACGTTCCGGGGAATGGCGGTTATAGAATGTCAGGGACAGAACTTTCCGGGTATCCCCTTGACCTGTCCATCACCTTGCCCCCCTCCCCACCCCACCAACATGATGTACTGTGCCTGGACACACTGTAACATTAATGGGGTAAGAGACAGAGGGTCCAATCACTGGAATGGGAGCTAAAGGCATTGCCAGATCAGCAACTATAAGGACAGCACCAGCATTGCCAATGGAGTTGATCAGCATACTCAGGGAACAGAGATAGAGAGAATAAAACTCAATGTAAATAGGGACCCACCGAAATTGGCATGATATTCAGGAATATAGGAAAAGGGATAATGTAAGAAAACGCTCCCATTTTATTTTCCTTCATCATCATTCCCTTTGTTTGCTTTTCATTTCTCTCTCTGCCTCTCTGTCTCTCTCTCTCTCTCTCTTCCTCTCTCTCGCTGGACATTTATCCATCCATTCATCTAATCTCCTCCTCACTCATCTAGCCATCCCGGATATAAAAATATTCTTTGCCAGTTGCTTTCAGTTCTGATGCAGGGTCGCTACACTCGAAACGTTATCTGCTTTTCTCCTGGCAGAGGCCGTCATACTCACTGAGATTCTCCAACATTTTCAGATGCTGGGGGATTTTACTTCAGATCTCCATCATCCACTTTTTCTTGGTTTATTTCACCCTTAATTTTGTTGTTTACCGAGATGCAAGCATCACTGACAAGGGCAGCATTTTCAGTCCATCACTAATTGCTCTTGACTGCAAGGCCATTTGTCAAGACAGGATAGACCCAACCATATTGTTGTAGGTCTGCAATCACACTTAGTTTCTTTACCAAAGCCTATCAGTGAAATAATTAAAGAAATCCTGATGGTTTATGTTTGCTGTATGTCATGAGGTTTCTTTCCAATTTTTATCATAAGAATTTAAGTTCGATCATAAAATCTGGTATGAGTTGAAACAATGCCGTTAAAGTCACAACTTGTGCCTCTGAATTACCCATCCGGTGCATTTATTACTATGATATGGTGTCCTTATTATGAAATAACTGGAGAGACAGTGAAAAGTTTATTGTCAATATATTTTTATCTGGAATACTGGTCAGAAGAAAACTGGAGCCATAAAATCGGAAGTTAACAAGGGGACAGATGACAGCTAATTCAGCAACAGTACTGAGGCTGAGAGAATACAGAGACACATAACAGTTCAGGGCTAAAGGAAGACTTAAGGGTCTGAACAGCCTTGTTCCTTCTTAGATGTTTATGAGCGAGGAGTCCGAAATTGATGGAAATGGATTTTGTGGCTGAAACTAAGAATGACAGTTTAATCATTTGTTAAATAAAAATAACTGAAATAGCAATAACTTTCACCATTGTTTTTAGAATTGACAGGTATAGGCTTACCAGGAACACCAACAATCGTGCGGATGGGGTAGTAAAATGCCTGAATAATCATCAGTACGGCTTCTATCAGCAACTCTAACCATTGCCAATCATGAACAAGATAGTAAAGACACAAACATAAACTCCTGTCCATTATTAGAATATTCCAGCCTAATGTTCTCAAATCCTGATACATTGTTGGAACATTCCAGTCTAATATTCTCAGATTCTGATCTATTGTTGGAGCATTCCGCTCTAATGTTCCCAGATTCTGATCCATCGTTGGAACATTCCAGCCTATTGCTGTAAGATTCTCTTTCTCTCCCTCTCTCTGTCCTGTAGATACAAACCATCTTGAGGATGACGCTGTTGTTTATACTATGGGATAACAGGTTGAAGGACACCCCGCATTAAGAGAAGAGGAATCCTTCCAGTGACGCAATTAGGATCCATGGAGACTCACATCAATCAAAGGCACTGAACATACAGCTCCAATTAACCTCCTTTCATTACAACCCTCAAATGCCGCAATAATACTTGGTCTGGGTGGGATGTTGACATCGCTGACTATTGGGTGAAAGGCACATCTCCAATTGCAAAGTTAGAGGTGAGGCAGAGAGCTGATGCTTTCTCTTCACAACCTCGATGTTTCTACTGTGTTTTGGCAGAATTGGAATTGTTGGGCTGCCGACGACATCTGTGTCTGATCACGAGGACTGCTGCATCCTTTCGTTTTATTTATGTTTGACTTTGGCATTTATCTGGTCATGACTGAATGGCTTAGTTGGGGTTAGGTATTTTTGAGAGGCTCCAACAGTGCCATAGATAGTGTAGATACAGTCCATTCCTTGTGGTCCTTGCTGCCACGGTCTAGTCCTGTGGAGTGATTGTCAAGCTCTCCCAGAACCAGGATTCCTAGTTTTACCTTTCGTCAGTTATTGCTGGTGTCTCAGCAGGGTTGGAAGTCTGCTGTACACTCTCTCTGAGATTTGACTCAGAATTGCATTTTGATGTGCTTTCCTCCTGGATTGGCGAACTGTTTGTGAGACAACCTGTTTCCTGAATGTGCTTTTAACAAGTGTGTGTTTATGGGATGTTACCATATTGGATTAGTAACTGTTTAGCAGTTAAATAAACTGTTATTCTGTTAAGTTTTCCAATAATTATTCCAAGTTTCTCTTGTTGCTGTATTTTGTCAACAGTGTTTGAATAGATTGTGTTTTGCTGAATGTTCAATATTTCTACCAAGCGAATTGTATCTGAAACACAGCACCTCGCATTTACCTTTAAAATAAGAAAAGGTTCCGGTCGAGACTACCTTTTCCATGTCTTTTTGGGGGATCTGCTCGGGTCCATAACAAGTGGGACAGATATTCACGCTTTACTTGGGTAATTACTTCATGGGCAACATGTTGCAGGAATATGGGGTTTGACAGCAGAATGCGCCGTGCTGGAGGAGTGATATCTCTATCAGGAATTAGACCGGATATTAATCCACCTCACAGACCCAGCCCAGACACGTATAAGCCAAAATGAGATATCTGCTAGCATGGAACACTGTGCAGACCAGGCTCAGTACAAACCAGCAATCTGTCCAGGATGGAATATTGGACAGATCAGGCTCAGTACAAACCAGCAATCTGTTCAGGATGGAATACTATACGGACTAAGCTCAACACAACACAGCAATCTGTCCAGGATTGAGCACTGTGCAGACCAGACTCAGGACAACCAGTGAACTATCCAGAATGGAATACTGTGCAATTCTTACCAGTCCACAATCTATCCCTCCAACATGAGGAACAGTACAGACCACAGCGGGGCATTGATTCAGAAACCGGACGAAATGGTCTGTCCAGCATGGACATGTAGTCTGCAGCCCACACCAGTGTCTTGCTCTAAAAACGCGGACAAGGTACCTGTTCAGTATGAGAGCTGTACAGTGGATAGCAGTGAATTGATCTGTCAACTTGGAGCAGTTATCCTCCCAGCATGTAGTGCTGTGTACACCACCCCAGTGCATTGCTCCATAACACTGTGTTAGATCACTACCCAGCGTGGGGAAATTTGCAGCCCATGCTGGAAGTGACAAGATGTGCAGCTCCCATCCATTTCCAGCTCCATATCTCCATTGTGCCATGACAAACGGTGCTGTGGGTATAAACATCACTGACTCAGAGAGATGATTGGGGAGTGGGGGAGGGGGGGGGAGACGAGTTTTAGTTCCAATAAGCAAAAGGATTTTGTGAAAAAGAGAAAAGGAGATAAAGAGATAGTTTCATGGAAGATCTGAAATTTCAGAATGTTGAAATAAAGACATTTCGGCAACATGAGCCATTATGCTCAGGAATGATGGGTGAACGGGCTATCAGCATGAGTTCCGATCTTGGAGATTTTGATGAGCATTTCTTTTGCAGCTTTATAACTGGAGTGGCCTCAGCAGAGTCTTCAACTTATTGAGCTGAATCTGACAATAATTTATCTCAGTGATATTTTCTTTGAGTGTGACAGAGGGATTGTCTGCACGAGGCTGAGCTAGTTTCCTGGTGATACCTTATCGGACTCACCTCATTAATACCAACCCACCCCATAGTGTCCCTCTCATTCAATACCATCCGATTCTCCCACCCATCATGGCTGGAGGAACTCGCCATCGCATGGATGTCCCTGGATATTCTGTGATCCTTGCATTGCTGCCATCTTTAAACACCAACGGGCACATGTTTATGCTTTCTCAGTTTGGATCTGCCCTGCATGGCAGATAAGAGGCAACTGCACCATGTTTTATCAGCCAGGGACAGATGGATGGGCTACTACAGACGGGGACCATTCTCTTCCCAGAGTGGGGCACACCACCAGATTCACCGAACATGGTCTGAGTTCACCAACCCAGCTCAGTGCAGTATCTGCAGTATGAAGAAATGTGCAGCAATACAGGAAAAGCATTAAGAAACTTGCCCACTCTGTCAGGTTAATGATCACCGTATTCCCTTGTTCCCTTACACTCATTGTTACAGCACCTACCACTGTCACTACTGCATGCAGCACCTTCCATTTTTCTCTGACTCTGTCTCTCTTTCTGTCTCTCTCTCTCTCGCTCATCTTTGCAACATCCCCACAAGGTCGCAGAATATTCTGGATCATGCCGATTATAGAATGTCCAGATAATGTTCCAAATAATACCCATTTTCAGAAAAATGTCAATGTTCCCGTATGTGACACATAAAGTGGAGGAGTAGACATGTACGTTTTTCAAATCCCACATAATTCAAATCCATCATGAGACTATTCAGCCCTTCAAACGTGCTCTAGCATTTAATAAGATCGCGGCTGATTTGATGGTTTTCTCAGCTCCATGCTACAGGAATGTTCAGCCATTCAACCCTCTAGATCCTGTCGTGAACCAGACGACACTCAGGCACTTCTACCCCGGTTTTCTTCAAGCGCCTGTTCGACGGCCTTTCCCACGGGGATGGACACTCCAAACAATATATTCCATCAGCTTTGTACTTCTACATAATGGTAAGCACATTTTACACAGATTCATAAAAAATATGCTCTTATTTAATGATTGTTGATATCCAATCACAATTAGTCACTCTGGTTACTTCACTTCCCTCACCTTATTATATTCAGCCAAATACAGTTATAAATCATTTGTCTCCATAGAAAATACAATTTCTGGCAGACAACATTTTTGTCCTCAGCCGTTATCTTGACCGTTTTCTGAATCGCATCTATTTTCCTTGATATGAAAGTTTATCTTGCCCTTTGTCTGTGACTGTTTCGGTCTGTAACAGTTAGCTGTCTCCAACTCAGTTGGCTGGACTGCTGGTTTGTGATGTAGCGGGAGGCCAACAGTGCAGGTGCACTTCCTCACACTGACAGAGATTACCATGAAGGGGACGCTCTCTCATCCTCATTCCATCACCCGAGATGTGGTAACTCTCAGGGCAAACCACCACGAATGTTCTCTCTCTCATGACGGAGCAGTCCCATGGTCATTTGGAAGTGTATTATATCACTGTTAACATCTTAAAATGTCATATATGTTATAATTTAGTTTTGCATTATATTCCTGGATGTTCTGCAGCCATTTCATTTGTACCACTGTCAGCATTTCCTCCACACTGTACATTCCTGCCCATTTCACAACAATTCTTGATTCTGTTGCTATTTATGGACCTTCTGTCTGTGCTTCAAAAACATTCAATATTTCTGCCTCAAATGCTCAGCGGGGAAGAGAGTTCCAAAGGCCCAAAATAATTCAAGAAAACAAAATACAAACCCCATCGGGGTGTGAGGTTTTCTTTTGTCTCCTTAGCATAATTCCATTGGAAGCAGTTCAGAGATATTTCTCTTCATGTATTCCATGGATGAAGGGTTTATATTATGCAGGCTTTAACAGGTTGCTCTTGTTGATCTTGAGAGGTGTTTTTGTTGAAACATACAAGACCTCTAGGACAGTGGATCAGATAGATACCCACTCGGTGTTTGTATAATCTAAACTTTGATGTCATTGTCATGTAAACTCACTAGATTGGAAGCAGGACATTCTGTCCATCGAGTCCACAAAGACCCACCGAACAGTACTCACATCGTCCTGTCCCCAACCCTATGCATGTAACCGTGCGATCCCCATGACAAAGCCACACATCTATGGGCACTATAGGCAATGGCACATGGCCAACCTACTCTCAGCTGCACATCCTAGGACTTTGGGGGACACTGGAGCAATGGCAGGAAAGCAACACAGTCATGGAGAGAATGTTCAAACTCCACATAGGGAGTCTCCCGAGGTTGGAATTGAACTCAGCTCATTGGTGATGTGAGGCATCAGTGGTAATCACAGATCCAACATGTTCCTCCGTTAGTTCTATTAGTTACTTGTGGCTGACTAAAGAAATCTGTCTGACTTGTTCCTATCACTGAACCTGACACAGTCTGAGACCTTTATCATTGGCCATATCACCAACTAGGTTACATTTAAAATTTGTTGTGAGCAGTGGAGGAGTGGAACTAGGAAAGGAAACAGTGACGCCCTCAAATCACAGTCAGAACATGAATGAGGCGAAATTCACAAAATGGGATTTCATTCAAGTGGGAAGTCTCTTTCCTAGAAGTTTGTGATAGCTAAATCTTTATATTATATCAATGCTTGTTCGTCTGATTGTCCATAGACAGGTGAACCAGGGATAATAGTGCATGGAGAGAAAAGTGCATCTGGGACCACAATAAGATGAGTCACGACCTTATGTACTGGTGGAGTACAGTGAAAGTTTCAAATAGCTGAATCGTGTCCCTCAGCCCTATGTTATATGTTCCATTCAGCCCTTCAGACATGATACACAGGGGCAGATCGAGGTCACTCCGATGGTAAGATACGGTTTCGTCAAAGTACTTGGAAAATCCAGGCTGGGTCAGGAAGTGACACCCCACCCCCACCCCCCACGCCCCCCACCCTCTCTCCACCTCCACGCACCGCCTTCCCCGCTCTGTAACTTCTGCTCCAGATGTGGGTCATGTTACAGACCCAGATTCACTGTGAATTCAGCCTCCTACCCCCCCCCCCCACCCGGTTAACTCAAACAAGTCCTTTTCTATTCCTGAATGTAACATTGTACTGCATGACTTCCAGTAAAATATCCAATTACTTTCCGAAAGCATAACATGAGAACATAAGTAATAGGAACAGGAGCAGTCCATTCAGCCCCTCAAGTTCGTCCTGTCATTTGTTCTGTTCATAGCTGACTTACTCCAGAGCTCAACTCCACTTTCTTGCCGACTTCTTGTACCCCTGCACGCCTCTCTGGATTTGAGAATTCCAAACATTCACTACCTTCTGAGAGAAGAAACTGCATCTCAGTTTGAAATCGATATTCCATATTCGGTATCTATGTCAGCAGTGGAAACACGTTCTCAACATCTAACTTGTCAAGCCCCCTCGGAGCGCCCTTGTATTATTCAGCAGTATTACTCCTCATTCATTTTAACCACAATGAGTAATTGCCTCCCCATTTTAGAGGTTCTCCATAACACAACATTTTCATCCCAGGAACCCGCCTGTCGTACCAACCTAGTTACTTGTTATATCAGCATGCTGACGTTATGTTTCACTCACAGGAACACTCCAATCTTTTGTACTGCTCCTTTTCTGTAAGTCTTCTCCATTGAATAACAGCCTGCCTTTTGATTCTCAGTGTCATCCTCAATCTCGGATGTATATTGCACTCAGCTCTCTCCTTCGGGCTATTAGTATAGATTGTCAATAACTGATGTCATGGATTGATATCTGTGGTACTCCAGCAGATACACTTTCATCATAACTATCCATTAATCCTGACTCTCCGATTTCTATGTATTAACCAATCGCCATCCCATACTAAGGCATTATCCGTCAAACTATGATCTTCTGTGTGTGTAAGAACCTTTATTTTGTGATACCTTGTGGAAAATCTCTGGAAAGCCTCGTGTCCAACAGTTCCCCTTTATCAAATCCGCTTGTTACATTCTCAGGGATCTCCAGAAATACTTTGCATGATTTTAAAGGACAAAATATAAATTTCAGTTCACAAATCCACACTGATTCTGCGTGAAGTTTTTCTAATTGTCCATGTTGG
This sequence comes from Chiloscyllium punctatum, assembly GCF_047496795.1. Taxonomy (NCBI): domain Eukaryota; kingdom Metazoa; phylum Chordata; class Chondrichthyes; order Orectolobiformes; family Hemiscylliidae; genus Chiloscyllium; species Chiloscyllium punctatum. The sequence continues at coordinate 55,255,757 of NC_092759.1, read as the reverse complement.
CCAACTTTTCCAAACTAAATTAGTCCCATCTGCTTGCATTTGGCCCATATGCCTCAAAATGTTTTCCATTCATATGTTTGCCCAAATGTCTTTTAAATATTACGGCTGTACACGCATCTGCCAATCATCCTCTGGCAGCTCATTCCATACCCACACCACCCTCTGTGTAAAAGCATTGCTCCTTCTTCCCTTTAAATCTTTCCCTTTCACCTTAAGCCTGTGCCTTCTATGGTTGAACTCCCCCATCCTGTGGAAAAGACCTTGGCTATTCACCCTATCCATGCCTCCCATGATTTTCTGATTTCTATAATGTCACCCAGCAACCTCCTTCACTCCATCTGATACTAACTTCAAGATCAAGTAGTTAAAAATAAACATCGTAAATTTGAAACAATACTAAAAGAGACTGGTAAACAACACACAGTGCAAACTTCATATTGCCATTTGCTTTTCTCTATGTTACAATTCTAAGGCAGCCTGAAAATTTTACTGGTGTCAATTCGTTTTTCTAAAGGGGTTGATGATCTCGACAGTGAAAACTTACTTTTGGCCAGATCAACATAATACCACACAGTTAACATTCTCCCTCCTGAACTCCCTATGACCTTGTCTTTTTGTGTCTTCTTTATCTTGCACTCAAGAGAAGGAACCCCTTTACCCCGTTCTTATCTTAATTTAAACCCGTTTTACATCATCTTCTCGTTCTCCACTGCTAAATGTCTGTTTATCTGTTGGCACACCCTCTTTTCCCTGTCATCCATCCCCCACCTCTGGCAAGGGATCAAAAACCCACTTTCCAATTATTTTCAGTTCTGAAGAAGCATCGCACTCGACTTGAAATGCAAACTCCGTTCCTCTGTCTCTGCAGATGCTGCCAGAACTTTGGAGTTTCTCCAGGAATGAATAGGAACATCACAAATGTTCAAGTCAGCAAATAATTATGAATACTGGACATAAAAATGCAAACATTGCTGGACAGACTGAGAGCTTTGTAGAAGGGTCACTGGAAGAATTAAATTGCAGACATTACAGATAAAACTGGGTTAACATGTGATGCTGATTTACCACAGCAGCAGCAGAAGCAGATTGTTTTTTTCAATCATAGTCTGTAACTTTTCCCCAGGATAATCCCTCAGTCTACTATTACCATCAAGCCAATCCATAGTTAAGTGACGAGTGTGTATGAACATGCCAGAGTCAGAACCATGTGTACTTAAACTTGATGATACCTCGTTAAAGCTATCGCACTGGATTGGTTACACTCCAAACAGCGGAACTAACATCTGATGGAGAGGGAGAATTGATCCCAATTCAAACAGATCAGATCTAAGCTCTGCAGTACTGCCACATCCAGGGATAAAGGTCGATGGAACATTAAACAACTTACTGGCGGAGAGGACTTCTGAAATATCCCCATCCAAAATAACGGAACAGCCGTGTACTTCTGTGTAAAAGACAAGGATGTAGTATCTACACCATCCTTACCCAGAAGCGTGGTGTTGATCCACCTCATCCTCGCCATGATACCCACAGAATCACAGATGCCAATCTTTAACCGAATCGATTAGCTGACGTGACATGAAGAAAAAGCTGAACACAGCAGATAAGGCAATGGGTCCTGACCCCATTCCTGCAATAGGACTGAAGACTTGTGATACACAACAAGCCGTGTCCCTGGAGAAGCTGTTTCATTCCAGCTCCAACTCTGACATCTCCCTGGTAATGTGGAAAATTACTCAGCTATGTCCAGACTCCTAAGAGGGGAATAATTACAATTGACCAATTACCACCCCGTCTGTCCAATCACGATATTCAAACCAAAGGGAGTCATTTCTTACAGATCTGTCAAGCAGCACAGAAATACCCTGCTCAGTGCGGTTTCTGATAGGTCCCCATGTGGAGATGGTGTTGCTGTGGAAATGTCACTGGATTACTAATACAGACCAGGCCAATGCTCTGGCAGCTGGTGGAAGTAAAAAACAATTAATAAAACACCGCGTTGTAAAATCTGGTCAGTAGTAGTGACCTTGAAGCCAATTTGCAAACACCAATTTCCTTCCACAATGTACTTTGAGGAAGTAAATCTCCCGTGCTTTCTTTGTCTGGTCTAAAACTGACTCCGAACACACAGACATGTGATACACTCTTCAATGGTCTCTAAATTGGCCAAGGAAGACACTCAATAGAATCAAACTGCTCTGAAGTCTTAAAGGATAAACCCGGACAGAACACTCGTCACCAGCATTAGTATTGGAAAAGGGAATGGGAAACACAGCCCTGTTGTCCCTGCAGAGACCTCCTTCTTAACATCTGAGAGCTTCTGACAACATTGATAGAGCTTTTCCACAGACTGCACAGAAACATTTGGAAATGAGTAGGCCAACCCACACATTCAGCCTTCCCCCATTCCAAGTCAATGCAGTTTTCCCAAACAATATAAACATCCCGCAACATGATTAACCATCGGAAAAATATAAAATAGGAACAGTAGTAGAATGTCCTACCCCATTCAATACAATGACAGCTGATCGTCTATCTCCACGCCATAAGCTTGTTATCGTCGCCTTTTTACTGTCTAGAAATCCTTGTGTATAATCAGTGCCTTGGTTTCTACAGCCTGATCTGGGAGAGAATTCCCTCGGTTCACCAGTCGCTGAGTTGAGACGTTTATTCTCATCACAATGTGGTGTGGCCAGTCTGCACCTAATATTGTGGCCCGTGGTGTTAGACATCACAGCCAGAGGAATTATAATCTGTTCTTCCAATCTGTCTCACCCTGTCAGAGTTTTATATATCTCACTGTGACCACCACTCATTTTCCTAAACACCATGGAATACAGGCCCAGTCGCGTCAATCCCTTCTCCGACATCAAGCCTGTCATCCCAGAGGTCAGTCTGGTCATCCTTCACTGCTCTTCCTCAATGTCAGCTTTGTCCTTTATTAGATAAGAAGACCAAAACTGCACACAATACTATACAATGTTCAAGATGGGGTCTCACCGAGGCCCTGTACTGCTGCAGTAAGACAACCTTACTCCTGGACTTAAATCACCCTGAAATGAAGATCAACACATTATTTATCTTACGAACTGCTTTCTGTTCCTGCAATATTGTTTTCAGTGACTGGTGTACAGGGAGATCCAGATCATTTTCAATGTTACAGCTCCCCACTTACTTTGCCTTTATACACTGGTCAGCGTGCCAATGCCATTCCAAGTATGAATTCTGGATTCAGAACTCACTGCTCTACATGGACCTCGGAGGCTGCACAGGCAGAACCAAATAAAGGAGCATAAGTCCTTTTATAGATCAACATTTTAGAACCAATCCATTTTCAAATGGTCGGCTGCTGTTCTATTTATCTAACGAATTGCACAATGTCACATCTACCCATACTGCTCTACATCTGCCAAATATTCACTCCACTTATCTCAATCAATTTAGAGCTTTTCTACATCCTCCTCAACCACTGACAATCCAACATGGTTTAGTGCTGTCAGCAGGCTGGGAAATATTGCATTTGTATCCCTCAACCAAATGTTGGATGTGTGTTTGGAATAGTTGGGGCCCAATCCCCGATCCCTGTGATACACCATGAGCCTTTGTCTCCAATAAAAGGGTCATTTTATTCTGGTGCTTCTGGTTCAAGGGCCCCTTTGCTGGAGCTTGTACACTCTGACTTGCTTTTTTCCCCTTATTTTCTCCCCCTTTCTTTTCTCTCTGTAACTTACTGACCTTGTAGCTTGGACAGCATCAACAGCAACGAGAGCCCAAACATGCAGACTTTCAATGGACTCAGGGCATGGCCCTGGAGAGGTCTCAAGTGGAGCACAGGTCTATGGACCTTGAGCTCGGCCCAGTGCAGAGGAGAGTGTGCCCCTGCTTACTTTTCCTGAGCAAGCACATGACCTAGAATTGGCGACTGCTACATCAGCAGAGGCAATTTGTGTGAGGTAGACCCAGTAACAAAAGGTGATGCCAGAGGATCGGGGACTTCGTTGTTGGTTGGGTGGTGCATTGGTGCTGATGAAGTAGATGATGGAAGGGCATCATGGCAACATCGATGAGGTGGGCACAACAGTAAGAGACATGTCTCTGACATTGGACGGTCTGGCAACAGGGGTGACGAGGCGGTGATGGGAGAGTATTGGCCTAGCGGCAAAGATGGCAGCTGAGGATCAGCAACTTCGATGTTGGTGGCCTCTGGTGTCGATGTTGATGAAGCTGGTGTCCAGTGATGTGGGGTGCAGGTGTCACCGATAGTAAGGCGCTGACTCAGGACCCATGGACTTTCTTCTAGCAATACCTTTATTTTTTTTTCAATATTCAGTATTCAAATTATTTAAAACGGTGCCAGTTTGATGCAGAAATGTCTTGTATTTACCCTGTAAAATACACCTGAGAGTAAACTCAAAATCGATATCAAAATGTTCCACTCATTGTTCCCTGCCAGCTATGCCGTGCTAAGGCCATGTCCATACGTTAGCCCCAGTTCCATAAGATGTGATGCTGCACATTAGTTTTGGGACTTTATCGAAAAACTTCCCAAAAATTCAAATACATTACATCCATTGCTTCACCATAATTAACTAACCAGCCAGTATCTCAAAGATGATTCCCATTTCATAAATTTATGCTGACATTGTCTATGTTCATTACTTTCTGCCCCAATATTTTCTACAAAACCATGTCTTTACTAATTTCATTCTATTGTTTTATTTCACCTGACTTGGGTTTCCTAGTTTTGCTGGGAAGTTTTTTTTTGTTTTGTTGATGTTTTCTTCTGTGAAGAGTGAATTGAAGTACTTGCTTCACAGTTCCGCCAGTTCCCTCTTTTCCATTCTCCATTCTCTGGTTTCAGATTGTAATAAACTGCTATTTTCCGTTTACTTTCACAATAACACACTTTTGGAATCTATTGCAGTTGAGTCGTATAACCTTAATTAATACGTGTTTTCAGAAGCCAGCAATTTCTGTCTTATGCTGCTCAATGACTACCCTTCCACAATCATACAATCAGAGAAGGAGATATTCTGCATGTTATGAGAGTCTGATGCTGGTCCATGTACTTCTTAACAGTTGTGAGGTGACCCACGGCAACATTTTTAAAAAGTCATTAAAGTTGATTTCTTTTCGGGGGAGATCCAAGATATTGGCGACCCAGGAGGTTTGCTCTGCTCAGCTCTACACCAGAATCCAGACAAAGTGGTGCATTCACCTTCTCTTTCTTACCCATTGTGGTAAAAAATACTGACCCCCTGTATTGCTGTATGTCAGTTGAAGTGAGTAACGAAAATGACTAAGGGTAAAGTACCACGTGGATCGCAACTAGCAGGCACTGACCTGCAGCCACGGATACACCCGCGGCCGTAGCATCAGCCTCTGTGAACCTGCCAGGGGATTAACATTAGAGCAGAGCTTGGTCATGGAGTACGTAAAGCTCCAAGAGAAGATTGATTCACAGATGTAGGACACCCAGACCAGGCTGGAACCGATCTCGGCCATGCTACACAAGTATGACTAGGAAATCCAGCGTCTCAGACACATGTCATCGAGGATGAGCAGCGGACTGTGTCCTCTGAAACTGCAGTGGAATCCTCAGCACATCGGGTCCAGACCTTGGGATGGCGGGTTCGGGAGTGGAGGAGAGGGTTGACTTTGAAAATCGAGGCCATCGGGCTGATCGGGCTGATCAGGGCTGGCGGGACGGGAAGAAGAAGGCCAGCCCGTCAGTTTTTGGAGCAATGCCTTCGGTAGTTTTTGGAAGCTGGAATTCGAGACGGACCGGGTGCAGGTCGAGCAGGCCCACCAGGTCACAGCGCGCAAGCCCGGTTCAGACCAGCACCCCCGCCCCGTCCTTGTACAACTCCAACACTATGGAGATAAGCAAATGGGTCTCCGTCACTGGGGAAGAATCCACAGGCTCTTACATCCAAAGGATTATGAATTATGTTTTTCAAGGACCTTTCTATGGCCATGGTTCACACGAGGCAGGCCTTTGATAGGGTAAAAAAGAGGCTGAGGGAATATTCAGTATTCTGTAAGATACCCGACTATATTACGTTTCAATCACGGAGTGTCCGTGTTTAATTTTGACTCACTAGAAAATGCAAAGGACTTCCTGGACACCTTAAGATAGATTGGCTGTTCAAATAGTATGGACAATCATGTTCTCTTTGTTTGCCTCGTTTACCTGGTTTTGTTTTTTTTTAATATGCGGGGCTCCCATTCATTTCTCTTTCTCTCTTTTCTCCTTTCTTCCTCCCCTCCCATTCATCCTTTTATCTCTAATTTTCTTTTCGTTTCTCTTAGTACGGAATGGGGGCAGTGTTCATGGGGGTGGGGTTGGGGGATGGTGGAGGGTTACATTTTTTTTCACCAGGAATGCCTTGGATATGGATGGGACGGGTTGAGTACCCGCTTCTAATTTTCTTGTTGTAAGACACATGTAACTTTTTCAAGTTTGTTTTGTCTGGGTTTGGCGGGCAGCTTCAGCAAGTAGGAGCCAGGGGGGATTAGTGGGTAGTATGAGCGCTCCCTGTGGGGAAGGAGGGAGAATCACCTCTTATTTGTGTTTCATGTTGGTTCATTGTACAAGGGGTAGTTAGAGTTTTGAGTTGGTAGTTTTTGCAGTTATATTTTCAAGTTTATATGAACTGTTTACCACTTTCTCACAGTGCGCAATAAAAGGGATCCTTCCTCACAGTGGGATCACGGGCTGCTTCGGATGGCTATGGCTAACCGCTCATTTAAATGGTGCACCTGAAACATTAAACAGGAGTCATTCACCAATTGATACTTTCAGGCCTTAGAAATGAAAGGGTCAATGTAGCCTTGGTGCCAGAAAAAAAGACATCTAACGGATAAGGAACATTTAAAGTTACAGAAGAGAGTGTTTGGCTCGGTGTTAGTTTCATCCTTTAATTGAAAATGTAGAGGAGTAGATTTTCTCATGCAGAAGAACCTTCCATATCAGCTGTTTGTTCAAATTAAGGACGAATGTCAGCTGTTTCTCATCCATATCGCTTTAATACATAGAGAGGAATATGGGAGAGATTCATAAAGTCATAGAGGTGTACAGCAAGGAAACAGACCCTTCAGTCCAATCCATCCATGCCGACTAGATATCTGAACCCAATCTAGTCCCACCTCCCAGCACTCAGCCCATATCGCTGGAAACCCTTCTTATTCATATGCACATCCAAATGTCTCTTATATGTTGTAATTGTATCAACCTCCACCACTTCCATTGGTAGCTCATTCCACCCTTGAAAGGTTGCCTTTCAGGTATCTTTTATATCTTTCTCTTCTCACCCTAAACCAGAGAAAACAGCCCCAGCCTGATCAGCCTCTCCCTATAGCTGAAATCCTCCAACCCCGGCAACATCCTTATAAAATTTTTCTGAACCCTTTCAGCTTTCACGATATCTTTCTGATAGGAAGGAGATCAGAAATACACGCAATATTCTAACAGTGGTCTAAACAATGTCCTGGACAGCTGCAACATGACCTCCCACCTCCTGTACTCAATATTCTGAACAGTAAAAGAAAGCATACAAACCGCCTTATTCACTATCTTATCTACCTGCGACTCCACTTTCAAGGAGCAATGAACCTGCACTCCGAGGTCTCTTTGTTCAGCAACACTTCCTAGGACCTTTCCATTAAGTATATAAGTTTTGCTAAGATTTGCTTTCCCAAAATGCAGCACCTCGCATTGATCTGCATTACACTCTATCTGCCAATTCTCAGACCATTGGCTCAATTGGTCCAGATCCTGTTGTAATCTGAGGAAACCCTTTTCGCTGTCCACTGCACCTGCAATTTTGGTATCATCTGAAAACTTACTAACTGTACCTCTTATGCTCGGATCCAAATCATTTATGTAAATGACAAAAAGTAGTGGACCCAGCACAGATCTTTGTGGCACTCCTCTGGTCACAGGCCTCCAGTCTGAAAAACAACCCTCCACCACCACCCTCTCTCTTCTACCGTTGAGCCAGTTCTGTATCCAAATGGTTAGTTCCATGTATTTCATGAAATCTAACCTTGCTAATGAGTCTCCCATGGGGAACCTTGTCAAACGCCTTACTTAGGTCCAAAAAGATCACATCCACTGCTCTGCCCTCATCAATCCTCTATGTTACTTCTTCAAAAAACTCAATCAAGTTTGTGAGACATGATTTCCCACGCACAAAGCCATGGTAGCTATCTCTAATCAGTCCTTGCCTTTCCAAATACATGTACATCCTATCTTTCAAGATTCCCTCCAACAAGTTGCCCACGACCGAGTTCAGGCTCACCGGTCTATAGTTCTCTGGTTTGTTTTTACCACCCTTCTTAAACAGTGGCACCTCGTTTGCCAACCTCCAGTCTTCCGGCAGCTCACGTGCGACTATCAATGATACAAATACCTCAGTAAGGGGCCCAGAAATCTCTTATCTAGCTTCCCACAGAGTTCTCAGGTACACCTGATCAGGACATGGGGGTTTATCCACCTCTGCCCGTTTCAAGACATCCAGCACTTCCTCCTCCTGTAATCTGGACATTTTGCAAGATGTCACCATCTATTTCCCTACAGTCTATATCTTCCATATCCTTTTCCACAGTAAATACTGATGGAAAATATTCATTTCGTATCTCCCCCCCCCCCCCAGCTTTTCTGTGGATCCACACAAAGGCCGCCTTGCTGATGTTTGAGGGGCCCGATTCTCTCCGTAGTTACTTTTTTATCCTTAATATATTTGTAAAAACACTTTGGATTCTCCTTAATTGTATTTGCAAAAGCTATCTCATGTCCCATTCTTGCCCTCCTGATTTCCCTCTTAAGTACGTTCCTACTTCCCTTGCACTCTTCTAAGGATTCACTCGATGTATCCTGTCTATACCTGACATATGCCTCCTTCTTGTTCTTAACCGAACCCTCAATTTCTTTAGTCATCCAGCATTACCTATACCTACGAGCCTTTCATTTCACTCTGACAGGAATATACTTTCTCTGGATTCTTGTTATCTCATTTCTGAAGGCCTCCCATTTTCCTTCACCTCCCTTCACCTGTGAAAATCTGCCTGTAATCAGCTTTCGAAAGTTCTTGCCTTATACCGTCAAAGTTGGCCTTTCTCCAATTTAGAACTTCAACTTTTAGATCTGGTCTATCCTTTTCAATCAATATTTCAAAACGCATAGAATTATGGTCGCTGGCCCCAAATTTCTCCCTTACTGACACCTCAGTCACGTGCTCTGCTATATTTCCCAAGAGTCGGTCACGTTTTGCACCTTCTCTCGTAGGTATATCCACATATTGAATCTAAAAATTGTCTTGTACGCACTTAAGAAATTCCTCTCCATCTAAACCTTTAACACATTGGAAGTCCCAATCTATGTTTGGAAAGTTAAAAATCCTCTACTATTCCTACCCTATTGCTCTTACGGATAGCTGAGATATCCTTACAAGTTTGTTTCTCAATTTCCCTCTGGCTATTGGGGGTTCTATGATACAATACCAAAAAGGTGATCATCTCTTCCTTATTTCTCAGTTCCACACAAGTAACTTCCCTGGGTATATTTCTGGGAATATTCTCCCTCAGCACAGTTGTAATGCTATCCCTTATCAAAAATGCCACTCCCCCTCCTCTCTTGCGTCCCCTTTCTCTCCTTCCTGGAACATTAAGCTGCCAGTCCTGCCCATCCCTGAGTCATGTTTCTGTAATTGCTATGATAGCCCAGTCCCATGTTCCTAGCCATGCCCTGAGTTCATCTGCCTTCCCTGTCAAGCCCCTCGCATTGAATACATGCAGTTTCATTTATCAGTCCTACATTGTCCCTGCCTGTCCTGACTGTTTGATTGACTTCTGTTCTTAACTGTACCAGTCTCAGATTGATCTCTTTCCTCAAAATCTCCGTGGGTGCCCCCCCCCAACCTTACTAGTTTAAATCCTCCTGAGCAGTTCTAGTAAATTTCCCTGTCAGTATATTACTCCCCTTCCAATTTAGGTGCAAACTGTCCTTCTTGTACAGGTCACTTCTATCCCAAAAAAGATTCCAATAATCCAAAAATGTGAGTCCTTTTCCCATGCACCAGCTCCTCAGCCATGTATCCATCTGCTCTATCCTCCTATTCCAGCCCTCGCTAGCTCGTAGCGCTGGGAGTAATCCAGACTTACTACCCTTGAGGACTTCTTTTTAAATTTCTGCCTAACTCTCTCTGTTCTCACTTCAGAATCTCAACCTTTTCCCTTCCTATATCGTTGGTCCAATGTAGACAATGACCTCTCGCTGAACCCTCTCCCCCCGTGAGAATATTCTGCACCCTCTCTGAGATATCCTTGATTTTGGCACCAGGGAAACAACACTACATTCTGCTTTTCCTCTACTGGCCACAGAAACGTCTGTCTGTACCTCGGACTACAGAATCCCCTAACACAATTGATCTCTTGGAAGCCGATGTACCACTCGTTGCATTAGAGCCAGTCTCAATACCAGAAACTTTACTGTTCGTGGGACGTTTCCCTGAGAATCCATCACCCCCTACATTTTCCAAAACAGCATACCTGTTTGAAATGGGTACATCCACAAAAGACTCCTGCCCTAGGTGCCTACCTCTCTTATCCTTCCTGGAGTTAACCCATCTATGTGACTGTATCTGAGACTTACCCCCTTCCTATAACTGCAATCCATCATATACTGTTGCTTTTGCAAATTCCTTATCGCTTCCAACTGTCTATCCAACCGATCCATTTGATCTGGTAAGTCTCGTATCCAACAGCATTTATGACAGATATAATCCATTGTAACCCTTAAACTCTCTTTAAACTCCGACATCTGACAAGAAGTACATATCACTGCAAAGGCCAGTTTTGCTCCTTCACAATTTACAGACCCAGAAAATAACACCGTCTTATTCCTCTACAAAACACTGCATCAGGTTAAATTAATAGTTATGGCTTTTATTTTAAGTTTAATCAAGAGACTTATCTCCAAAAACATACAATCAAGAAAGAACCCACTAAACTCAATGCTGCAGCCTTTCTATTGTACAGGATTAAAACAACGATTAACTGATCTGATCCTGTGTTGTGAACTTCACCCAAACAGGTTTCTTCAAGATTAGTCGTGAAATTCACTGTTTGTTCGTTGTTGCAGACGCACTCCGATGTCCAGAGATACATGAATTCAAAAACAGCAAAGGCAGTAATTGTGCAGGTTCGCTCTCTCTCTCTCTCTCTCTCTCACACACACACACACACCACCCCACCCCCCCCCCGCCCTTCCCCGCACTGTCCTCACCATGTTTTTTTTTTCGTCTGTTATTCTCCCTTTTGAAACTGCTGTTCTTTTGACATTTTTTCCCCAAAGTTCCAAAACAATGCAACACCATATAAACCAGTAATTGCTGCTCCTGGAATTCGAGGAAATCACCTCCAGCATCTAAAATACTTCAATAAAATGAGCAGCTCTTACAGCCAGAAAGATTTCCCGTCCTCCATCTTGGGCCTGGTACACCTTTCAAATTAACGGATGCACTCTCCAGGTTGATGGCCCTTGGGGGGCGTCATACAATTTTAGGGGGAGACTTTAACCAATATTTGGATCCCAAGGTGGATAGGGTCTTATTGGTTCTCGACGATATTTCCCTGCAATCAAGGCAACTGGTGTATCTAAACAGGGAGCTGGGCTTATTGGATGTGTGGAGATTGTTCACCCTTCGGGTAGGGACTTCACCTTTTTACCTAACCCACATAAGTCCCAAACTAGGATTGACATGTTTTTGCCCTATTGGCCTTTTTGAATTCAGTGCTGTCCTGTAGAATTGGGAACATAGCCACTTCTGATCATGCGACAGTGTACATGGAGGTTTAGGATAGTGGCGATGGGACAGGCTCACAGCAGTGGTGCATGGATACCTTCCTCCTGCAGGATAGCTAGTCATAGAGTTGGAGAGATGTACAGCATGGAAACAGACCCTTCGGTCAAACCCCTAAATGCCGACCAGATATCCCAACCCAATCTAGTCCTACCTGCCAGCACCCAGCACATATCCCTCCAAACGTCGCCTATTCATATACCCATCCAAATACCTTTTAAATGTTGTAATTGTACCAGCCTCCACCACATCCTCTGGCAGATCATTTCATGTGCGTACCACCCTCTGCGTGAAACAGTTGACCCTTGGGTCTCTTTTATATCTTTTCCCTCTCACCATAAACCTATGCCCTCTAGTGCTGGACTCCCCGACCCCAGGGAAAAGACTTTATCTATTTCTCCTATCCATGCCCCTCATAATTTTGTAAACCTCTATAAGGTCACCCCTCAGGCTATGACGCTGCAGGGAAAACAGCCTCAGCCTGTACAGCCTCTCCCTGTAGCTGAAATCCTCCAACCTTGGCAACATCCTTGTAAATCTTTTCTGAACCCTTTCAAGTTTCACAACATCTTTCTGATAGGAAGGAGACCAGAATTACACGTAATATTCCAACAGTGGCCTAATCAATGTCCTGTACAGCCGCAACATGACCTCCCAACTACTGTACTCAATACTCTGACCAATAAAGGAAAGCATACCAAACGCCTTTCTCACTATCGCATCTACCTGCGACTCCACTTTCAAGCAGCTATGAACCTGCACTCCAAGGTCTCTTTGTCCAGTAACACTCCCTAGCACCTTGTCATTAAGTGTATAAGTCCTGCTAAGATTTGCTTTCTTATTGAATATTTTTCATGGCATTTAAACATTTTTGTACATCAATTTGGATAGCCAGTAATCCGACGGTGCTTTGGGAAACTGCCAAGGCCTCTGCAAGGGGTTTGATTATTTCTTACTTGGCGACTCGGAAGCGGTAGAAAGGAGAGGAGCAGTTGACAGAGAGTATTTTGACAGACCGTCTGTAACGAAGCTGCAGCAGATTACAATGCCCCACCTGCTCTGAATGCTGCTGTCACGCAGACAGCAAAAAGAGCGATCTCATTTCCGAAATAGAGGGTATTCGAGTAATGTGATAACCCGGGAAGATATCTGGCATACTTGGCCAGAAAGAAGAGTTCCCCCAGTCTATCACATCCATTAGTGCGTTCGCAGTTAAAATCACCTGCGATCACAGAAAGATTAATGCAGCCTTCATGAAGTTTTTTTTCTGGGCTCTTCCAGTCAGAGGGCTGTAAGGACAGATTGGCGACAATGAAGCCCTTTTTTAGTACCCTGGACCTCCCAGGTGTAACTTCAGACCAGGCGTCTCTTTTGAATGCCTCTCTGACAAGCCAAAAGATACAGAAGGCAGTGAGGCAGCCCCAGGGTGGTAAAGCACCGGGCCCCCAGAAGGATTTTAGAGTGAGATTTAAAAGGGGTTCGTAGACATGCTGACTGGGCCAATGTTGGAAATGTACAATTCTTCATACAGTCAGGCCTGCCTCCCATCCTCTCCGAGAGAAGGAAATATTTGTCTTTTTCTCCCGAGGATTGCACTTCATAAAGGCCTTTATACTTATTAAATGTGGACTTCCATATTTTGGTGAAAATGCTGGTGTTGAAGCTGGAGAGGTTCTTGCCCTTCATTGTGAAATAGGACCAGACAGGCTCTATTATTCCAGGCTTGGCAGTGGATGCAGAGAAAACATTTTACCGGGTGGAGTGGCCGTACCTCTTTTATATCCTGGTATGGTTTGACCTTGGACAGGCTTTTGCTGGGTGGGTGACAGCATTATTTAGTCACTCATGGCATAAGGTCTGAAAATTTTAGCAATGGCCGAGTCAGCCATCAAGGGTGTCCTCTTTCACCGTTACTATTTATATTGGTGATTGAGCCGTTGGCAGAGCCCATCCGGAGGGACCACAATGTTACTGCCCTGGAGGTAGGATCAGGATGGCATAAGATCACTCTTTATGCAGGTGACGTTCTTCTCTTTCTAACTAACTCGATGATATCTGTGCCCCAAATGATTAATGTATTTAGATCTTTCTTGGGGTATAAAACCAACTTTATGAAATCGGAGACCATGCCTGTCTGGGTTTTATTAGAATACCCGATCTTGGAGGTGGCTTCCGATTCCCTTTCAGATAATCAGAGGGAGGTTTCCTGTATTTAGGCACTTTTATCACTCCAGCCTTCAATCCATTCGATATTGCTATCTTCCTGCAGTTGCTCGAGAACATAAGGCAGGACCTGCAGCACTGGGAGGCTCTTTCTATATCCTAGTTGGGAAGTATATCTCCGGTCAAAATGAATGTGTCTCTCCGCTTATTATATCCCAGGCAAATGCACCTTTTGTTACTGCCCAGTCAGCCTATACAGAGCTTTATAGTCGGCTTGGATGTTTTATTTGACATCACAGGCGGCCTCTTATGGAACTCACCCAATTGCATTTTCCGCGGGAGCTGAGGGATGTGGATTTTACACACTTTAACAAATACAAATTGAGTTCCCTCCTAGCTTATTTGGCTGATTTGATTTGCCAAGAATTGCAGTCAATGTGGTTAGACATCGATGCCGCCCAGGCAAAATGTCCCCTTATTAATCTGTTGGTCACGGACAAGCTGCGGACTGTTATGAACCATTGCAGAAATCCAACTGTCCTTAACACAGTTATAGCATGGAGAATGAGGCAATAAAGTGAGGACAATTTGCAAAAAAAAATTCCCCTTTTACTCCCATTGTAGGATTGATGGATTCTGGCTTTTGGCTCTGGGAGTGCAGAGGAGTTTTTTGTTTTGGAAGACTTAATTGACGGGGTGGGCATGACGTCTTTCGAGCAGCTGAGCCAGAAATATGAGCTACCAATGAAATTAGGGATTTTATACAGAAAAAAACTACATTAATGGTTAGTCCCCATAAGTCGAATATAGAGGTGAAAGTGCTTCAGTCCATGTGCACTCTCTCGGTCAGCACTCTGTCGCATTTAATAGGAGGTAGTGTCTCAATGGACATCGAGCAGCTGTGTGGAATTTGGGTTCAGCAATTGGGGGTGGAATCTTCAACAGAGGAGTGGGCAGATATTTGGAAGAATGTCTGGAAGATTTCGATTTGCAAGAGGACGCAAGCTATGCAACTGAAGGTACTCCACAGGGTTCATTTGGCATCGGAGTGGCTTGCCAAATTTAAGAAAGGAGCGTCCCCAGCGTGCCCAAATGTAAAACAGATGTGGGAACGCATACTCATTGCTTATGGTCATGCCACTAACCTCGTATCTATTAGGGTCCTATTGCGAGTGTTTTGGAAGGGGTCTTGGGAACCGAGGTCAAGGTAGATCTGATGTCCTGCCTCTTGGGTTTGCCAGATCACCCATCTTTGGGAAGAAATTGTTTAGCATTCTTTCATTTTGTGCTAGAAAGAACATTCTGATGAGGTGGGTGTCGGACAATCCCCAGGAATCTCGTGGTTGTGTAGGTTAGTTATGACACACATCTCCCTGGTCTTCCTTACAATTCTCATGCACCAGAAAATGGAACTTTTTCATAGGACGTGGCGGCCCTTTTTGAACCTTGTAGGCGCGAACATTTTGGCTATTTTGGCCAGTGCCTTTGTGTAACCATAAGCATAGTGTCTGGTGTCCTAGATGCCCCATGGAAGGAAGAATTCTGAACAAACACGGCTTCACAATGTCAGCTCTCGATACACTAAGGAGACAATTGCGACCCACAGCCGGAACATACAGGAAATCTCAAGCCATACATCTTGCACATTGTTTCTGAGCTTGATAATGATGTCCATGGGAATCCAGGGATATGAGCACCAGCTGCTAGGTTAAGGTACAGAAGGACGGATATTCATGTCATAATTGAATGATTACTTCACTGACAAATCGAATCAACGTGGCTCTTGTCAGCGAAATAGGACTAGCTGGAGATATCAGACTTTGGAGACGGCGTCCAATAACAAGAATAAGAACATAAATAAATATTCAAAGTTTGGGAGAAGATTTGTAGCTCGGGTGCTCGTTGTTGTGGTTCTGTTCGCCGAGCTGGGAATTTGTTTTGCGAACGTTTCGTCCCCTGTCTAGGTGACATCCTCAGTGCTTGGGAGCCTCTTGTGAAGCGCTTCTGTGCTGTTTCCTTCGGCATTTATAGTGGCCTGTCTCTGTCTCTTCCGGTTGTCCATTCTAGCTGGAATATTCCAGCTCCTCGAAAGTTGCCTGACCTGCTGTGCTTTTCCAGCACTCTGATCTCCAGCATCTGCAGACATCACTTTCTCACATCAGAGTTTCAGTCTGGGAGGGAGCCAGCTCACAGCACCATCCAAACTGACAGCACTGTCACCACACGCACACATATAGGCAGGTATAGGGAGTATCGTAATTGTACTGAGGACCCTCAGAGTGGAGAATGCTCATGTAGAGTAATGCCTGCACTCCTTCTACAACTTAGAAGTGATTTGTCTTTGAAGATTATTAGTGACACGGAGTGTACACAATAAAGAGTATTTCCACTACAACTGCATCCAATGAAGGTGGACTGAAACTGCATCCAATGAAGGTCGACGTAAATTGATGTAATGCATTTATTACACGATCTTTAACTTGAAATCTTTTGTTATGCACTCTTACAAATTATAAGTGAGAAAGGATTGGAAAGTCCTGAAACTGACCCAGTGATGTTGGTAATATCTGAAGGACAATGTCGCTAGGTATCAGGCAAAAGTGCTCTGTGCTTAAAAAGTCGATATTTGAAAACCCAAGCAGCCGTGCAATCTGAGAGATTTACAGAATTTGATGTCATCTGAGAGAGAATAAAATCTGACATTTAGCCAAGGTAGAACAGCAGAGGGGCATTCAAGCAACACTTGGTTAGACACATAGATGATAATAAAATGAATTTTCGTTTAGTCTTAGACGAGGATAAAAGGTTGACACAACATCGAAGACTGAAAGACTGTGCTGTGCTGCACTGTTCTATGTTCCAATTTCCTACACTCTTGTGAGCTTATGGTATCTGGAATTCATCTAACCTCAGTTGAGGCTAAATTTGGTTAGTATTTGATTGTCAGTTGTTAAAGGAAATGTGGGCAGGTTTGAGCTTTGAATGGCCTATATCTGTTTCTAATTGTTGTGTCCCTGTGTCAAAAGAGTGGTGATTGGCTAGAGGGGGATACATTTTAAGAATAAGGGCATTCCTATTTCTGACTTAGACAAGGATGTTCCTTTCTCTTTAGGGTTGCGTGATTTGTAGTGTTCCCACGCCCAAACAGCAGTGGAGACTGGGTTACTAAAAACATTCAAAATTGAGTTTCACAGATCATTGATGAACAAAGGAATCCACGTTTATTGGGAACAGACAGGAAAGGGAAGTTTAGTTACAATCACATCAACAATGCACATTCTAAATGGAGCAGCAGGCACGAAGGGCTGAATGGCCACCTGCCATTCCGAACCCATGTCTTGTTCTCTCACTCAAACCTTCAATTCTGTTACAGAGGGAGAGGAAGGTCCAATTCAGCCCATCAGCAATGAGACTCGAGGAGACCTTTATGCCCTCTAAGGATTTACAAAGGAAGATGATAAAGTCATTCAGCGATTTGAGTACATTACACAGCACACGAAGAGGCCATCCAACATTTCTAATTTTCTACATAGGAACAGGGAACCCTGATTAACTATCAGGAAATCGACAGTAGGGATTGATGTTTGTTTTCAATTTGGAAAGCTTTAACGTGGTGGAGTTCCTTAGAGATTAGTGCAAGATTAATAACTTTTTCGAACCTGTCAATGATTCGGATGTGGGGACTGATTGGATTGGACCTCAGTTAGCTCAGCCACCAAGATATTAATTCAATAAGATGTCAAGTGGAGGTACAGAGTTTGTAATGGGATAGAGACAGTGGAGGTTAGTGTGTAAACCTTTAACAGAAACAGTATAACTTGCGCGAATGAAGTTTACGCTGTGAAAAAAGGGTAAAACAATAGTTTGCACCTTAAAAGGAGAGAGATCACAAAACTCAGTGGTACAAAGGGATTTGTGCATCCTGGTACATACTTCACACAAAGTTATTATGCAGATGTGGTAAGTGGTTAGGAAAGTATATGGAATTATTCTATTCCATGCAAAGGCTATCAGGATATTTTACTGCATCTGTACAGGGGATTTCTGAGGCCACATCTGACGTATTGCGTGTAGTGATGATTCCTTAAACTGAAAAATAAATATATTAAATTGATTCCCAAGTTTTGTAAAGATGCACGTGTTCCTGGAAATAAGGCCTTATTCGGTAATACAGCATAGAAACAGACATTTCGGTTCACCTTGTCCATGACGACCTGGTGTCCTCAATTAATCCCGCCCCATTTGCCAGCACTTGGCTCATAACCCTTCCTATTCAAGTACCCATTCAAATGGTTTTTAAATGTTGTAATTTTCCCAGCCGCCAACACATCTTTTGGCAGCTCATTCCATACACTTCGAGAAAAGATTACCACTTTTATTCCTTTTAAATATTTCTCCCTCACCTTCAAACTATGTACTCTAATTTTGGACTCCCTCAACCTCAGAAAATGTCCTTGAGTATTCACCATTTCCATGCCCCTCATAATTTTATACAAGGCCAGGGCACTTTAGGTTTGAGAATGAGAGATTTTCATACTGAACCATATAAGAACTTGAGGAGAGTGCATCAGGTGCTTGGCTGATTGACATTACCTCTGGTGTGGGAAACTAGAACTAAAGATTCAAATTTAAGAGAACAATGTATTCATTTTAACACAGATAGCACAAAGACATGAATGTATTGGACAAAATTATGAGGACACATGCAAACGCATCTTATAATACTGAATTTCTTAAAATTCTTAAATAACTCTTAAAATTATAGCTTATAAATTGCTCCTACATGGATCAGGGATCAGGGACGGATTCATACAATCCAGAGCATATTCAAGGAGGCTTCATTTGGTCCAATTAGGTGGTCAGATAACATTATTGTATATTTCATTTAAAAGTTGGAGAAGATGCAACCTGCGGGAGACTTATTGTTTCTTTTGTTTCCTTGTTCCTTCTCACAGCAAAGGATGAGAGGGGAAAACTCATCAGGCATTTTTAGCGCTCGTGAAGGATTCTTGTTGAGGATTCATTGGAATCTCCACACTGCCAGAAGCAAAGGGAATTCAGCCAAATCCAAATGTTCCAGGAAGGTATCCGATTGACAACAGCTTCTGTGAACAGAATGACCTCAGATGCGGAATGCAATTTAATATTTCCTTTTGTCTTGAATTTAACTTTTGCTACGAAAATCTCTTTCAAGCTGATATTCGGCAGAGATTTTTTTCTGTTTGTCTTCATGCATGTGTATGTGTGTGTCTGTGTGCACGTGTGTGTGTGGCACTGAGTGTCTCAGTGTATGTGTCTGTGTATGTGTATGTTTCTGTGTATACAAACTGCGTCTCAGTATACATTGAAAGATAAATATTAATGTACATATTTGTCCACACTGCTTGTCATGTATCTTTCCATTAGGTTAAGTAAGTTTACTTTTCCAAATTTAAGCTATCTACCTGACTTGTCCCGAACAAAGTACCTGACCTAGTCTGAGAACTACATCATTGATTATATCACCAACCTAGTCACATTTAAAATGTGTCATGACCAATGGAGGAGAGGGACTAGAAAATGAAACAGAGACCTCTCCAGCCCCAGTCTGAACAGGGATGAGGAGAAATTCAAAAAGGGTTGTTTGAATGGAAATGGTCTACCCCAGAAGTTTGTGGTGCTTGTGTGTTTGGATTTATTGAAAGCCATGCTACTTCGATATTCGATGGTAAAGGACAATGAACTACAGAAAGGAAAGTGAGGTTGAAGCCACAACCTGTTCAGCCACAATATTATTGCCTGGTGGAGAAGGCTCCAAAAGTCGAATGACCAGCCCTTCTCCTCAGTCCCTAGTACCTATGTTCGATTGAACCTCTCGAACCTACTGGACAGGAACAGTCGGAGGCCATTTACCCCAGTAACCTGGTGCACAGAAACAGCGGAAACCATTCAGCAGATGAAGACTGTCACACGCTTTTTTAAATGGCGTTGGAAAATATTCTTGGGAAAAGAAAGGGTAGGTGACGGTGTGAAACATCTCACTCCTCTGTCTTTACAGAACTGTCTTCATTTCTTGGTCATGTTGCCAATTCAGATTCACTGTAAATACAGCGCCCATACCTCACCCAGAGATGGCCCACAAAATCCTCTGTTCTCCCTGATTGCATCATCCAATAACAGAAATTTCAGAAAAATAACTTCCCAATAACAAAATGAGAGAACTTCAGATACACGAATAGGTCATTCAGCCCTTCTGACGTGTCTTTCCCATCAATATGATCATAGCTAATCTGCAAAATCCTCAACTCTTCTTTTATGCTCAATCACTGCAGCCCTCAACATTCTGATGCCTCATATATCCATTGTGCCCCCTTCTAAACATCATAGTGATCTACCTCCCCTACCTATCCGGAATACAGAAGTCCCGACAGTCACTGCCCTCTGTGAGAAGGAAACGCTACTCACAAAGACACCGTGACCTATTCACATGCAGTAAGAGTGACTGGCCCAGATATCAAGGCAGGATTTCAAGGAACTAGAAAAAAATTGAATGCAATAGGAATGAGTCGTGCTTAGATGTATTCAGAGGACAAGGGAAGGTATTCGTGGTTGGTGAGGATCAATCATCTCTGTCACAGGACATCTCAGGGCGCATCCTCAAGGTAGCTTTCTTCAGCTGCTTCAACGTCTTTCCCACATCATACAGTCAGAAGTGGGAGATGTTCACTGAAGATTGTTATAAATAATTTGTCACCCATCCACTGTTGAAGCAATCTGTATCCATGTGCAGCAAGACCTGGATAGAATCTAAACTGTATTGCTAAATTGAAGCTAACATTCTTGTAACAGTCCTACTAGAAATTTCTCTTTCCCACAGGTAAATACGAGGAGCTCATTCAGCATCTCAAGCTGTTTGCAACGGAATGCATTCAACCCACTGAAACTATTTGGCAAGAACAGACATAGCCCATTCAGTCCCTCCTGCCTATTACAAAAGGAGGGAAGGAGTGTAGTCAGCACATCGAGGTGTTAAACAGGAACCAGGAGTTTCCAAGTCAGGTCTTTGAGTCTCTACCATGTGACCTGGATGAGGGCACTCAGCCTGTCAAGTCAATTATACCGAAATAGTAAGATTTCATTGATGCCCCAACATATCAAACAGTGAAGCAGAAACTATACAGATAAACCGCTCTATGTTGTTCCTCCTGGATCCATTGCGAGTGGTACACGTGTTACTTTAACTTGCTTTACAGAATGTGAGAAGGGAAAGTAGATGATTCGTGCCAAGTCTCAATGAAATAGCTTCTGTCTCCGAGAAGACAGACTGGTGTTTCGATGAAGATTAGAAACTGGTGGGAATGCCTAACTTTTTCTTTCAGGAATAAGGTGTTGTGGCTGCTGACCGATTTGTGAACAATGCAGGTTCATACACCAACTGCATATTGAGACAGTGAGAGTTCATTCAGAGCCTGGAGCTGCCTCTCAACCAACATGGGGGCTCCGGGCAGGTCTGTGAATTATTGGGAATCAAATATCATAGAAAAATGTAATGTTTTACCTGACCACTGTCTTTTTCTTGACAATATGAGTGTCGTGCCTAATCTTCAAGTTTAAATGTAAAAGCCTGTTATTCGCTCTCAGCGCCACGGAATAAACACTCATTTTCCTCACGGTACCATCATCCCAGAAATAAGTCTGGTGAAACTAATTTGCACTATCTCAGTCGCAATGAAATAATTCCTTATAAGGGAGAGAGAATCTGTACTCAGTGGCCTAACTATTATCCAATCAAAACGCTACAACTGCAGGAACATGAATTTACTTCAACACTTGAATCATTTTGCAATGAAGGACAACATACCATTTACTGTCCTGATTACTTGCTGGCTCATGTGAATTGTATAAGTGATAACTGCAGTTCCCAATATCTCATTTTCGAATAAATTCAAAATGAAAAGGACTGTATTTGTTGCTCACATTCAATTCATTTCTTTGCCTTGTGAGCAGCTGTGCTCCAAGCACTGATACATGGGCTACCCGATGAGCTATACATGGGCTACCTTTCGTCTAGAGCAGAATCGTACTCTCTGTATTCTCCCCATTATCCAATTCTCAATCCATGTAGTATATTCACCCCTTACACAAGGACTTTAACGTTCTTCATTTACCTGTCAAAAGCCTCCTGAAAATTCAAATACACTGTTCCCATTGGCTGTCATTTGTCGATGTCACAATCAACATCCTCCACAAACTCTAAATGATTTATCAAAAACGATTTCACATTCTAAAATCTAGGCTGACTCCGCAAATCATATCATTATTCTCCAAAGTTCTAGTTATTACGAATTCCTAAAAAAAATCTAATATTTTCCCTCACATCTGAGATCAGTTTATTCATCAGTTGGTACTCTGATTGCCCTCTCTCCTGTTTTAAATATTTTTGGTCGCAGCAGCTACTTCCAAGTCTGCAGAATCTTTTCCATAACACAAAAAGCTTTGACAAACTTTGCCCTCCCTCAAAGATTTAAGGAATTGACTGTACAGAATCAGGCCATTCTGTACCTGCTCCCGAAAGAGCTACCCAGCAAGCACAACTCTTCAGCCCTAACTCTGTAACCCTCTCAATTCATAACTCATTTAATCCAGCAACGTACTAACATTCAATACAATGAAGTTTTTTTTTATTCCCAGTACTTCCTCTTTACTATTTCTAACTACTTGCCTTTCCACATTATCGCCAGTCACCATGCTCCCTAACATTTCGGGAAGATTTTCTCTTCCTTCCTCTGTGGAGACAGAATCAACATATTCACCTCACCGGACGGAGATGGCCTCTGTCACCTTGTGAGTACAAGAGAGGATCGCACTCTGGCAAAATGGATGCTTCACCCACTCCTGCAAGGAAAGTTCCAGAATCAAAACAGTTGGCGGGCATTTTGAGTACAATCCTCTCCCTGGTGTGAGACTACAGGTTATGCTGGAGGAGGTTACTGTGACCTCCTCATTGTTGAAATTACCTGGCTTCACACTGTGTGCATGGAATCCATTCAACATTGGGAAATATTTGTGGAAATCTCAGAAAGGATAGTGTAGTGTCCTGCTCCTTCCCATGCAGTCTCTGCAGACCCAGGCTGTCTCCAAAATGCAGTGCCCAAACCTTGTCCAGAGTGGGGCCACCAGACCCTCATATTTCCCTAAGTCATGGTAGTAGCTGGTAACACAAACCCAAAAAAAACAATCCAGAGAACCTCCTCTCACTTTCCTGTGACGGGTCCAAATCAAATCTCTATACATGTCACACTCACTCAGCGTTAAGAAATGGCTTTCTCTCCTCAGTTTCTATTCCTGGCTGAAAAAAAAAATTGCAGCTCTGCACAGTCCCCGTGAGCTGAAATGCTACTGGTTCTGTTCTCCATGGAAGTAGTTGACAATGTAACTGAAAAACTTTTCTGTACCTCAGTCACAATAACAGTAACACTACCATTACCAGTGTAGATGCTGGGAATGCAATGGTCTAGTGCTATTATCTCCAGAGGGTTAATCCAGGGGCCCAGCTAATGACTCAAACCTGGACTTGAATCCCGCCTCATCAGGTTGTGGAATTTGAATTCAATGGAGTATTTGGGTTAACAATCTAGTGAAAGATTGTCAATTGTTAAATAAAAAACAAACACCTAGACCACTTGTGTCCTCCGTGGAAGGAAATCTGTTATCTTCAAGTGGTGAGGCCCACATGTGATACCAGACTCAAAGCAATGTGATTGAATCTCAACTGCCCTTTGAAATGACCAAGCCAGCATTCAGTTATATCACTTCAAGGTCTCAAAGAAATGAAACCAGACAGATCTAAGCACAGGCAGCCTACAGCATGTGGACTGCTATAGTTCAAGAAGGCAGCTCACCAACCCATTTTCATGGGCAACCGGAAAGGGAAGTATATACTGGCCCAGCCAGTTACACCCATGTCGCTTTAATGAATTAAAGAAGAAGACCACACTCAGGGAAGAGAGACAAAGGGGACAAAAATATGGAATGTACAAAGACCTTGTTCATTAAAATCCCTGAATTAATGAGCCAGGGACAGAATGAAAATAACATTGGTTATGAGACAGAAAGGAATGGGAGCAGTGGTTGTGAAGATTTGAGGGGAATACAATGATATTTCCTCAGTCACCATCACGCTTTCTGGCAGACAGAATGAAATGCAAAGCAAATCAATGAAACTTCTTACATTTGGGCAACAGAATGCTGATTGTTGATGTGGCTCTGTGGGGCAGGGATTAGTATTACATTTTCACAGTGCTTAGGGCCTAGTTCGACTCCAACCTCAAGCGAATCTCTGCATGGAGTTTGCATATTCTCCCCACGTCTGCATGTGTTTAATCCCACAGTTCAAAGATATGCAGATTAGGTGAATTGGCCAAGCTAATCTTCTCATTGTGTTCACAGATGTGTAGGTTAGGCACAAAAGTGAGGGGTCAATATCGGGGGGTAGAAGAATGGGCCTGGTCAGGTTACTCTTCCAAGGACCTGCTTCCACACTACATGCATTTGATGAACGTGGACAGGGCAATTTCAAATGGAAAGAATAGTTTGCCACATAAGTGTTTTAATCACTGGATATACAGTTCGATAGGGTTGTGCACATATAGAACATAGAACACTACAGTGCAGTACAGCCCCTTCGACCCTTGATGTTGCGCCAACCTATGAAACCAATCTGAAACCCATCTAAACTACACTACTCCATTTTACATCCATATGCCTATCCAATGATCACTTAAATGGCCTTAAAGTTGGTGAGTCTACTACTGTTGCAGACTGTGCTTTCCACATCCCTGCTATTCTCTGAGTAAAGATATGACCTCCGACATCTGTCCTATATCCATTAAAACTCAAGTTAAAGCTATGTATCCTCGTGCTAACCATTATCATCCAAACAGGCTCTCGCAATCCAACCTATCTGATGTATGATTATATTAAATGTCTGAATTAAGTCACCTCTCAACATTCTCTCAAACGAAGGCAGCCTCAAGTCCCTCAGCCTTTCCTCATAAGATCTTACCTCCATAACAGGCAATAATCTAGTCTATCTCCTCTGAACCCTTTCCAATGATTCCACATTATTCTACAAATGAGATGACCAGAACTGTACTTAATAGTACAAGTGCGGCTGCACCAGGGTTTTATACAGCTGCAGCATGACCTCAGGGTTCCGAAACAAAATCCCTCTAGTAATAAAAGCAAACATACCATATGCCCTCTGATCAACACTATCAAACTGGGTAGCAAATTTCAGGGATCTATGTACATGGACCCTGAGGAATCTCTACTCATTTACACGACCACGAGTCTTACCAAGAGCCCAAAACTCTGCATTCCTGTTGCTCCATCCAAAGTGGATCACCTGACATTGTTCCGCATCGCATTCCATTTGCCTCCTCACAGCCCAGTCTCCAAATTATCTGTGTCCTGCTGTAACCAACAACATCCTTTGGCACTATCCACAACTCTAGCGACCTTAGTGTCACCTGCAAATTTACGAACCCATCCTTCTACGCCATCATCCAGATCGTTGATAAAAATGACAATCAGCAGTGTGCCAAAACCAGATCCTTGCAGTACACCACGAGTAACTGAACTGCAGGATGAACATTTCCCATCAGCTACCACCCTCTGTCGTCTTTCAGCTAACCAATTCCTGATCCAAACTGCTAAATTAACCTCAATCCCATACCTCTGTACTTTTCTTTGCAATAGTCTACCGTGGGGAAGCTTACCAAACGCTTTACTGAATGTCAAATACACTACATCAACCGTTTTACACGAAGCCAACTGTTTGGCCACCTTCTCAAAAAAATCAATATGGTTTGTGAGGCACGACCTACCCTTCACCAAACCGTGTTGACTATATCTAATCCAATTATTGCTTTCTAGATGAGTATAAACCCTATCTCTTTAACAATTTCAACATTTTACTCACAACCAAAGTAACGCTCACTGGTCTATAATTAGACTCTAATCCCCTTCTTGAATAAGGTAACAACATTTGCTATCCTCCAGCTTTCTGCACCATTCCTGTAGACAATGAAAACATAAAGCTCAAAGCTAAAGGCTCTGCAATCTCCTCCCTGGATTATCAGAGAATCCTCAGATAAATCCCATCCAGCAGAGGGAAGTTATCTATTTTTACACTTTCCAGAATTGCTTAAACCTCTTCCTTGTGAACGTTTATCCTATCTAATCTACTGACCTGTATCTCAGGATTCTCCTCCATAACATTAGCTATTTTCTAGTGTGAATACTGATGAGAAAGTTCACTTCGCGCTTTCCCTATCTCCTTTGACTCCAAGCACAACTTACCACTACTACGCTTGATAGGCCCAGATCTTACTTAGTCATTGTTTTATTCCTGATATAGTTATCGAAAGCCTTCGGGTTTTCCTTTACCAATACTTCTCATGTCCCCTCCTGGCTCTTCGATGCACAGAATTAAAAACCACGACATGGATAACACAATGTGCAGGGCCATGGAAAGAATACGGAACAACATCAGTAGAAATGTAGCTCATTAAGTGCTGATACAGAGATGTTTGCCCCAGGAACCACCGCTTTTGTTATAATAATGATGTGCAACTCTAATGTGTTAAAATAAAACATTCGGCCCATCGAGCTGACACTAATTGTCTGAAGAATATTGGACACAGATCCAACTCCTACACGATTCCCCTATCTCCCATAGTTAAAGCAAGTAGTTACAGATGAACATTTTTTTATGGTCAACTGGGAGGAAGCAGAAACACCTGGACGAAACACTTACAGACACGGGAAGAATATGAAAGCTCATTACAGGCGGTGGCACAAGGGTGGAATTGAGCGCAGGTTCCCCGGTGCTTCGAGACAGCCGTGCTAACCACTGAGCCACCGTCCCGCCCATCCAAATATGTCACTGTGCTCGTGTATACGAGGGAACTTGGAAATCTCAAATACAAGTGGAAAATGTTGGTGAAACACAGTTGATGAGTCAGTATCTTGAGAGTGAAAAAGAGTTGACATATTGAGACGAGCATGAGTCTGTTCTGAAAAATTCATATTGGTCTCAGAACGTTAATTCTCTTTCTGCTCAAATGCTGTTCGAATTGTTAAAGTTTTTCACCACTTGCAACTTCCCTTTTCGTTTGGAGTGTGGATATTTTTCTGATATGAAAGGGAACAGTGAAGCTGCCATTTCAGTGAAATCTCATGTATTTGGTTATGGTCATTGAATGAAATATTAAAAACTTTTTATTTGACTTAGACTTAAATATTAAAAACATTTTCCATGTCATAAATCATCATGAAAATGTTGAATTCTGTGGCCATGAATCACATGATCAATCCTCTATAAGTAACGAATTGAATTAAGGGTCCCAATCATTACCTCAATGTCATATCATGCTCCTGGTGTCACTAGGGTCATACTCATTCAGCAAGGTCTTACATTTCTGAAACTTTAGATGAAACTGTGGAAACAAGATACATTGGTACAGGGCATAGTTATCCACGAGTTTTGGAAGGAACTAGCATGGGCAGATTTTACGTGTCAAACATCATCACTCTGGAAAAGGTGAAATAGTGCAGCCTACTTGAATCTCTTGTTCCAAGTGATGCACACACGCACAGAGCTGCTTGTAGGCACATTCCAAGATGTCTTAACAACTGGTTAGTTCCTTGTCAGGATGGCATGTAACTTGGAAGATAACTTGTAGAGATTGTTTTCCCATTGTTCCCATTACCAGTGCAGAATGTTCTCTAATTGCCATTTATCGCAGTTTTGATCAGGGTCCTTGATTCCACACTCAGTCAAGTCCTGCTTCGATTGAAAGGGAAGCCTCTCTGATCTCACCTCAAATTATATTGGAAGATCAGCTAAAAGAACAAGGAGCAAAAAACATGAATACTCTTTGTTTGAACAATATCTTCACAATATACAAAAGAAAATTGATACATGGACTTCCAATTCTGTCCCAAGATGTTTGTCCCGGTGGTCATGAGACTGTTTGGTTAAGTGTTGGGATAGAGGGACAAAACGAAACTCCACTCTGTACCAATAGTTAACAAAGCCATCCTGCTCACGGCGCATCAGACAATGGCAAACATGCTATTTTCCGTTGCTGTTGGATAGTGATTATTTGAAACGCACCATTGATTGATGACAGGTAGTAGCAGAGAAGTCAGCAATTTCCAGCATTTCGTGTGAGAGGAAAAAGCGAAAGGAAGAGTCAGGGAAAGTGAGAGTGATAGGGTATACGTGTGATACGCAGTGTGAGAAGTGTGAAGCAAGATGGTCAGTGAAAGGGTATGTCACAGCAGAAGGGGCAATGCAAGGGAAGTAGGTGGGTTAGGAAAGAGTAGGAAGGGGAGGAGGTAGTCTGTCAGAAGGACCATCTGTGACAGGCAATAAATGCAGTTGGAAAACTGAGATTGATGGATAATCAAACATCACTGTTAAGGAAATTTAGGGTCTGGTTTCCTTTGAATATTAGGAAAATGTTTCTCATATTTCGTTTATTAACAGGATTCTTGTTCATATTGTACATCCACTCTACATTTCTGTATCTCCATCAAGGGCAGACATTTTCTTTTCTCTTCAATTCATTATCTCAACATTATGTCACTAAACAATATTCAGAAGGTTGGGTGTTTGTTTCTATGAATTTGCTTCCAATGCCATGTAGAAATGAAAGTGTGATTTGATCTTCTACTGCATGCTTATAATGCAGAATTTAATTGAGTCTTTATCCTCATCACCTTAATTCTTTCAAACAAACTTCATGAATGAGCCTGCATCCATCCTGCAGATTAAAAAAAGTTCCCTGTGCTCTGATGGAATTGTAGCGAATGTTATAAAGAATGAACTGCAAGCCCACATAAAATGGAAATGTTGCAGTGCACAGTGCCAAAAGCGAGTCCAAGAATAATGATGTGCAAGCCTTATGAATAATTCAGGCAGAGGGCCGGAGTATAAAAGCAGAATTCAGTTCCATGTACAAAAGAGTATTTGTGGCTCCCTAATAACAGCCCTCTTCGGCATCATGCTGCAAATTCACCAAAAGAGAGAAAACTATAAACTGGAATTATCAATTCTTCCTCTGCAATAACGACTGCAGAACAGGTAGAAAATCAAGTTTTGTTTCTGATATTCATACACATTGATGATAAGAATGTGGGAGATGGGGGCGGGGGTTAGAGCATGATAAACAATGTTGTGGATGACGCAATGATTATTCTGGTGCTTCAGAGTGAGGATGAAAGTGTTACGTTGCAGGAGGGTACAATCGGATTGTTCCAATGTCCAGATCAATGACCGAAAAACGTAACACTGCAATATGTGAGATGCTGCACTTTGAAAGAATAACAACGGAAGAGAGTACTCAAGCTATGAAAATAGGCTAGATTTGCTTTTGCTTTACTTTGGAGCAGAGAAGGTTATGGTGTGAACCTGGCAAAGGTAAATAACAACATGAGACGTATAGACAAAGTGAACAGACAGCAGCTTCCCCTTAGTCAAACGGTTAAATACAAGGGGATACACGTTTAAAGTGAAAGACAAGAGATTGAATGAGGATTTGTGAAATCTGTTTTGATCCCAGACGGTGATATGCTTCTGGAATGCAATTCCTGTGCGGGTGGTTGATGAAGGAAACCGTACAAACTTGACAAAACACTTGTATCCGCACTTGATGATGCCAGATTTGACAGGCATCTTCTTTATTATTCCATGATATATTGTGAAGCACCACCCAATGGTAATTGTTGGTTTGTTCCATTGAACTGTGCTTAGTAAGTGTGGAGATTACAAATCAGTATCATCTCATGGAGCATCAGCACTTACTAAACCGAGGACAGCCCCGCCATCTCTGAAAATATCCAAGATAATTCATATGCTCAGTGCAAGTTTCGTTCAGTAAGCCCACGAACATTATTCCAGTTGTTTGACACCATTAGTTTAAGGCCACGAATAACGTAGAAAAAAAAACTTTCCTTCAGTGTTATATAGACTTATCGTTGTAAGGTTGCTATTTCTCTGCAGAATAATAAATTCGTTGCCACATACTCGCTTTGACAGAGTCAGTTTTACTGCGTTTTTCTGCCAGCTGTTCATCACAGTACAGCAGCTTGTTTTACACTACGTCAACCACCAGTAATACTTACTCTCAGCTAAACCGGCACATGAGATGTACAGCTGGTACTCTCTCCCAACAGCCACCTTGGATGGGCCAACACCATCTGGACTGGAACTTCTCAACTGCAATTAATATTGGACTAGCTCCATTAAAATCCAAAATGAATTTTTGAAAAATCCAATTTTCTGATAAAAAAAATGAATAATGTAACCGTGTTTACTGATCTGATGAGCTTGTTGCGGACTTTGAAGTAGTGTGATGCATTTGCAGAAACCATTTCGTGAATACATTGAAATAAAAGGCCAACTGACAGCCCAGGTCACGAATAACACAAGTTAATGCAGCATTTAATCTTCAGCTGAATGAGCACAAAATGCCAGAGCAGAGTCGGCCATGCTCCTTGCGGTAACTTTCATTAATGTAGTTAGGTGTATGCTGGTTGGTGTAGACATTTTGCGCTGATTGGCCTGTTTGGGTGCCACATAAAAGTCTATCACTTTAATTCTTGAAAACAAGAAATATTTCCGCATTTCAATAGCTTGTGAGCAACAATTGGTGAAGAATATAGTCTCCAAAGTCACATTGCATCCTGACTTCAATCGAAACCTTTGTCCCTTCACTGTCACTTGTTCAGAGTCCTGTAACTCTCTCTGTAACAAATATGTTAGTGTTCCTGCACCTCGTGGACCACTGGAGTTCACTAACACATTATGAGTGGAAATTAAACATCGGCAACAGATTTTCTAACGAAACTCACCTCACAACAACAACTGAAAGGAAGATGCACTATTAAGACATTTATTCGACATTATCTAATTTCTAAAGCAGTTTCAAAGGAGTTTTTCACTTGTTTAAATTCACATTTGGAAGGTTGTGCCCATACATCTGAAAGGAAAAGTCTTCATGTTCATGAGAATGGTCTCCTAATTTTTCGGAAGCTGAAGGCAACAAAAAAGTAGAAACTAGCACCAGGCATAAGCGTTCCTTCCTTGCCCAGACAACATTAGTATGTCATTCTTAGTCAAGAATCTGCCTGCCTCTGCCTTAGGAATATTCAATTTCCGAGCCTTCATCGCTCTCTGGGAGGATAGTTTCACAAACACACAACAGTTTCAGAGAGCTGAAGCAACCCACGTCTTATGAAATGAGATATTCTTCAGTTTTACTTTCCATCCACTTATTGTAATCTCTCATATAAACTGAAATATTACTTTCAGAATTCAACTTAAAAAGACGATTCGGAATATGCTGAGGTTAAACAGGATCACATATTGTCCAGCTAAACTCCAGGAGATCCAGGGCCATTCTGCTCAATATTTTCTCCTGAAGTACAATTATTCACAGGAGTAAGTTAAATGAATCTTCTCTGGACTGCTTTGCATGTCATTATGGCCATAGCTCTTTCGATGTTGTCTCACTTCTTCTGAATGAATTCTGTTTCAAGTGTGGTTTTGCGGTGATTCTTATTCTTCAGATTCTTCACCTCATTTTGGGAGGATATGGAAGATCTGTCAACAGAATGAATATGTTGGATAATTCTGATCAATCAGACCCAACCAGGGGGCGGCACATTGATGGCCCAAGGTAGGCATCCCGTTGTCCCATTCAAATTCAACTCCAGGTTTGTACTGCAGGGTCTGTAGCTGTCAGGTTTGTTTACAAACCGTCTGTGGGTACCTGCAGCCTGTCTGGATTGTGCAGCATGTGGATTAGCACAGAGAGTTTACTCAAGCCCGGGATCCATTTCCCAGCATGCTTTAGTCATTGTTCATTTTTGTAACTCCATGGTAATTTGTTATTGTCCATCATAATTTCATTATTTCAGGTGGCAAGGCTGGTCACAAAGGCAAATAGGATGATGATATTTATTTTGAGAGGGCTGGAATATAAAAGCATGCATGTAATTCTGATACTCTATAAGGCTCTAATCAGACCACATTAGGATTGTTGTGTGATGTTTTGGGCCCCATATCTCAGGAAGGATATACTGCCCCGGGGCGTGTTCAGAGGCAGTTCACAGGAATGGCCTCAGGATGTAAAGCCTAACATATGAGGTCTCTGGAATTAAACTCGCTGAAGTTGAGAAGGATGAGGGGATTTAATTGAATCATGCAAAGTACTAAATGTCTGGCCAGAGTAGATGTCAGAAAGATGCTTCCATTCTGAGGAGGGAAAGGACCCAAAGGCATAGTATTATAGTTGAGGGAAGACCTTTTATATCTGAGATAATCAGAAACGCCTTCAGCCAGAGAGTGATGAATCTATGGTAAGGATGGAATTGTCCTTCCTTAAAGGGCATTAGTGAACCAGATGAGTTTTCCCTTAAAATCGATTCATGATCACCATCAGTCTCTTAATTCCACATTTGAATTCAAGCTGCACCATCTACCATGGCAGAATTCAAATCCAGGTCATCAGAACATTAGCTGGGTCTCTCGCTTAAAAGTTCAGCGATAACACCACTATGTCACTGCCTTGCCCAGTCCTCCAGAGTGTGACTAACTTGTGTAATATGATTTGCCTGAGACTTTTCCCTGAAGCTATTATTGATTTCCGTGTCAAATCATGGATGATGTTTCTCTTCCTCTCACCAATATACTTTAATTGAGAGGTTATTTAGTATCTCATTGTGTCTTTACCTTTTTTTTATCTGTCCTGCCCTTGATAGTTTTGTTTTTTTTCCTGGGCAGTCCAACCAAAACAACTCCTTCCTTAGCCCAATATACTTATCATTGCTCAACATTTAAACCGTCATATGTGACTCTGTGCAAGATCATTTATAAATCCTTCCTTGTCACATAATATCAAAGCGGAAGTTACCCGTTTTCTGGTTGAATCCATGACATGTTGCTCTCAAAAGCAATCCTTCATACAGTCTACGAATTGTTCTTCAAGGCTACCTTTTCCAAGTTGATTAATTGAGTCAATATGCATATTCATACCACTGTTGTGCCCTTGTCACCAGCCATCATTATTTCTGAACTCAGAAATGTTTCAGGTGAACAGTGGCTGCACGTTACTCTTCCCAAGAGGTTTCTTCTCTTGCTTTTTGTTTCTGCCTGATCTGATTTACATGCCGTTCCCTCGTGCCAATATCATTTCCTAAAGTAGCCTTGATATCATAATTAACCCAAATCTAATGATAGAGAGAGAGAATTGTCACAAGGTCAATACACCCAGAGAAACCTCTGCAGCCTGCCACATCCGGCCAAAAATCGTGATAGATGATTAAACAACTAACTGGTGGAGAAGGCTACACAATTATTCCCATTCTACCAATGAATCAGCTCTGCAATTCAGTGTAAAAAACAAGGAAATAGTATCTGTACCATCCTAGCCAGGGATGTTGAATCGATGATTCAACTCACCGTCATCATGATGCCCACAGGATCACAGATGCCAGTATTCAACCAATTTGATTTGCTGCACGTGACATGAAGAAACAACTGAACACAGTCGATACGACAAAGGCAGTGGGCCCTGACCCCATTCCTGCAATAGGGCTGAAGACTTGTGCTGCACAACAGGCCGTGTCCCTGGGGAAACTGTTTTATTCCAGCCCCATCTCTGACATCTCCCTGGCAATGTAGAAAATTACTCATCTATGTCCAGTTCCTAAACTGGGAATACTTACAATCTGACCAATTACCACCCCTCAGTCTCATCACGATAGTCAAATTGGGAGTTATTTTTGATAGAGCTGTCAAGCAGCACAGAAATATCCTGCTCAGTGCGATTTCCGATAGGCCCCCATGTGGAGATGGTGCTGTTTTGGAAAAGTCACTGGATTAATAATCCAGACCAGGAAAATGCTCTGACAGCTGGTGGAAGTTAAAAACATTAATAAAATATTGAGATCTCAAATCTGGTGTCAGTGACAGTGACCTTGAAGTCAATGTCGATTGTAAACACCAATTTCCTTCCCCAATGTACTTTCAGAAAGTGAATCTCCCGTGCTTTCCTGGTCTGGCCTAAAAGTGACTCCAGACACACAGACATGTGATAAACTCTTCAATGGTCTCTGAAAAAGCCAAGCAAGACACTCGATTGTATCAAACTGCTCCGAGTTCTTAAAGGAAAAAAACCGGACAGAACACCCAGGCCCAGCCTCAGTATTGAAAAGGGAACGGGAAATACAGTCCTGTTGACCATGCAGAAACCTCCTTCCTAACATCTGTGAACTTGTGACAACATTTCCAGAGCTTTCCCACAGACCACACAGAAACATCGGGAATGGAATAGGCCATACAGTACATTGAACCTGCCCCATTCTAGTTCATAGCTGAACATCTCCTCAATGTACTAGTTTCATTGCACATCATTTTCTCATCAGACTCAGTATTTCTCCTATTGCTGTTTATATATTTTTGTTTATATATTTTTCTGTGAAGGCAGAAGTGAAGTAGCTGTGCCATGTTTCTCTGTTCTCCATTCTCCAGTCGCTGGTTTCACTCTGTAAGGAATCTGAAACTTTGACTAAAAAGAACAGCTGTTGTCTATTCACCCTGTCCATGCCCCTTGTAATCTTAAACCTGAATTACTTATCCGCTCAACTTCCTCTGCTCCAAAATAAATAACTCGAGCTTACCCAGCCTCTCTCCGCAGCTCAAATGGTCCATCCCAGGGAGCATTTTGGTGAATCTCTTCTGCACTTCATCCAGTACAATCACATCCTTCCTGTAATGTGGCTCCCAGAACTGCACACAATATTTCATTTGGCCTTACCAAAGTGTTATGTAGAACTCGGATAATCTTTGGGTCAATGAATAAAGGCTTTATCTACAGTCATGCTGAACTCATCAATTATCATATCCAGTCACATTCAGGGATGTGTGGAGAAGCACGCTGTGAGCTTCCTGGTGTAATGGCATTCTTTGAGTACTTCCCTGTCTGGTTCCTTATTCCAAAGTGGATTCCCTCATATAAATCAGGGTTACAGTCGACCTGCCTTGTTCTTTCCATCTGACCATTCTATCTGTATCTTCCTGTAACATAAGACCTCCCTCATCACTGCCAACCACCCGGCCAATCTTTGTGTCAAACACAAACTTACTTATCACACTCCCGTTACCCACTTCACATTCACATCTCTTATGAATACCACAAATAATAAGGGACACAGCACTGATCTCTACCGGATACACCAGGGGAAATTGGGCTCCAGTCACACAAACAGTCTTCTACCATAAAGTTGAGTTGGGATGCAACTTGGCAAGTCACTAATAGGCCCTACATGTTCCCTGGTTGTTCTGTTCCACTTGATATCTGGGGATTCGCCTTAATCTTGCCATGCCAACAGGCTTCCATGCCCCTGTGTTAGTCAGTCCCCTCCGAGGGAAGAATTTCCTCCTTATTACGGTTTTAAATGGCATATCCCTTATCCTGTCATTATTTGCCTTAAATATAGAGTAGACAGCTAGAGAAACATCCTGTTTATTTCCACCTCATCACATGTATCATAGATTTTTGAAATTTCACTGCGATCACCTGTCATGCTTTGGAACTGGAGAAGTCGCAAGACAAATCTCCCCATCAGAAAAACTTGTCATCTGTGGAATTAATCTGGAGAATGTCCATTGCACGTCCTCTGTGATCAGTGTAATCTTTCTTAGATTAGGTCACCAACACTCCACTCAATACCTCAGGTACACTCTCACCAACACTCTATGCAACTGCTTCATGATGTCTTTACCTCTATATTCCGATTCCCTTAAACAAATTCCAACCTAACTTTAACTTTCCAATTACACGTATTCCTCCAAATACCATTCACACTAATTGCATTTACGAACTGACTGTGTGAGTTATAGAGTCATAGCGATGTACAGCATGGAAACAGACCCTACAGTCCAATCCGTCCATGTCTAGCAGATATCCCAACCCAATCTAGTCCCTCCTGCCTGCACCCGGCCCATATTCCTCCAAACCCTTCCAATTCATATAACCATCCAAATGCCTTCTAAATGCTGCAATTGTACCAGCCTCCACCACATCCTCTGGCAGCTCATTCCATCCATACGTCTGTGTGAAAAAGGTGCCCCTTTAGGTCTCTTTTACGTTTAGATTTTTTAAAGTGTGAAAACAAGTCCACACCGACCCGCCAAAACGCAACCCACCCAGACCCATCCCCCTACATTTACCCCTTAACCTAACAATACGGGCAATTAAGCATAGCCAATTCACCTAGCCTGCACATTTTTGGATTTTGGGAGGAAACCCACGCAAACATAGGGAGAATGTGCACACTCCACACAGAGAGTCCACACAACCGGAGGCGGGAATTGAACCCAAGTCTCTGGCGTTGGGCGCCAGTATTGCTAACCACTGTGCCACCATGCCACCCAACATCCTTCTTCTCTCACCCTAAACCTATGCCCTTTAGTTCTGGACTCCCCGACGCCAGGGAAAAGACTTTCTCCATTTATCATCTCCATGCCCTTCATAATGTTGTACATCTCCAGAAGGTCACCCCTCAGCCTCCAATGCTCAAGGGAAAACATCCCTAGCATGTACAGCCTCTCCCTGTACCTCAAATCCTCCAACCCTGTCAACATCCTTTTAAATATGTCCTGAAACCTTTCAATTTTCACAACATATTCCCGATAGGAAGGAGACCAGAATTGCACGCAATATTCCAACAGTAGCCTAACCAGTGTCCCGTACAGCCGCAACATGACCTCCCAATTCCAATACTCAATACTCTAACCAATAAAGGAAAGCATACCAAACGCTGCTGAACTATCTTATCTACCTGTGACTCCACTTTCAAGGAGCTATGAACCTGCCCTCTAAGGTCTATTTGTTCAGCAACACTCCCCAGGACGTTGCCATTAAGTGTATAAGTCCTGCTAAAATTTGTTTTCCCAAAATGCAGCACCTCATATTTATCTGAATTAAACTCCATTTGCCACATCCCAGCACATTGGACCATCTGATCATGATCCTGTTGTAATCTGAGGTAACCTTCTTCGCTGTCCACGACACTGCCAATTTTGTTGTCCTCTGCAAACTTACTAACGATACCTTTTATGCTCGCATCCAAACCATTTATGTAAATGACAAAACGTAGAGGGCCCAGCACCGATCCTTGTGGTACTTCACTGGTCACAGGCCTCCAGTATGAAAAACAACTCTCCACCTTCACCCTCTGTCTTTAACCTTTGAGACAGTTCATATCCAAACGGCTAGTTGTCCCTGTATTCCATGAGATCTGAACTTGCTAACCAGTCTCCCATGGAGAATCTTGTTGAACGCGTTACTGAAGTCCTTATAGATCACATCTACCGCTTCGTTGCTTGTTCAAAAAACTCAATCAAGATTGTGGGATATGATTTCCCACGCACAAAGCCATGTTGACTATCCCTAATCAGTCCTTGATTTTCCAAATGCATGTACATCCTGTCCTTCAGGATTTCCTTCAACAACTTGCTCACCACTGATGTCAGGCTCACAGGTCTATAGTTCCCTGGCTTGTCTGTACAACCCGTCTTAAACAGTGGCACCACATTTGCCAAACTCCAATCTTCTGGACCCTCTCCTGTGACTATCAACAGTACAAATGTCTCAGCAAGAAGCCCAGCAATCATTTCTCTAGCTTCCCACAAAGTTCTCGGGTACACCTGTTCAGGTCCTGTGGATTTATCCACGTTTACACATTTCAAGACATCCAGCACTTCCTCCTCTGTAATATGGACATTTTTCAACGTGTAACCATCTATTTCCTGACATTCTATATCTTCCACATCCATTCCACAGTAAATACTGATGCAAAATACTCGTTTCGTATCTCCCCCATTTTCTGCAGCTCCACACAAGGGCTGCCCTGCTGATCTTTGAGGGGCTCTATTCTCTCCCCAGTTATAATTTTGTCCTTGATGTATTTGTAAAAAACCTTTGGATTCTCCTTAATTCTACTTGCTAAAGCTATCTCATGTCCCCTTTTTGCCCTCCTGATTTCCCTCTTAAGTATACTCCTACTGCCTTTATACTCTTCTAAGTATTCACTCGATCTATTCTGTCTATACCTGACATATACTTCCTTCTTTTATTAATCAAACCCTTTAGTTAGCCAGCAATCCCTACACCTACCAGACTTTCCTTTCATCCTAACAGGAATATACTTTCTCTGGATTCTTGTTATCACATTTCTGAAGACTTCCCATTTTCCAGCTGTACGTTTACCTGTGAACTTCTGCCCCCAATCAGGTTTTGAAAGTTCTTGCCAAATACTGTCAAAACTGGCCTTTCTCAAATTTAGAAATTCAAATTTAAGATCTGGTCTATCCTTTTCCATAATTATTTAAAATCTAATAGAATTATGGTAGCTGGCCCCAAAGTGCACCTCCACTGACACCTCAGTCACCTGCCCTGCCTTCTTTCCCCAGAGTAGGTTAAGTTTTGCACCTTCTCTAGTCGGTTCATCCACATACTGAATCAGAAAATTTTCTTGCACCCACTTAATAAATTCCTCTCCATCTAGAGTCTAAATGCTCTGGCAGTCCCAGTCTATGTTTGGAAAGTTAAA
Source organism: Chiloscyllium punctatum (assembly GCF_047496795.1). Lineage (NCBI taxonomy): Eukaryota > Metazoa > Chordata > Chondrichthyes > Orectolobiformes > Hemiscylliidae > Chiloscyllium > Chiloscyllium punctatum. Next base: position 55,217,061 of record NC_092759.1, on the reverse strand, counting down.
ATATCCTACCATAATCACCCTACTTTCTTACAGATAGCTGAGACTTCCTTACAAGTTTGTTTCTCAATTTCCCTCTGACTATTGGGGAGTCGATAATACAATCTCAATAAGGTGATCATCCCGTTTTTATTTCTCAATTCTACCCAAATAACTCCCTTGGATGTATTTCCAGGAATATCCTCCCTCAGTACAGCTGTAATGCTATCCCTTATCAAAAACGCCACTCTCCCTCCTGTCCTGCCTCCCCTTCTATATTTCCTGTAGCATTTGTATCCTGGAATATTTAGCTGCCAGTCCTGCCCATCCCCGAGCCATTGCTATGATATCTCAGTCCCATGTTCCTAACCATGCCCTGAGTTCATCTGCCTTCCCTGTTAGGCCCCTTTGCATTGCAATAAATGCAGTTTACTTTATTTCGTTTCTGTTCTCAATTGTACAAATCTCAGATTGATCTATTTCCTCACTATCTCCCTGCCGCCACCCCCCCCCCTTTACTAGTTTAAATCCTCCTGAACAGCTCTAGCAAATCTCCCTGCCAGTACATTCGTCCCCTTCCAAGTTAGCTGCAATCCGTCCTTCTGCTACAGGTTCATTCTACCCCAAAAGAGATTCCAGTGATCCAAAAATGTGAATACTTCTCCCATACACCAGCTCCACAGCCATACATTCATCTGCTCTATCCCTCTATTCCTGCCCACACTCGCTCGTAGTGCCGGGAGTAATCCAGATGTTACTACTGTCAAGAACCTCCTTTTTAAATTTCTGCCTAACACCCTGCAGTCCATAATCTCAAACTTTTCCCTTCCTACGTCGTTGGTTCCAATTTGGACAATGACCTGTTGCTGGCCCCTCTCCTCTGTGAGAACATTCTGCACCCTGTCTGAGACATCCTTGATCCTGGCACCAGGCAAGCAACACACCATTCTTCTTATTTCTCTGCTGTACACACAACCGTCTGTCTGTACCTCAGACTAGCGGATCCCCTAACACAATTGACCTCGTGGAATCCGACGTATCCATTGTTGCATTAGAGCCAGTCTCCATATCAGAAACTTGCCTGTTCTTGCTACGTTCCCTGTGAATCCATCACCCGCTACGGTTTCCAAAACAGCATATTTGTTTGAAATGGGGACAGCCCCAGAAGACTCCTGCAAAAGCTACTAAACTCTCTTGCCTTTCTTGGAGTTAACCCATCTATGTAACTGTATCGGAGACTTTCCCCCCTTCCTATAACTGTCATCCATCACATACTGTTTCTGTTATCAATTCTTCATCGTCTTAAACTGTCTCTTGAACCGGTCCATTTGATCTGATAGGATTCGCAACCAGAAGCCTTTATTGCAGATATAATCCGCAGTAACACTTAAATCCTCCTTAATCTCCCACATCTGACAAGAAGCGCATATGATTCGACTAAGGTCATTTGTGCTCCTTCACAATCTACAGACCCAGAAAAACAAAACTGTCTTCTTCCTCTACAAAACACTGCCCAAGGTTATATTAATATTTATGGCTTATATTTTAAGATTAATCAAGAGACATATCTCAAAAACATATTATTAAGAAATAACCCACTCTACTCACTTCTGCAGACTTTCTGTCGGACACATTTAAAACAATCCACTATCTTGCTGGGAACCTTGCTCAAACAGTTCCTCCAAACAAGTTGTAAATTTCACTGTTTGTAATTTCCCTAGAAGCACTCTGATATCCAGCGATACATGAATTCATACAGCAAAGGCAGTAACTGTGCAGGTACGCTGTCCTGTCAGTTTCCTCCCCTCACCATGTGCTTCCTTTGTGCGTTCTTTTCCCTCTTAAAACTGCTGTTTCTTTGACTTTTTTTCCCAAAGTTCCAAAACAATGCAAGAGCATGCAAAACAGTAATTGCTGCTTCTGGAATTCAAGGAAATCACCTCCAACACCTAAAATACCTCAAAAAAAGGAGCAGCTGTTGCAGCCAGAAATTGTTCCCGCCGGCCCAGCCTTCTGAAAAGCCAAACACATTACTTCCACTAGTTGTTTGTGGTCTAAGCTGCAAAAAACAACTTCAAATTATTCCGGAGTTTGTCAGGCATGATTTCTCTGTCAGAAATGCATTGTGATTCTCTGCAATTTTGCTGTTCATTTCTAAGTACCCAATATCACATCTTAAATCATGGATTCCAACTCTTTCCTATATATGTCAAATTAGTTGGTCTGCAGTCCTCCACATGATCTCTTCTTCCCTGTGTACACAGATGGATCATGTTTACTACCTTTCAGTTATCTACAATGGCTATGGCCTTTGCAGGATCTGCAAGAAAATAAAACACAGTCACCGACAGTTCAATTAATATGCTGTTTTATTTCTGACATTTTGATATGAAGTATATCTGGCCCATCAGACTTAGCAATGATCAATCTAGCTCAATTTTCAAATACTATCTTGTTGCTGATATGAATTGACTTTATGTCTTTAGGTCCACAAGTCCCATGTGATCACTTGCTTTACACTGAGATTTCCTGGCGTGTTGTCCATGAAGACAGATGCAAAGTTGCTGGTTAGTTTCTCTACCATTTCCTTGTTCCCCACAATAAATTCTCCTATACCTTACAAATTTCCACATTTGGCCTTACTTTTGTTTTCTTTGGTACATGGATGGAAGATTTGAACAGTCTCTGTGTTTCCTGTTGTTTGGATTCATGTTATTTTTGATTTCCTTAACACTTTCTTCGTAAGTAAATCTCTCTGTATGTTCAGGTTTGCACAATATATGGAATTTTTCTGAAGCTGCTTCCTTAGATTTAATGCAATCATTAATTTCTTTACGTAAACCATTAATGAGTCCCCTTCCCTTTCGTTGGTGTTTGTAACTTAGTGATATGTACGTATTTTTCAGACTTTACAGTATTTCTATCACTAACAGCCAATGTTTGCCTCACACTAAATGACATATTGTATTTTTCCAATTCACTTGACCCTCTAGCCTTCGGGTTTCAATGATATTTGAGTGTAATGTTCAAAAATTCTATATTGCTTGCAGACGCCATGTAAAATGTAACATATTAATGTCACGATTGCCCAATAGCTGCCTCAGAGCAAGTAAGTAATGAGTCCTTCTGACCACACAACACCACGTCCGAAGTAACCTGCTCTCTACTTTGGTTCGCAAAATACTCTTCAGCCTACCTCATATACACATGAAATAGATTTTTCACAGCATTAGCAATAATTTAGTTAACGCAGTTTAGATGCAATTTTAGATCATCTAGTATTACTGCAGCACCCACGATATTTGCATATCTAATTTCCAGAGAATCGGATGCACAAAATAGCACAACAGTTTTAGTTTAGATATGTAAGGCACCAATGTGTGTTCCTCCTTGTTGTTTGCAAGACCCGTACAAACTGATTCTGAAGAAGCTGTGGGCTGTGCTCTGTGGTGTTATTAGTGACAGACGTGGACAAGACATTGGGGAGGCTCACCCCGATGCGAAAATGATCTGAAGAAATGCACATTGATTCAGGACAAGCAAAAATAACATTCCCCGCTCGCCAGGACAAATCTCTCCCTATTCTCTCTACTCCCGCATACTCTCTGTATATCTGTTACAGTTCCTACCCCCGAACAAGGCTCTTGCTACACCAGTCTCACTATTGCATGCAACACTCTCTTTCCTTCACTCTCTCTGTCACTGAAAGCAAATCGAGATTGAATTTATTGTTTTGCCGACATTGAACCAGTGCGACAATTTGATGCTGGGGACATAAAAAAAGCGAACATTTTGAAAATTAGGGAGACAGCAGATGCCATCGAGACGGAAGAAGCCTGGGGATCAACCATCTTGCTCTGTAAGAAATTAAGAAATACTCACTAATCATATATATTTTTTCAAATGAAATATATTCACAGTAAACAGAAATACGACGACCCAGGGAATTCAGCAGCCAGGAGAGTAACATCACAAAGGACGTCAGAGGCTGTGTGGTTATGAAATTAAATTGATATGATCTTCATAAGTGTCTTATTGAAGCAGCATATTGTTAGAGATTTGGGGGCAGTTGTGGGGGGTGGGTTGGTTAAAGTTGTAAATAGTTGTGGCGTAATGTTCACTTTTACAGTTAAAAATAAATTGGCGTTATTTTCTTTAAATAGTGGAATTTGGGAGTTCTCTGTCACTCATATTCTAATAGATTACGAGGTGAGGTGAGCTATCCAAGGTGTTTGGTTTAATTAACAGAGGCGTTCACCCCCATGTTGTAAGACTTGCAAAGACCAACAGAGAGCAAAAAAAAAGAAATAAGTAAAGAGAAAGTTAAGTATGAGATAAGTAAGCCAGTCATGTAAAGAAAAACTGTAAGCTTCTTTCGCTACATAAAGGGGAAACGAGAGGCACAAATGGGCTTGTGATCGCTAGAAATTGAAACAGGAGAGATAGTAATGTGGAATAAGGAAATGGCTGAGGAGCTGAAAAATTACTTCGTGTCAGTCTTCACGGTTGAAAACACGAGCAATATACCAAACATTGAAAAGACTTAGTGGAAAGACCTGAGTAAGGTTGACATCAACTAGGAAAAGGTGCTGGGAAAACTGAATGGCCTGAAGGTAAGTAAATCACCTGGACCAGATGGACTCCACTCGAGATTTATAAGGCAGATAGCTGATGAGACAGTGGAGGCATTGGTGGTGATCTTTCAGGAATCTCTCGAATCAGGGAGATTTTGCAGATTGGAAAATCGCTTACGTGATACCCCTGTTTAAAAAAGTAAAGCAAAAAACGTAAAATTACAGACTGACTAATCTAAAGTTGGCTGTGGGTAAGATCCTGGAATCCATTGTGAAGGATGAGATTTCTGAATACTTGGATGTGGATGGTAAATTCAAAGTTAGCATGGTTTCATCAAGGGGAGGTCATGCCTGGAAAATCTGCTCGAAAACCTTGAGGGCGTAACGATTAGCTTAGAAAAAGGAGAGCCAATGGATGTCATTCACCAGGACTTCCAGAAGATCTTTGACAATGTGCCGACAGGAGGCTAATGAGTAAGGCAAGGGCCATGGTGTTAGAGGCAAGGTTCCCGCATTGATAGAAGTTTGTCTGTCTGGCAGGAAGCAAACAATAACGATAAACGTGTCCCTCTCAGGTTGACAGTCGGTGACATGTGGTGTTCCATAAGTCTCAATGTTGGGACCTCAACTTTTCACTTTATTCAATAACGATCCAGATGAAGGATCCAAAGGCATTGTATCTACGTTTGAAGATGAAACAAAAATAGGTACAGGGACAGGTAACGTCGAAGAGGCAGGGAGGCTCACGAAGGATTTGGATAGGTTAGGATAATGAGCAAAGAAATGGCAGTTGAAGTACAAAATGGGAAATTGTGGGACCATGCACTTTGTTAGGAAGAATAAAAACATGGACTACCGAGAAAATGCAGCTGTATGAAGTGCAAAGGGACTTGGGAGTTCTACTCCAGGATTCTGTCAATGTAAACTTGCAGATTGTGTCAGTAGTTAGGAAGGCAAATGCAGTGATGGAATTTATTTGGAAAGGATTTGAATATAAAAGCAGGGACGTACTTCTGAGGCTCTATAAGGCTCTTGTCAGACCATATTTGGAGTAGTGTGCGCTGTTCTGAGCCCCATTTCTCAATAAGGATGTGTTTACCTTGGAATGGGTTTACAGGATGTGCACAGGAATGGTCCGATGAATGAAAAGCTTAACTTACGAGAACGTTTGAGGACTCTGGGTCTGTTCTTGATGGGGTTCAGAGGGATGTGGGGGGATCTAATTGAAACATACAGAATACTAAATGGCCTGGAAAGTACGGATGGTGAGAAGACTCCCATTGGTAGGAGACTCTTGGATCCAAGAATACAAACTTAGAGTAAAGGGAAATCCTTTAAGAACGGAGGTAAGGAGAAACGTCTTCAGCCAGAGAGTGGAGAATCTATGGAATTCGTTTTCACAGAAGGCAGTAGAGGTCAGGTCATTTTTTAAAAATTAAAATAGAGGTCGTCAGCTTCTTGAGTATCATAGGGATCAAAGGTTACAGGGAGAAAGCAGGAGAATGGTTTTGAGAAACTCGTCAGCCATAATTGAATAGTGGATCAGACTCGATGGGCTGAATGGCCTAATTTATGTTCCTATATCGGATGATCTTATGGTCGTAAGCCACAGTCTATTGCCCCCTCTCTATCACTTTGTCCCTTCTGACAGCAAAAAAAAATCCCTGAGTCATCTTCACCAACCTTGGAGCATTCCTGTTGGGGATTCATGGGAATCGCTCCACTGATTGAAGGAAAGGAAATTCTTCAAATCGAACTGTTCCAAGAAGAAGTCTCATACCAGCAGCTTGTTTGAGTAGAATAACATCGGGGACAGACAATTAGTTGGGACGCATCATTTCTGTTCCATTTGAAATGAGTTCAACTACTATTAAACTCTTGAAATATTTTCCTATTCTTTTTCGTCTTCAGACATGTGCGATTGTGTATGTGTCTGTACGTGTGTGACTCTGTGTCTCACATTTTCCGAGAGAGTGGGCTAGGTTACACTTCAAACCTGTTGTAACCAGTGGAGAAGTGGGGCTGGAAAATGACACAGCGACCCTCCAACATTTGTCGGAGCAGAAATGAGAAATTCGCACGGTCTGTTCAAATGGGAATTCTCTTTCCCAGAGGTTTCAACTCAAGATGGCAGCTCAACACGACTTCCAGCGTAATTTAGACATGGTCCATAAATGTTGGCCTATCAACAACACCACATTCCATGAACAAATCTAAAATGATAAACTGCAGCAGAATTAATTGGATGGGAACAAGACTGATAGATAAATGCTTGTTGCCCTACAGAAATGTGCTGCCTGTGTAATTATGCTTTGTGCAGTTCCCTAGTATTGTGACTGGGTGTTTGCATTTATTCAAAGTTGTGTTTTGAAACATTTGACAGACATGTGAATGGAGGAAATTTGTGGACAGACTGTAAATTGCTGCGCAGACCATAATCAGATCAGCCATGATCTTATTGTCTGGCCGAGCAATGACAAAGTGTCTAATGACCCACTCCGGCTCCTCAGTTCTCTGTTCCTATGTTCCATTCAGTCCTTAAAACCATTTGAATAGGAGCAGATAGAGACCACTTGCTCCAAATACCTGGTCCGCAGTATTACGGGATATCATTCCAGTCGCTCAACACTGTGTAGTTTGCTGTGGGTTGGAAAATGTGATGGGAAATCCAAGCTGTGTATGAAAGTGGTCTCCCACCTCTTTAAAGAGTGTCTCCTCTCTGCAAGTGGTGTTTCATTTGTTGGTCATGTTGTACACCTAGATTCATGTGAATATCGGGCCCATACCTCTCCCAGAGATGGCTCACAAAAATCTTTTCTCTCACTGTCATCAACATTCAATACCAATATTTCCAGGAAAATTAAAACCATTAACTTTCCAAAGACAGAATACGAGAAAATAAAAACAGGAGTATTAATTTGGATGTTCACACCATTTTATGCTATCATGGCAGACCTACTGTTGGCATTAACTCTTCTTTAATGCGCAATTCTTCGCACCCCTCAGCTCTCTGACAGGTCGAAAATCCATCTACCTCCTCTTGGAGTGATATCGCTCCCCTAACGTTCTAGACCTGAGAATTCCTGACATTCACTACCCTCTATGAGAAGTAAATACTCTCCACACAGATGCCATCACGTATTAACATTAACAGAAGTGTTTAACTGACCTGCTTAGGAAAAGGGATTGACCGTGATATCAAGGCAGGATTTGACTGAAGATTTTGTCCACAGAGGCACTTAAATATCCAGAATCATGCATCCCGAGTAAAATTAAAAATACAAATCATGGAATTTATCACCTTCTCTGTTTCTGTGTAGAACATAACGGGTGATTGTCCATCACTATCAAGCTTCAATGCAATGACCTCTTATTCTCTGACAGTGCTACAGATTATCCTTCACTCACACCTCTTTTACCATCAGCCCAGGGATTGGTCTCGTGAAATTCCTTTACACAGCCTCTATTCTAATGAGATAATTCCTTTTAAAGGAGAAAAATCTGTCTTTCATACCCCAAATGCTGCCTCAACTACACTCTCAGTGATGATCACAATAATTCCTTTCCCTCACTTACTGGTCTCCGTATCTTTATTATGACATAAAAACCCAGTCCTTCTCTATGCACTGCCACTGTTGTGGAATTTAAAAGTTCCTTACACCTGCATGTCAGCATCAGTAAAGCCAGCACCAGAGGTGCCTGTGGAGATTAACATCACTCTTGGGGAGAGACTCAGTCAGAAAGATTGCACTTGAAATAGGGAATGGTAACCTACCTGAATGGAAATGAAGTGTAGAAATAAGGAAAACGGGCAGAGGAAGGGAGCGAACTTTACTCTTCTTCTTCTCTCACGGGATGTGCGCAGCCATGGTCAGGCCAGCATGTTATGCTGACCTTGAACTGAGTGACTGGTTCAGCTGTTCCACAGGACAGTCAAGAGTAAAACACATTGCTGTGGGTTTTCCCAGACATGACTGGGGAAGGATAACGTATTGACTTCTCTGAAGGACATGAAGCAAGCAGATGGGCCTTTTCTCACAAATGATGATAGTTTCAGTTCAATTACATCAATTTCATTCATGAGATATCAACAGATTATTATTCTGTGCCTCTAGATTATGTGTCAATGACTTAAGCAGCATGCAGTGTCTGCCCGTCTGACAGAATCTGTGCAGTAAACAAGTTCAAATACTCAAGAGCAAATATTCTGTAATTGACATGTGGTTAGAAGGGACTTTATAAATTGTATCCAGATTTAACAAAGGCACAATTGATTGTTTATTCAGAAGATGCACTGAGGCAGAGGAGGTGTCGGGGATATCATGATGGTGGTACTGGACAGGATTAGTGAGTGGGGAGGATATAGAAATGTAGATCTGTGCAGGGTTAGAAGGATTATGGAGTTTGAGAACAGTCTGGTTTTCCTCACAATTTGGTGAGTAATTTGTCATGAGTAATTTGCTCGATTCAATTTTTGAGGAATGGAATAGTTCATTGGAATTGAAAATGTTGACATCCACTTTTCTAAATTTTAAATAATATGTGCAGCAATTCAGTCCAACCTGGCTTAATGAACAGATAGAATGATTTACCAGGAACACCAACTTAGCGAGGATGGGATAGTAACCAACTTGAATAACCATCAGTACATCATAGATCCGCAAAACTAATGAGATCCAAGGCCGAGAAAGACAGTAAAGACCCTCGGATAAACTCCTGTTCATTGGTGAAACATTTCAGTCAAATGTTCTCAGATTCTGATCCATTGTTGAAATATTCCAGTCTAATGTTCTCAGATTCTCATCTCTCCTTCCACTCTCTCTAGGTCTGCTGATGCCTGTTAATGCTGTCGCTGATGTTCCCACTGATACTATGAGATAACATATTGAATCAAGTCCCTAATTAATAGAAGAGGAAAGCCCTCCAATGACATATTTAGGATGCACGGACACTGACATCAATCACAGTCTCTGAACAAATACCTCCCGTTAACCCATTTCAATTCAATACTTCTTATTAAAATTCCAAATTATGATTAAAATTTACATATTCTGGATGGGATATGTGGGGGTGACTGAGGGAACAAATGTTGCATCTGGTCGATTAATCATGTGTAAGCATTCAAGCTGCCTTGAATATGGGAGCAATGCCAGAGGTTTATCAGAATATAAGCATGCTTCTCCGTTTATATATTGAAATATACATTCTGTATCTACTGATCAGGCACTGCAATATCAGGAAGACATTGAGAGAACTTTTATCGTCCATGATCTGAGAAGAAAATATCCCGAAGACTACATGCGGTTATAACAGACTGCGACATGGCAATGTTAAAAGGGAAATGTACCTATGAGATAATGGGGACTACAGATATTGGATAATTCAGTGCCGGTAAAGCATGGTGGTTTTCAATGCACAGTAAGCCAAACAACATCCAAGGAGCAAGACAGTCGACGTTTCAGGCAGGAAATTTCTTCAGGACTGGGGAGGAAGATGGGGCTGACAGAAAATGGGTGATGGGGTGATGCTGGGGGAAAGATAAGTGCTAGGTGAATGACGGTAGAAGGTGATAGTGATAGATCAGTGGGGAGTGTGTAGCAGATGGTGGGAAGGAAGTTGGACATTAGGTCTCCTCGAGAGGGCAAATGTGAGTCCGGGGGTTGGATCTAGGATCTGGGTTGGTGAGGGGGGAGATTTGTAAATCAGTGAATCCAATGTTCATGCCGTGTTTTTGCTGGCTTCCGTGGCAGAAGATGAGGTGTTACTGGTAACATCCTGGTAAATATCATCTGAACCCTCTCCAGCTTAAGAATCGCCTTCCTATAACAGAGCTGCGCACAGTACTTCAGAAAAGGCTTTATCAATGTCCTGCACAATCTCAGCATGACTTCCCAAACTTCTAACCTCAATGGTCTGAGCAAACAAGTAACCTTAAACACCCTGCGTCACAAACTTCAAAGAATTATATCTGCGCCTCTGGGTCCCTCTGTTCTATATAACTACCAAAGCCCAGCGTTAATTGTGTAAGCCCTCCCCTTGTTTGTTTTACCAAAATGCAATGCCTCACATGTATCCGTGTTCAACCCCATCTAGCTCACCTCAGCCCAGTGAATGATATTAGTGTCCCCTCATACTTCCCCTTCGGATTAAAACGACAATCCCCTCTCCAGAAGGCCTACAGACAACAGCCTTGAGTTTCCCAAAGACCCAGAGCTTGGTATGCCTTGTGCAGGCAGAGGGAGGAGTCCATAAGCAAAAGCTGGAAAGGAAACAGTTGCCTTGTATCAATGAATGATATTAGGAAGAGGGAGGCCACATGTTAGAGATTTGAAATAGTGACCAGTGTTTTGGGACCAGAAATGTGCTCCTTCCTCATCTCTGGTGTTTAGTATTCCTATCTACTCGAGATCATTCATAGTGCACAGTGTGTTGCAGGATTTCTTCCCCTAAAATAGGACACTACTGATAATAGCCATTTAAACTGAAATAATAATCAAGCAATTAAAGATCTTCATTGTTTATCTCACTGGCACAGCAAATGCACTCAACATCCGAGAGTTAAGGCGAATAACTTGTACATTTTTCAATGAGAAATATTCCCTGTATAATTTGGTAATGTTAACCAGAATTTAATAGATCCGTACACTTAAAATATGACCCAAGATCTGGGCATGGTTTAGGTTTTGTTTAATGGATGGTGCCCACGTTTCTGAGGCGGGACTCTGGAGTGGATTCCAGTCCATGACTGTCTGGTAGTGCCCCTATCACTGGAGAAGGTGGTGTGTATTCATGTCCTGTGGAGGTGTGTCACAGCATGTTACAAAAAGCTGGTGAACAAACACTCAGAAGCATCATGTTGCAGCTTTCGTGGCTAATGCTGAATGATGGTAGTGTCCCTACCATTGGGCCGAATATTCCAGTTTTAAAGCCCACAGAGCTGTTTCATAATATGTCTGAACAAGTTGATTAAACTCTTTTTGGAATTGTGCCTTGATGGAGAAGGAAAAGGTACGACTACTGAATTTAAGAATTTAGACGCAGGATGTCTGAAAGCACAGCCATTCGTATTGATTGGAGTCACATTTGCACTTTCTAGAAGTTTATAAAATGATGAAGGGCATGGATATGGTGGGTAATCCAGGGGCACCTGAGGTACGTCTGGAAGTACAGAGTAGAGATCATTACTCATTTTGTGTTTGGAATGCTGGAACTACTGGAATTCTTCAGGGATCTGTGTGATGTCATCAACAAATTACAATCCATACCATTGAATCGGATGAAAGGGATGGAGCTCAGTTTGCTCATGCATCAGGATTATCATTCAATAAGATGTCAAATGGAGACAGAGCGTCTGCAATGACGTACAGACAGCGGGAGGGCAGAGCGTCTACAATGGGACACAGACGGGGAGAGCAGAGCATTTGGAATGGGATAGAGACAGGGGAGGGCAGACCATCTGCAATGGGATAGAGATGGGGAGGGCAGAGCGTCTGCAATGGGATAGAGACAGTGGAGTGCAGAGCGTCTGCAATGGGATGCAGACAGGTGAAGGGTTGGGCGACTGCAGTGGGATACAGACAGAGTGTCTGCAATGGGAAACAGATGGGGGCGAGGAGAGCGTTTGCTTTGGGATACAGAGAGGGGAGGGCATAGTGTCTGCAATGGAATACAGACAGAGGGAGTGCAGAACGTCTGCAATGTGACACAGACTGGGGGATGTCAGAGCATCAAGCAATGGCAGACAGACAGAGGACAGTTGTGAGCAAACCTTCACCAGAAAAAGATGACAGTACTATATATATATATATATATATGTGTGTGTGTGTGTGTGTGTGTGTGTGTGTGTGTGTGTGTGTGTGTGTGTGTGTGTGTGTGTGTGTGTGTGTGTGTGTGTGTATGTGTTATGGGAATTTTCTGTTTTGATGAAAAGACAAAACAGCAGAAAATGATTTAAATGCAAGGACAATGCAGACCTCAATGGTACCGAGGGATTTGTGTATTCTGGCACATGACTCACATCAAATTACTCTGAAGATGCAGCAAATGATTTGGAAGGTAAATGGAATGATTCTGTTTCGTGCAAGGTATGTTGGGTACGATCTTAGCGATATTTTTCTGCATCAGTACAGGGCATTGCTGAGATCTCATCTGAAGTATTATAATTGCCTAAACTGAAGAAAAAACAAAATTGCTTTCGAAACGTTTCAAAGTTTTTGTTTACTCATTCTTGGGATGAAGGCATTAAGTTATGAAGAATTAACAGTTCAGCCTGAGAATGAGCGTTGTTGTATTGACCATATAATATCCTGAGAAGATTATAGTTGGTGAATACCGGATGGATATTTCTTCTTGTGTGGGAGAATAAAACTGGGGAAATAATTTCAGAACAAATTAGTTTGAAAGGAAAGGTCATTGGACTGAAAAATTGAACTCTGATTTCTCTTCATACATGCTGCAAGACAGACTGAGCTTTTCCAGTAATTTCTGTATTTGTTTAAGAATAAAACATATTCATCTAAACACAGATATTGTGATGATATGAAACGCCTATTTTTACATTATGCAGGCACATATTAACAGATCTTCAAAACAAGTAGGGCCATTTATTGTTAATGAATTCATTTTGTGTACGACAACAGCACTAATGCACTGAACTGGAGTTGAGAATGTGATGGTGTCATATAGTTCGGACAATGTTCAAGGAGAACTCACATGGTCCAGTTTGGGTTCTGATAACGTTATTAATTTAACGTAGAGATGGAAAAAATGTAGCCGATCTGTGAAGCAACTGTCTATTGCTCCCTTTCTGTTTCCCTGTCGCTCATCACAGCAACGTGTGGGAGTGTAAAAAAAAACAGTCGCCTTTCCCACTAATGGAGGATTCCTGATGAGGATTCATTGGAATCTCCCCACTGCCTGAAGCAAAGCAATTCAGCCAAATCCAACTGTTTCAGGAAGAAATCTCATTGGCAGAAGATTGTGCGAGCAGAATAACTTCAGAAGTACTTATTCAGACTCGATAGTGAGGGTGACAGACAAGAGATTCTGTGTCTGCAAATGGGAATCTGGGATAGTGTTGAGTCTCCCACGTGCCAGGTCCAGGATGTCGCAGAGTGGCTGTCGAACGTTCTCACCGGGGTGAGGGAGCAGCCAGAAGTCATTGTGCACGTTAGTACAAATGACACAGGTAGACATAGTGATGAGGTCCAGAGTGATTATAGAGATTTAAGAAAAAGGGTAAATGACAGTACCACGATAGTGGTAATATCCGATTTACATCCAGTGCTCCGTGCTAGTGAGGGCGAGAACAGGAGAATATGGCAGATGAATGGGTGGCTTAAGAATTAGTGCAGGGTGCAGAGATTTAGATTTTTGGTTCACGAGGATCTTTTGTGTGGCAGAGGTGATCTGTTCGGGAATGACGAGTTGTACCTGTACTGGAAGAGGACCAATATCCTGTCAGGCAGGTTTGCTAGTGCTACAAGGGAGGGTTTCAACGAGTTTGGCTGGGGTTGGGGAGGGGTGGGATCCTCAACAGCAGGAAGGCAAGTGTGAGGCTTGAAAGAGATAAAGTAATCAGAAACAGCAAAGTGAAGAAACAGGTCAGGCTGGAACACGACAGGCCGCAAGGAATGCCTGTTGCATTAAATTGCAACTGTTTCAATGCAAGATGGCTGAAAGGTAAGGCTGATGAACTCAGGATGTGAATAATTATGTGGGACTGGGATATTATAGCCATTACTGAAACTTGGCTAAGGGAGGGACAGGACTGGCAACTTAATGTACCAGGGTACAGGTGCTTTATGCGGGACAGGGATAGTGGAAGGAGGGCACGGGGAGTTATATTTTTGATTGAGGCGAGTATCACAGCAGTAATCAGAGATAAAATAATGGATGGATCATCCAATGAGGATTTGTAGGTGAAGCGAAGAAGTAAGAAGGGAATGGTGATAGTATTTGGGTTGTTCTAGAGGTCCCCAAATAGTAAACGGGGAATTAGAGGAATAAAAATATGTAAAGAGATTGGGGAGACTTGCAGGGTCAATAGGATTGCCACAGTAAGAGATTTTAATTTTCCTAACATAGACTGGGAATGACATAGAATTAAAGACGGAGATGGGGTGTCTCTATTAAGTGTGTTCAGAATAGTTTCCTCAAGCAGTATGTAGAGAGTGCAACTCGGGAAGGGACGAAACTTGACCGACTCTAAGCTTTAGGGCAGGACAGGTGACTGAGGTGACAGTGGGGGAGCCCTCTGGGACCCGTGAACATATATGTATTAATTTTAAAGTAGTTATGGAGAAGGACAAAGCTGGTCCTAATGTTCAAGTTCTAAATTGGGGCAAGGCGAATTTTGATGGAATTAGGCAGGAGGATATGGCAGATGAATGGGTGGCTTAAGAGGGGGTTGGTTGGAGGAGTTTGTTTGAAGGCAAAGGGACCTACTGCAAGTAGGAGGCCTTTAAAAGTGAAATGTCTACAGTTCAAGGTCTACATGTTACTGTGAGGGTAAAAGACAAGGCTTGCAGGAAGAGGGAAACTTGAATGTCAGGAGGTATTGAGGCTTTGACCAGCAAAAAGGAGGCGTGGCTCAGATCCATGCAGCTGGGATCAAGGGAATCCGCGGCGGTGTGCAGGGGATACAGGAGTTCACTGAACATGAAAATCAGAAGGCCAAAAAAGGGGCACAAGATAGCCTTGCCTGAGAAGATTAGGGTGAATCCAAAGACGTTATTTAAGTATATTCAAGTAAAAGGAATAACTAAGTGAGAATATGACCCCTCAAGGTCCAAAGTGGACATGCATGTCTGGTACCGGAGGAGATTTGCGAGATTCTCAATGAATATTTCTCCTCTGTCTTTACCGTGGAGAAATACATGAAGACTTGGGAGCTTAACAAAGGTCGTGATGTTATCTTGGGGGTGAGTCAATATCACAGGAGAGGATGTGTTGGATGTATTAGAATGTATGAAGGTGGATAAATCTCCTGATCCTAAGCAGATGTATCCAAAAACACTGCAAGAGGCCACAGAAGAAATTGCAGGGATCTGGTTGATATTTTTGAATCATTAGCCACAGGTTAGGTTCCAAAATATTGGAGTGTAGCAAATGTTGTGCCATTATCCAGGAAGGGAGGCAAAGTAAAATCTGAGAACTATAGGCCAGGAAATCTAACATCTGTGGTACGTCGGTTACTTGAGAAGACTCTGAGGCTAAGATATACATGCATTTGGAAAGACAGCGTTTAATTTGAAATGCTTTTTTTCAGATTTTCTACAATATGGAAACAGGCCATTTGGCCCAACAAGGCCACAGCGACCCTCCAAACAGTAACCCACCCAGTCCCATTCCCCTACCCTATATGTACCCCTGACGAATGCACATAACACTATGGGTAATTTAGCATGGCTGATTCACTTAAACTGTACATCTTTGGATTGTGGAAGGAAAATGAAGCACCCGGAGGAAGCCCACACAAACAGAGGGAGAATGTGCAAACTCCACACGAAGAGTCTCCCGAAGCCGGAATCAAGCCCAGATCAATGGGACTACGATGCAGCAGTGAGCCACCATGCCACATTTGCTTGTTGTCAACACAGTTCAAAGACACAGGTACAACATCTATTTTGCCCTTCACCCATGATGCAAGATCCAATAAAACATACCATGGATGGTTTATTCACCACTGAAAATATCATATTATTATTATTTATTATTGATTGTTATTGTTAATTTTAATAATAATTTTTACTTGTTGTTTTTAGACTGAACAGACTGCATGGCTTTGTGAGTGGGAGATCCCGCCTCACAAATTTGTTTGAATTCATTGATGAAGTGACCAGTAATGTTGATGAGGGCAGGGCAGTAGATGTAGTCTGTATGGTTTTCAGTAAGGCCTTTGGCAAGGTTACCATTGTTAGGTTGTTCGGAAAGGTTAGAATCGCATGGAATCCAGAGGGAGCTAGCAAATTGGATACACAATTGGGTGGATGGTAGTAAGCAGAGCGTAATAGTGGAAGGATGATCTTGGACTAGAAGCCTGAGACACATTACGTTCCTCTGGGGTCAGTGCTGGGTCCATTTCAGTTTATTATCTATGTCAATGATATTCTTGAGAATGTACAAGGCATGATCAGTAAATTTGAAGATGACACTAAAATAGGTGGTGTCCTGATCAGTGAGGAAGTATATCAGAAATTGCAGTACGACCTTGATCAACTGGAGAAGTGGGCCGAGGAATATTTTTGTTAAGTTAGATCAAGGTAGGAGTTTCATGGAGAATGGTAGGGCCTTAAGTAGTGCAGTTGAGCAGAGGGACCATTGCATCCTTTGCAACATACCCTATGAATGGGGATGATACACACATCAAAACCTCTGTTTTATTCACAAAATCTGCAACACCAACTTAACGTCTTTCTGAATGAAGGCAAACCCAGTCTGAACTAATTTCTGACAGTAAACCAAACCTTTGAATAACTTCCTTAGTCAGAAATTTCACGACTCTCCCAGCTCCTGGTTTCAACCTTATATCCACTGGGCTAAATAATTTCACTCTCCCCAGATCTGTATCATACTGCAACCACAACGTGGCTGGTAATGCATCCAAATGCTGATTACCATATTGATCATCTTCCTCCACTGTCATTGGCATGCTCCGCTGGCGTGTTACCTTGATTTCCTTCGGATTCCCTGTTAAGGTGCAGTGTACTAGGATTTTAATATACCTGCCATCCCCAGATTCCCAAACTGCGGTCGTGAGCATATGCCTTTCCCTAACTGTTTATACATGCCTGGCCATAGATCCTAAATCGTTAGATTTATATCCCTTATTTACAAGTAAGGGTGCATGTGGTGCGGCACCTGGTCCTCTATACCACTTTTCCAGGAACGCATTTCCCTCCATTTGCAGGATCACTCTCTGCTTCCCTCATACTATTACTTCACTTCTCAAATGTTGCAGAGCAGTGACTTCCTGTTGCCACTGCCTCTCTAACACCTCATCCTCAGACAGGTCTAATATCACTATACAGTGCGGCTCAGACATGGGTCGTCTTGCTTTTGTCAATATCGTCAACACGTCTGCTTCATACATCGCCTAAATGTCTTGAATATCATTTACTATATCCCCTATCCAATAAACATTAACATCTATAACTACTTCCATCACTAACTGTGCATTGGCCTTTTCTATGAACAAGCCCTACTGTGTGCATTCCAATCTTACCTCTAACTGTAGTAAAGCATCCCTGCATAACAAGTTAATTGGCGTCTCTTCAGACACTATTATTGCCAGAACTATCTCGCTACCTTCCATTTCGATTGTAACAGGAGCTGTAAATCGGTTGAACTGTTAATTCCCTGAGAACCCTCCGGTTTGAACAAATTTACTTGACATGGGGAGGTGAGATGCATACCGCGGCTGTCGACAAGTGTATGTAGCTCCAGTGTCTATCATCGCTGTTGTCTGCCGCTTTTAACTCGTACTAATGTTTCTTGATCAGCCTCCCATGCTACTAAAGGCTAGCTACCCTTTCCTCCCAGGTACTCAGGGCATCCCTAACACATTCCATACGGGGTAACAAGCCTGACACGACCAAGAACGGCAGTGGGAGCGAGGGCAACAGCTGCCATTTTCATATGGACAGCCACAAACACTCTCTTTGAAAGATATATTTTCATATACAAGTCTGTGCAACAGTATTATACGGGACCCAAGCAACCTGCGCTGGGTTTTCATATTCCAGACAGTTTGGGTTGATCGCCGTTTTCTGCGAAAGCGACTGGAGGTCGTTATTTTATTGCTGATGTGAAACTAGATCGTGCATTGAATCTGCTCGCCGATTTTTTGTTTTTGTGGCGAAAAGGTGGGCAATCTCGATGTGAAACGTTATTAAATTTCTCTCATTTCCTTTATTACTGTCCTGGTGAGGAAGGCTGGTGATTGGTCCGCTCAATCAGATGAAGGTACCAGCGCATTGTTGACCTAATTTAATCCAGAATGTAATGGGTAATCTTCACTTTGCATGGTTTATTGCTCGTTGTATGTTTCTTGACAACTTTCTGTGAATTGACATTGCATTAAAGCTCCAGTATGTTTGGAAGCATAGTTTGGGATTGCCCCGCTGCCGTTTGTGTGAGAAATACATGACATCGACGATTTGCACTGCCTCAAAGTTAGCATGCATCCTACCGTGTGTCTGGCAATGGTTCTGCTTTTTCTGTTTTGTTTCTATTCCACATGAAGAGTTGTCAGTTTTTCGATTCACTGGACAGCTGAGTGGGTGACACAATTTGTTAGATATTCTTCTTCAGCCAAGATCTTTGTTGGCGAACTTGGGAATGTGTCAAGTAGAATGATCATTAGCAGCAAAAGTCCGGAAAGACCTTCATCACTGGGGCGGTTCGACTCATCCACCCTCCAGGGAAAATAGCCAAATGCGCTAACTGAACACCAAAAATCGTGTGTTTCAGAAAATGGTCGACTCAAGCTGGTGTGAGCTGCTGGAGCATCTCAGAGTTGCCGAGCACGGAAACAGACCCTTATATCCATCTTGCCCCTAATGAACAGATAACAGAAATGAATCGAACGAAAATTGCCAAAATTTGTCCCTCATCTCTCCGAACCCTTGCCGGTTAATACTAAATGTGGCAATTCATTTTGCACACACAAAAATGTCTGTGTGCAAATTAAGTGTCCCAAATTTTACTGCTCTCACATAAAACCTATGCGATCTATCTTTGAACTCGCATGCCACATGAAAAATAATGCCCTGATTATTTACTCTGTCCATCTTCCTCATGATTTTATAAAATGCTGAAAGGGATTGCTCCAGAAAAAAAAACCGTCGAAGCCTATTCAGCTTCGTGCTATTGTCCGAACAGTGCAAACCTTGCAAACCCTTGTAAATATTTTCTAAGGTGCATCACGTTCGTTACTGAATGCGCGAGGTGTGAGTGCTGTCGTGAAGTGATGCTGAAACACTAGTCATGACATATTCGAGCTTGCGCTTTTGCGTGGTAGGGGGGCCAAGCGGTCTCAAGCGCTGGGTTTTTCAGCTTCACAGTTTTAGCCCGTCGTGGGTTCGAATCTCTCCCCTACCAATAGTGTGATTGGAGTACTGCAATCTAATGAATATGAAAGGTCCACACGAGTCCTGCAAGTGTTCATTGTCGCGTTTGCAGCTTCTAATATCTTCGGCGATAAAAGCGGGAAAGTTAGCGACTGACTCTGAAAACAGTGATAGCCCCTGCTCAGTTGAACTGCTTGGCTCATGCTGTCATACAGTCACTAATATTATCGTGTGGTCTGAATCCTAAGCCATATTGTAAATGAAATTGAGGAAATGACGGACAGGCTCCCGAATGACTTTGTATCCATTTTGATTTCTTGTATCCATTTTGTTTTCTTGATATCACAGAGTTGCAGGAAAATATGAAGAGGTAGGGAGAGGAATGTAAGTCAAATGCAGCTCTGGTGAAACACCCTCTGTCTGATTGAGTCATCAACAAAAGACGTCAATGCGACTAAAGAGGGAGACCTTTTCACTTTTCACACCTCGAACAATGAGCAATCACGTACAGCGAGCGGCTATTTGACATCGCAGGTCACCTTCGACCTTCCATGAATATGTGCAGAAACTGACTTTCGTACATCTTTAAGTCAGAATTGTTTGATTTACTAACAATATGTGAGTTGCATCTTTTCGAATTTCACATAGACTTCCAACTCAGCTGACAGCCAGATGGCAGTTGATTGTGGCTGTGCAGGAAAATGCTCGGTCAAGGAGAAAGACAAGGAAAGTTTCAACTCTTTTTTGCACCGCATTTTGAATAACGTCGCTATGTGTTCATCCATGCTCAGATTCCAGTGCGAAATCAGTTTTTTTCAGATGGAGGAATTTCTTTCTTCCGCTTATTCTGCAGAATCGGTGCAGTTTCTGTGAGTATGCTGCAGGTTATCATCAGGGACAGATACTTGGCTTTCCGGATTTTGCCTGTGTGTTAAATGGTGTCAGGTTCCATTTCTCGAGAAGGTTTGGTTCGAATCCCTGTACTGCCTCTTGTTCTAATGGATTAGGCTGGCAACGCTTGGTGGGATGAGTTGTGTTGTAGATTGACAGAATAAACCGCAGTAATTTCTTCTAAACCACGCTGTGACATGGCACAGTACAAAGCAACCAACGTGTCAGTGTCCACGCTGTCTTCCCCTGCTCCTGTGGATATCAGATTGGTCTCCAGCTCGAAAGGCCCCCAGCACAATGCAGGACCCTAGCAGGCTGGTTTTCACATTCCAGGCAATTTGTGTTGTTCACCGATTTCTCTTAAAGTGAATGGCGATAGCTATTTACCAGCTGTTGTGAAACCAAATCCTACATTGAATCCGCTCGCCGTCTTTTATTGTTGTGGCGAAAAGTAGGGCAATCAAGATATGGAACATCGTTTCCTTCATTTCTTTGCTGAGGAGGGAGCCTGGTGATCGGCCATCTCAATCTGAGGCAGACACCAGCCCATTGTTAACCAAATTAATCGAGACTGTAATTATTAACCCTCACTTTTCATGGGTCATTGTTAGTCTGTTCTGTTTATTTTACTTGAGCACTTTCTGGGATTTGGTGGTGCACGAAGAAACCAGTACGTTGGAAGCACCATCTGGAATTGCCTTGCTTTCATTTATGTGACCGGTTCCTGACCCAGATGATTCGCAAAGGCTCACAGACAGCATTCATGCTTTGGTGTGTCTGAAAGTAGGTTCTCCTAGTCAGTTCTGCTTGTGCTCCACGTTAAGAGTTGTCAGTTTTTGGATTCGCTGGAGAGCTGAGGGGGTAACACGATTTGTGAGGTATTTTCTGCAGGCAAATTCTTTCATGGGAAACTTGGGAATGTGTCAAGAAGAATGGTCATTCGTAGCTAAAGTCCGGAAAGCCTTCATTTGTGGGTCGTTTTGAACCAACTATCTTCCAGAAAACCTCTCCAACGCGCTGAGCGAGTGATAAGCTCCCTGGTTTTCTGCCAAGAACCAGTTCAAACTTCTGTTCGCCATTGCAGCGTCTCAGAATGGCAAGCACGTAAACAGACCCTCTGATCCAACAGCGTCCCTGCTGACCAGATAATCGAAATTCATCTCCCCCATTTGCCAAAATTTGTCCTTTCTCTCTCTTCACCCTTCCTGTCTATATGCCAGCCCAGAAGCCTTTCAAATGTTGTGAGTGCACCAGACTCCACCACTAAATCTTGCAATTCATGCCCAACACGCAAAGATTACTGTGTGAAAAACAAGTGTATTTCAGATCCTTTATAAAACTTACCGCTCTCACTTTAAACCTGTGCATTCTAGTTTTGACCTCACCTGTTTTGTGAAGAAATATTTAATGACTATTTACTCTATCCGTCTTCTTCATGATTATATTCATTCCTGCAATGCCATGTTTCTGCCCTGAAGCTCCAGGGAAACTTCTCACAGCCCATTTAGCGTCACACGACAATCCAAGCTGTACAAACCTTGCAAGGTCTCCATAAATATTATCGAACTTACGCCAAGTTCGTCATTGAATGTGTGTGGGAGAAAGTGCCTGAGGTAAGGCGATGCTGAACCACTAGTCACGAAAAAAGTGGTTGCGGGTTTTTTGTATGGCAGCATCATTGAGCGATTGAAGGCGCTGAGCTTAAACTGTAGTTTCGATCCAATTATTGGTTTGAGTCCCAACACGACCAGAACCACGGGTGAAGTAGTTTACTCTGTTCTTTATGAAAGACTAACGCAGGTTGTAATGACGGGATATGAATCCATAATCGCCTATTTATTGACAGGAACTCCAACTAACTTAGGCACAGCAATTGCCCAAAGTCGGCTTTCCAATTCCATATGTGCATTTACTTAACTATTCGATCACAGTAACTCAGACACTATTTTTTCTGTTACACAATTGCTCAGTGAAACTTTAAATCAAACTCCGCTTTTGCAGAACAGTTCATAGCTGGATATTCTCCACTGAAAATGCGCAATAAGAAACAATCACTTATTGCTTTTTTTTAAACTGATGCCTTCGCCTGTTTAAGCTGACAGGATAACGATGATGCGTCCATCCTCTCGGGGCACATCAACTGCGATAATCTGCGGAGAGGGAATATCACACCAAGTGGAATGGGCTCATTGTGTTCAATTGACAAGGAGCAGTGAGTGAGTCAGTGTGAACAATGGGCAGTCAGTACTGACATCGACACTGAGCCTTGCACCACCAGCTCCTCACTCACTTGCGATGTCATGCCTCCCAGTCATCATTGGGTTTCACGTTTTCCCCTCCCGGTTCCACTTTCCAACTTATTCCCGACCGCTTGGGTGTTCCTTTAAAAACTGCGGCTTTTAGAAACCGATTAATCGGATGAACTCATCACTCAATTGGATAGCATGCACCGCCCATTCCTAATTACCCCAGAGATTGAGATGGAGAGTTACACTGCAGCACCCTGGATGTCCTCAGTACCGAGATACAGCCATGATAACATGAGGGAAGGATTTAGTCCCGGCGACATTGAAGGAGCAGCGCGATATTTTCAACTCAGAAAGGCGAGATCCTTGGAGGGGGATTTGCGATGATCGCTTTCACGTGTATCTGCTGCTAATGTTCTTCTCGGTTGACGCAAACAATCACTAGATTGTTCCGGTAGGATTCGTGTTTGTGTTCTGTATGTAAGCAGAAATTAGTTTTCATTCGGATAATTCACAAGAAGAAAATTAAATCTTCATTTCCTGACAGTGAATTATATCCAGGTCTGGGTGTTGAAAACTCAGTCTCCTCAGCAGGAATCACCATTGATACTGACAGGAGCCTTTGGGTCCTGACCTGTCCAAACTCTTGTGCCTGACCTTCACGTTCATGATCGTCTCCTATAGCAATCTTCTCCTCTCCAAGTTTCCAAACAGTTCATAATATCGCCCTGGGTTTCAATGTGAAGAAGGCAAAGTTATGATAATCTGATGTTGTTCAGCTGATATACTGCAGGAAGGCAAGAAGAAGCTGATGCTAATAGGAGCTCTTTCTAAGCTGCGCTGAGGTGCCGACAGCAATAAAGACGTCGTTTAACTCGTCTCATTCTAGATGCTGGGCTCGAAATGACCAGAGTTTTTTCATTGATTTTGTTCAGGTTCTGGACTGTAAAAGACTCTAAATTCGAAAGTATGGTGAAAGGCAATGTTTCATAAAGTGGGACCTTCCAAATGAAGCAGTGCCAATAATAATGTTTGCTTATTGTTTACCTTGTGAATGCGGTTTTCCCGATGTGCAAGTTTGCATGACATTACAAGCTGCCAGAGCAGCGCCTGGTCTGTGGGGCATGTACTTATTGGGTGAAGCGTCTGACGTCGGATTAAGGGATTGTAGGTTCGAATTCAACATCCCGAGAATGTAGCGTACCAGTTCGTCCTCATTACCTGTTCTCTGTCAGGAACTGAAGCAGTTGGGTTTTCGAATTTAAAGTTGCATTTGCATCTTTCGTCCATTTTAGACCCCAGCTCACCGCAACGTCACTCATTGTCTGTAGAACTGGCTTGAGTTTCACCAAAAGCTCCCTTTTGGTGGATGAACTTTTGTGTAGGGGCTGAGAACGGATGTGAAGCTCAAGGAGCTTGTCAAAACATGAAAACTGTGACACTCTCGGGGTATGTGTCCGTTTATCTCCCTTGGTGGGTGAAAACGAGATGCCTTCCTCATGGGGATTATAACACTGTGTGACCATGTCAATCTTCAGTCCCATTGTTGTGTCATTTAAAAATAAAAGCGAGCATCTTATTGACATTTGCACCGCATCAAACAAAACAAATAAGGTTATGGACCAAAGTTGGTAACTGCGAATAGAATAGATGAATGTCTTTATAAAGGCACTGCACCATGGGCCGAATGTGCTTTTCCAATCTGCAAAACATTGATACGAGTTAAAACCAATCTGCAGTGAAACTGATCAGAAATGAAAAGGCAAAAGCCATTTCTCTGAGAATAAGTACAAGAGCGACTGTCTTCATCCTGTGTAATCTAGTCGTTAGGATTTGGAGCTCAAACCACAGCAGCATTTTTACCATTCTCGGTCGGGACATCGAATTATTTGTAATGGAAATATATCGTGGTACCAGTATTTCTGACCGCTTTTCTGAAGCTTGGAGGGGATTGGTTTTGTGCCAAACGATATTCATTTTAATAGAATTCTAAAAGATGCAGGTTTTTGGAAATCTGAACTAAATATAAGAATTGATATAGAAACTCAGTACGCCTAGCAACATCTGTGGGGAGAAACAGAAATTTCTAGATGGCGACAATCAGCTTTCTTATATACTTCTTGATAATAATGTGAGGAAAACAATAAATTTTACCTGTAGAATCAGGATATTTATCAAAATATCTCTCGAGGTAACGACCGTCGAAGTTAATAATTTAAAAGGATTGAATCAACTGTATTGCTGCTTCAAATTCCCGAGCTGGTGAAAGACTTTAATAGTTACCTTTTTGTTTTCCTTTCTATCAGTACGCAGTAGTGTTGAATGCAGAATTGTTTCTTTCAGTGTCTTCCTCAATATGTGTCTCAGTTTTTTTTCTCTATTTGTCTCTGTATCCTCCTGAGCCACTTTCACATTTGCCGACTCTCTGTCTTTGCATATCCCTCATTTCCCATATTTGTCATTGAAAAACCTGACTTTCAGAGACAGTTTGCGAGTGGAACTTTATGGCCCCTGCATGGAGTCGGTCGAAGTAGGCTCACATTCTCCCGATAATGCATCTGTCACTTCGACCTGAGGCAAGGAGACTTTTTTTCCTCAAGATATAATGACTCTTTTGAAGTTAAAGTTGAATTCCTATCCAACAGAAAAAAATGTAATTATATGGCAGCTACAGGACAACAAGGGTGTAATTACTGTTGGTGTAAAACATATGAATGGCGACAGCAGAAAATGGGGGTGATCAGCTCGTGGTATTTGTGCCATGACCACAACATTCACCGGTAATTCTGCCTTGTTAAAGCAATGACTGCAGATACTGGAAACCAGATATCTGGATTAGTGATGCAGGAAGAGCACAGCAGTTCATGCAGCATCCGAGGAGCAGTAAAATCGAAGTTTCGGGCAAAAGCCTTTCATTATGAATAAAGGCAGAGAGCCTGAAGCGTGGAGAGATAAGCTAGAGGAGGGTGGGGGTGGGTATAAACGAGCATAGAGTACAATAGGTGATTGGGGGAGGGAACAATGGTAATAGATCGGGGGCGGGGGGAGGGTGGAGTGGATAGGTGGAAAAGAAGATAAGTAGGTAGGACAAGTCATGGGGACTGTGTTGAGCTGGAAGTTTGGAACGAGGGTGAGGTGGGGGAAGGGGAAATGAGGAAACTGTTGAAGTCCACATTGATGCCCAGGGGTTGAAATGCTCCAAGGCGAAGATGAGGCGTTCTTCCTCCAGGCATCTGGTGGTAATGGAGCGGCGGTGAAGGAGGCCCTGGACCTCCATCTCCTCGGTAGAGTGGGATGGGGCATTGAAATGTTAGGCCACAAGGCGGTGTGGTAATTCTGCTGTGCCTCGTGCTTCACCTCTTTTCTTTCACCAAGCTGGGAATGAAGAGAGGAGAATAGGAGGAGGAGAAGCAGAAGTGCTTGTTTAACAGCGTGAAGAATTTCCTGATTGAAATAGTACTTAGAACGAACAGGATTCACTGCTGGAACTAAACCAGGAAAAAGAAGCGGGACTTCCAAATCAGGAAAGGCTGGATCTCAAGCAGAACGCTGTGTTCCTTGATCAGCAAATTTACACTTGTGTGAAGTTGAAATAAGGAGCTTTCAATACAATGAGCAGCCACCACTGATGGGAGCTGCTATAATCAACTAAACCACGACGCTAGGCTAAAAGCGAAATTTTTCGTCCGTATGTGTAGTTCTTTCACCAGTTGACCACAGTAATTTGAAAGTATATTTGCTGTATCAATTTTGCTCAGTATGAATAGCAATCAAACTCCACTTTTCCTAAAAGACAAACATTTCACGGCTGAGCATTCTCCACTGAAAAGACACAGAAAAAGACAAACTCCTCTTGCATCATCTACCAACTGATTTTTTTTCACCTGTTTGAACTGACAGAATAAAGAGGATGTGTTCGTCCTCTCTGGACCTATTAACTGTGTTAATACACACACGGGGATCCTCAAACCAAGTGGTGCAGCTTCACTGTGATGAATTGACTAGCTGTGGTGTGTGAGTCATAGCAAACAGTAGGCTGTAAAGGATAACCCAATACCACTTGGACAGAGCTTTGCACCACTAGTTCCACACTCACATCCTGCCTCATGTCTCCCAGTCATTAATGCCTTTGACATTTATTTCACTACCCTGCACCACATCTTAATTAATTCCCGACCGCTTGCAGTTACTGAATTAGTACCTTCACTTAGGATTATATTTCTGGAACAAAGATTTCTTTCAATGTGATAATATTCTTTGCCCATCCAAATTACACAAGAGGTGGAGGGGGTGAGTTAATTTCATTAACTCATGGGCGGCACGGTTGCACAGTGGTTAGCACAGCTGCCTCACAGCGCCAGTGACCCGAGTTCAATTCCCACCTCAGGTGACTGACTGTGTGGAGTTTGCACATCCTCTGCGAGGGTTTCCTCCCACATCACAAAGATGTGCTGGTCAGGTAAATTGGCCCTGCTAAATTGCCCGTAGCGTTAGGTAAGGGGTAAATGTAGGGGTATGGGTGGGTTGCACTTCGGCCCGGCGGTGTGGGCTTGTTGAGCCGAAGGGCCTGTTTTCACACTGTAAGTAATCTAATCTAACTCTTAAACTCCTTCTCTGGGAGGACCAGACATGTCACCGCTGGTGATGGAGATCCTGGATTGAGATACCAGCGACACTGAAGGAACACCGAGATATTTGCAACTCAGAA
The DNA here is from genome assembly GCF_047496795.1 of Chiloscyllium punctatum. Lineage (NCBI taxonomy): Eukaryota > Metazoa > Chordata > Chondrichthyes > Orectolobiformes > Hemiscylliidae > Chiloscyllium > Chiloscyllium punctatum. The sequence continues at coordinate 55,189,595 of NC_092759.1, read as the reverse complement.
AGGTGATTTGATTGCAGGGGGGCTTGTCTTGGTCGTTTTCGGGGCTTGTCTTGGTCGTTTTCCCTTGTATGTGCTGCCATCGTCCTTCTAATTAAAATGCAACAATGACTGGACTGATTCAGGCAGGATCCGAGTGGATGTTCTGTGTCTGACGAGGAACGTGTTTTCATTCAGATGAAATGAGATAAGTCTTCGTTTCATGATTGAGACTTGCATCCTTGTCTGAGTGGTGCATACTTGAACGCTTTCGGAGGAACCCCTAGTGACGCTGACAATAGCCCTTGCGACCTGACTTGTACACACTCTCGTTCCTGTTCTTTGCATCATGGCCACCATTGGCAGCACCATATCTCTCGGCGCGTTTCCAAACAGTCCGCCTTAGGTTTCAAAGTGAGGAAATCAAGCTGTGATAATCTGATGTTATTTAGCAAATGCACTGCAGGAAGGTACAAATCAAGCTGATGCAAACAGCGGCTCGTTTTGAGGCGCTTGTCTGCAGTGAAGGGATGGCGCAAATAAAAGTTTTCGCTCATCTCGTCTAATTGTACATTCCCAGCTAGAAATGACCGGAGGTCTATCGCTGAGTTTGTGCAGAGTCTACCTTGGAAGACACCATGATATATTTTCATTGGAGTGGGTCATGACATAGCGTTGTGACTGTGTATAAAATGATGGAAACTTCCAGCAGAGAAAGGGGCGACCCTGAAGCAGAGAGCTGAGGAAAGGGAATTCATGGAATGCTTACAGGATGGCTTTTTGGAACAGCTTGTCATGGAGTCCACAAGGGAGCAGGCTATTCTTGACCTAGTGCTATGTAATGAACCAGACTTTGTAAAAGATCTTAAACGAAGGGAACAATTAGGAAACAGCGATCATAATGTGGTAGAGTTCAGTCTGCAGTTTGAAAGAGAGAAGGCAAAATCGGATCTAATTTTGTTACAGTTAAATAAAGGTAATTATGAGAGCATGAGAGAGGAACTGTCCAAAATAGACTGGAAACAGTTCCTAGCAAGGAAGACAGTAGAGCAAAAATGTCAGGAATTTGCGGGTAAATTGAGGACACTGTACAGAGGTTCATCCCCAAGAAGAGAAAAATGATCCAGGGAGCGATTAGACAGCCACATGGCCGACAAAGGAAGTCAGGAAATCTATCAAAAAAAAGAGAGATCCCATAAAGTGGTCAAGAGCACTGGGAAATCAGAAGATTGGGAAGGCTACAAAAAAAAGAGAGGATAACAAAGAGAGAAATAAGGAAGGAGAGGATCAAATATGAAGGTAGGCTAGCCAGTAATATTTGAAATGATAGTAAAAGTTTCTTTCAATACATAAGAAACCAACAACAGGCAAAAGTAGACATTGGGCCACTTCAAACTGATGCTGGAAGTGTCGTGATGGGAGCTAAGGAAAGAGCAGGAGAACTTAAAAATTACTTTGCATCAGTCTTCACAGTTGAAGACATGAGTAATATCCCAACAATTAAAGGGAGTCAGGGGGCTGAGTTAATTATTATTGACATTACACAAGAGAAAGTGCTAGAAAAGCTAAAAGGTCTTAAAATTGATAAACCTGCTGGCCCCGATGTGCTACATCCTTGAGTTCTGAGGGAGGAAGCTGAGGAAATAGTGGAGGCGTTGATTGAGATCTTTCAAAAGTTCCTGGAGTAGGGGAAAATCCCGGATGATTGGAAGATTGCTGTTGTAACCCCCTTGCTCAAGAAAGGTTCAAGACAAAAGATGGAAAATTATTCGCCAATTAGCCTAACCTCGGTTGTTGGTACAATTCTGGCATCCATCATTAAGGATGAATTTCTATATTCTTGGAAGAGCAGAGTCGGATTAGAATAAGTCAACATGGATTTAGTAAGGAGAGGTCGTGCCTGACAAATCTGTTGGAGTTCTTTGAAGAGGTGACAAGTAGGTTAGACCGTAGAAACCCAGTGGATGTGGTCGACGTAGACTTCCAAAAGGCCTTTGATAAGGTGCCACACGGGAGGCTGCTGAGCAAGGTGAGGGCCCATGGTGTTCGAGGTGAGCTACTGGCATGGATTGAGGGTTGTCTGACAGAAGGTAGAGAGTTGGGATAAAAGGTTCTTTTTCGGATTGGCAGTCGGTAACAAGTGGTGTAGGGGCTGCAGCTGTTCACATTAGATATTAATGATCTGGATGAAGGGACTGGGGGCATTCTAGATAGGTTTGCTGATGAGACAAAGTTAGGTGGACAGGCAGGTAGTACCTAGGAAGTGGGGAGGTTGCAGAAGTATCTAGACAGTTTGGAAGAGTGGTCCAGGAAATGGCTTTTTGAATTCAATGCAAGCAAATGCGATGTCTTACACTTTGGAAGAAAGAATACAAGAATGGATTAAATTCTAAACGGTGAGAAAATTCGTAAAGCCAAAGTACAGAGGGATCTGGGAGTGCTAGTTGAGGATTCTCTAAAGGTAAAAATGCAGGTTGAGTCCGTGATTAAGAAAGCGAACGTGCAATGTTGTCATTTATATCAAGAGGGTTGGAATATAAAAGCACCGTTGTGCTACTGAGACTTTATAAAGCTCTGGTTAGGCCCCATTTGGAGTTCTGTGTCCAATTTTGGTCCCCACACTTCAGGAAGGACATACTGGCACTGGACCGTGTTCAGCGGAGATTCACACGGATGATCCCTTGAATGGTAGGTCTAACATATGAGAAACGGCTGAGGATCCTGGGATTGTATTCATTGGAGTTTAGAAGATTAAATGGAGATCTGATAGAAACTTACATGATAATACATGGCTTGGAGACGGTGGACGCTAGGAAATTGTTTCCGTTAGGTGAGGAGACTAAGACCCGTGGACACTGCCTTAGAATTAAAGGGGATAAATTCAGAACAGAAATGCGGAGACATTCCTCCAGCCAGAGAATGTTCGGCCTGTGGAATTCATTGCCACAGAGTGCAGTGGATGCTTGGATGCTAAATGTCTACAAGGCAGTAATGTTTAAAATCTTGATGTCACAAGGAATTAAGAGCGATGGGGAGAATGCAGGTAAGTGGAGTTGAAATGCCAATCAGCCATGATTGAATGGCGGAGTGGACTCGATGGGCCGAATGGCCTTACTTGCCCTCCTATGTTTAATGGTCTCATGGGCCTAAATGTGTCTCCTTTGCCAGTGAAGGGCACTGCTTCACAAAGTGGAAGGTTCAAAGTGAAGCAGTGACGTTGATTATCTTCACTGCTTGTTCACCTTTTTAATTTTGATTCCGTGAATGTCCATTGCATTACATATTGACAAGCTGCCAAGGAAGAGCATGTCACTTTGCCAGTGGCGTAATTAAAAACGCATCTGACTTCGGATCAGAAGATTTTTGGCTGGAATCCTGCCTGGGTTGAGAGTAACGTCTGGTTTTAAATGTGGTCCATGTTGACGCTCCCCTGTGAGGTGCTGTAGGAATGAGTCCTTAGCGTTTTCGAACTTAAAACTTGCATTTTTCTACTGTCCATTTTAAATTCCTGCCCCACACAACGGAGACCTCTCACCCTCGGGGTAACTGCCTGTGTGTCTCCCACTGTGCGCGAAAATGAGGATTAGTTTCCTAAAGGGATTGCATTACGTTGTGACAATGTCAAACTTTGAACATGGAACATAGAACATTACAGCGCAGTACAGGCCATTCGGCCATTGATTTTGCTACGACATCTCATACTAATCTGAAGCCCATCGAACCTACTATTCCATGCTTGTCCAATGACGACTTAAATGTACTTAAAGTTGGTGAGTAGACTGCCGTTGCAGGCAAAGCATTCCTACTACTGTCTGAGTAAGGAAAAAACGTCTGACATCTGTCCTCTCTCTATCACCCCTCAAGTTAAAGCCATGCTCCCTCGTGCTCACCCCCACCATACTTGGAAAAAGGCTCTCCATGTCGAAACCTCTGATTACCTTACATGTCTGTATTAAGTCACATCTCAACTTTCTTCTCTCTCTCGAAAACCGCCTCAAGTCCCTCAGCCTTTCCTCATAAGACCTTCCCCCCCATACCAGGCAACATTCTAATAAATCTCCTCTGCACCCTTTCCAAAGCTTCTGCATTCTTCTTATATTACAGTGACCAGAACTGTACACAATACTCCAACTGAGACCACACCAGTCTTTTGTACAGCTGTAGCATAACCTCATGGTTCTGGAACACTATCCCTCTGTTAACAAAAGCTAAAACACTGTATGCATTATGAATAACTCTATCAACGTTGGTGACAACTTTCAAGTGTCTGTGTACCTGGATACCGAGATCGCTCTGCTCATCGACACTACCAAGAATCTGACCATTAGCCCAGTACTCTGTATTCCAGTTACTCTGACGAAAGTGAATCACCTCATACTTGTCTGCATTCAACTCCATTTTCCACTTCTCAGCCCAGCTCTGCACCTTATCTGTGTCTTTCTGTAATCTACAACATCCTTCGTCACGATCCATAACACCACCGGCCTTAGTGACGTCTGCAAATTTACTAACCCACCCTTCTACGCCCTCATCCAGGTCGTTTATAAAAATGACGAACAGCAGTGGCCCCAACACCGACCCTTGAGGTACACGACTGGTAACTGGACTCCAGGATGAACATTTTCCATCAACCACCACACTTTGTCTTCTTTCAGCAAGCCAATTACTGATCCAAACTGCTGTATCTCCCACAATCCAATTATTCCGCGTTTTGTACAATAGCCCACTGTGGGGAACCTTTTCGAACGACACGCTGAAATCCATAAACACCATATCAGCCGATTTAGCCTCATCTACCTGTTTGATCACCTTCTTAAAGAAATCAATCAAGTTTGTGCAGCACGACCTACCCTTCACAAAACCGTACTGACTATCCCTAATCAAATTGTTCTTTTCCTAGATGATTATAAATCCTATCTCTTATAAGCTTTTCCAACAGTTTACCAACAACTGAAGTAAGGCTCACTGGTATCTTATTACCAGGATTGTCTCTACTCCCCTTCTTGAACTGGGGAACCACATCTGTTATCCTTCAGTCTTCTGGCACCATTACTGTCAACAATGACGATTTAAAGATCAATGCCAAAGGCTCGGCAATCTCCTCCCTGGCTTCCCAGAGGATCCTTGGATAAATCCCATTCGGCCCAGGGGACTTACCTATTTTAACATTTCTAATATCTCTTCCTTCTGAACCTCAATCCCACCGAGTCTGGTAGCCTGTATCTCAGTATTCTCCTCGACAAAATTGTCGTTTTCTAAAGTGAAATCTGTTGAAAAATATTCATTGAGTTCTTCCCCTATCTCCTCTAACTCCACACACAACTTCCCATTACTATTCTTGATTGGACCTAGTCTTACTCTCGTCATTCTTTTCCTCCTTAAATACTGTGAAAGCATCAGAACACACAAGACTTTGGGCCAAAGTTGGAAACTGGGACGAGAATAGATGGCTCTCTGAGAGTTATTGGAGCACATGGAGCAGGTAGAGTTCTGATTCGACTCGAAAAATGTATAACTAATCTGGCTGTGTAGAACTTAAATATTAACTCTGCTTCTCTCCATAGATGTTGCCAAGCTTGCTGAGTTTCTCTACCAATTTTCGTTTTTGGCGCAGATTTCCTGCAACTGCAGCTGTTTGTTTTATCTTAATCTTAATAATATTTCGGACAAAACCAATGACACGCCAGCATCGCAAAATCGGTCCGAATTAATCGTGCGCCGAAATATTTGCAGAACAAAACAACTACTCCATGACTGGGAACAGGATCCGGGCCCCAGTGGTGAGTGTGTCGCATCCTAACAAGTAAATAACAAGACAAGGCGATAGATCCTGTCGTATCTGGGTTTTTAGTTTCTGAACATTTCCGTTGCAGATTATATTCAATTTGTCTACGAAGATTTTCAGAGTGGACAAAGGCCATTCTGCACATTGTGCACTGTGGCTCATCAGAGAGCCATCTATTGTATTCCCAGTTTCCAGCTTTGGCCCAATGTCTTGCGTGTTCTGATGTTATCAGGGCAAATATCAATGAGGTTATCCTGTGTTCGTAAATCATATTACAATGGGACAGAAGATTGATAGTGTCACAACGTATTGCAACCCCTTCGATGAATTCATCCTCATTTTTCCGACAGAGGGAACACACAGGCAGATAGCCGAGACTAACAGAGGTGTACGTTGTGGTGAGCTGGAATTTAAAGTGGCGAATGAAACAAACGCAAGTTTTAAGTTCAAAATCTCAAAGAAGTTATCCAGACAACACCTCACAGGGGAGCGTCAACATGGACCATAGATAAAGATGGGCATTGTTCTCGAGCCTGGTAGGACTTGAACCGATAATTTTCTGATGCGAGGTCAGACCCGTTATTCTGTATGCCGCTGGCTCAGATGTCAGGTGCTCGCTTGGCAACTTGTCAATATATAATGTAATGAACTTTTACGGAAAACGAATTAAGAAGGTGAACAAGCAGCGAAGATAATCACCGTCTCTGCTTCACTTCGAAGCTTCCACTTTGTGAAGCAGTGCCTTTCCATGGCAAAGGAGACACATCTGACCACAGCTGCCTGTTTCAGGGTCACCTCCTTCTCTGCTGGAAGTTGCCATCGTTTTATTCACAGTCACGACGCGATTTCATGATCCACTCCAGTGAAAAGGTGTCATGGTGTCTTCCAAGCAAGACCCTGCACAAACTCAGCGAGAGACCTCTGATCATGTCGAGCCTAGGATGTATAATCAGACGAGATGAGCGATACTTGGATATTTCGAGAGAGAAATATTGCTGCCAAAGGTGTTTATGGTATGAAGAACAGGAAAGACAGTGAGTACAAGTCAGCTCGCAAGCGCTATTATCAGCATCAGTGGCGGTCCCTGCGAAGTACTCCGAGTTTGAATGCGCCAGACATGGATGCAATTCCCAGTCAGGAAATGAAGACATTTCATATCATCCGAATGGAAACACGTTATTGGTTAGATTCAGAACACAAACACGGATCCTGCCTAAATCAGTCCAGTGATTGTTGTATTCTATTTATAAGGACAGAGGCAGCAAACACACGGGAAAACTGCCAAGGCAAGTCCCCCTCCAAAAACTCACCTTACGGATTTGCAAATATCTCAGTGTTCCTTCAGTGTCGCTGGTTCCCAATTAAGGAACTCAATTTCTGGCGGTTTCATGTCTGTACCTTCATGCTTAGGATTTGAAGAGTGAAGAAGAGTAACTCATCCCCACCATCTCTAGTTTACAGTTGGCATGCCCTTCTTTCTGTGTGTGTATATGCACTACTTAAACAGAGGTGGTTCAAGAAGGTAGCTCCCGGTCACCTTCCCCGGAGCTACTGGTGATGAAAAAAATAATCTCTGTCCTTGCCTGTGTCATCCAAAATCATGGATAGCTTTGTCCTGTTAAAGATGTATTATGTTTTCACAGTTAGGTCTAATGTCTCAGTAAAGCAAGATCTTGCTCTTTGACTGTCACCGCGGAGAAATCAAAACGTTACAATTAGATTCCGATTCCGATTTCTTTCAATCATAGTGACTTTCTGAAGACTGATCATGTGATTTCGAAGTCTCTGATTTCAACATTTTCTCTGCCCAACCTCACGTCCCATTGGCACAAGGCTACACCACTCCGCAATCCTGTTTCATTCTCCAGCTCCCTCACCGTGGAAAGTGGAAAATGTTCCTTATCCTTTCAGGCATCGAGGCTGACAATATCCAGCAACTTATAGATGCCCATGAGCCTCTGGAATCTGCCGCCCCACCCATTTCCTGTAACTCCATCTGCTCTATCAACCACACATCCTGTCGGGTATTCACCATCTCTCGTAACATTCCACTTTTTGTTACTGAATGTTACCTGTTCAGGAAAATCGGGATTTGGTTTCCAGAGAAAATTAAGAAACGATTTGTTGTGCTCTCTTCTACTACTTGATTCTTGTTCAGGTTGTACATTCACTCTGTATTTCTGTATCTCCATTTTGTGCAGACAACATGATTTTCTTCCCTCGTGCGGTGTCTCAACATTTTTGAAACTATTTTGTACAGTATCGATAACAGTGGGCCTTTCATCTAATCATTTACTTTCAATTCAAGGTAGACACGAGAATATCATTTGATCTCCAGCGGTTTGATCATAATGTAGAAATGAATTGAATTTTTATCCTTATCACACTCGCTCTTTCAAACGAACAGTAAATGAACCCGTGTCCAACCTGAGCATGAACAAACAAATCATCTTTTACTATTGCAGGGAATGTTACGAAAAACAAACTATCCCAGTATCACATAAACTACAATTGTTGCAGTACAGGGTGCCAAACCCTAGCCCATCCGAAATTATTTACAAGTTTTATGAATATAGCATGTATGGAGGCAGAGTGTAAAAGGTGAATTCAGCTCCGTGTTGAAAATGATATTTGCAGCTCCCTCACAAAAGATACAAATTGCATCACGGAAAATTCACTGAATTAAGAACAGCAAGAGAGTGAAATTTCTAATTGTCCTTCCGTGAATAACATCTTGAGAACAGGAAATAAATCATGGTTTGCTTGTGATATTCATAAATTGAGAATGTGAAAAATGTAGAGCAGTGGAATGATTGATGAAGTTGTGGATGACACATAGATAGCTTGGTAGTTCACAGAGGGGAGGAAAGTGTTCGGTTACAGGACGATATAAACACATTATTCAGATAGCCAGATCAATGACCAATGAAATTTATCACTGATTAATGTACGTGATATACGTGAGAAGTAACAAGACAAGAAAGTACTCAAACTATGAAGACGTGTTAAATTTGCTTGTTTTTCTTTGCAAAAGGGATGGTTGAGGAGGTGTACAAGATCGAAAGGTGTAGGGACAAGATGAACGAACAGCCGTTGTTTCCCTTCGTCGAATTGGTTAGGAACACTGGAACATAGTAGTAAAATGAAAGCCAAGCGTTTGAGAGGATTTGTGCAATCTGTTTCGAGTTGAGAAGATGGTCTGTCTCTGGAATGCTCCTTGTCGGTGGTGATCGAGGCAGGTAACCACACAAACTTGGAAAAATAATTTGGATATGCACTTGTAGGTGCAGACTCAATAGGCCTCCTTTTTATTGTATGATTCTATGTGATGGCAGCCATAAGCATTCTTAAACATTCTGAACAAATAACCAATTGATTTTCTGGTTTGGTCCTTTGCCATACTCAGTAAGTGGCTATAGTACAAACGAGCATCCTTTCATGGAGCATCAGCACCTACACAATCTAAGGCAGTCCAGCTATCTCTGGGAATATAAAGGATATTTCCCTTCCTCATTGCAACTGTTGCCCAGTATCAGCACAAAAATTCCTGATGTTTGCCATCATTATGTTAATTACATCAATGATATAGAGACAGTTTATACAACATTATAATAATTTTTCAGCTGTAAGTTTTTTTTTTCATCTGAAGCATAATAAATTCTGTCCCAGTTATTCGCTTTGACAAACGGCAAGTTTTCCCGGCTGTTTTCATCACAGCATTCACCACCCAAATCCCACCACAACCTCCAACGCCCAATGATTTTTCTACCTGTTTCCTTGATGTATTTCCATGTTTCTGTGAATTGAAAGTGTGATTACAAATACAATATGTGTAGTTGAGACAGGTCACATGGAGAGGGGAGGAAAACATCAGTGTTCCTGTTGAACTAGAACCCAATCTTCAGCACGATTTCATAATCCTCAGGTACTGCAGCAGCCCGTGTCAATTTTCCACAGTACGTGGACACCCTTTAGGTTTAGCTAATGAGCGGCAAACAGCAATAACTCTTTACTTTGACCAGGTAGTAAATTTCTCAAACAGAAGAGAATCCAAACGCTTTCTCTTGCTGCCAATAGTACAATCAATATCCAAACACAAATATCCTGTGAGTAACTATTGGCCAGAAATTTAACTGGATCAGCCATTTTAAAACAGCATTTCAGATGCTGACAATTCTGTCGTAAGTCACTCACCTCCTAATACTTCACAAATTCCATCCATTATCAATATTGCGCAACGCAGGGAGTGTAAAGGAAGACCCTCTGGTACCTTGGTGGTGCCACAACGATACTCGAAGAGAAATCAGACTGTTTATTTAACTCTCCATCGATCACCAGTCATATTGACTCACTGCAACACCGACACACAAATGCATTGTGGGACACTGTTCCAACAGCACTGTAGATTTTCAACACCAACTGGACTTGAACTTCTCAAGGGCAATTAATGCTGGTATCGCTCTGTTAAAACCACACATTAATTAAACAGAAAACCGAATTTTCTAGTAATTATTGAACAATGCAGGTATTTAGATTAATCTTATGAACTTGTCACTGTCTCTGAAGTTGTGGGATGTATTTGCAGAAACCATTTCATTCATAAATTAAAAGACCAACTGACAACCACGCTCACAGTTACTTCAAGATAATACAGCATTTGAGAAGCAGCTGATTAACCACATGAAATCCCAGGGCAGCGTAGTCTCCAGATCTCGAGGTAAATGGCATTCATATAGTTTGTTGGTTTTGGGCTGAAATATTTTCGTTGGGCTGAGGGGCAGGATTGCACGCTGAATGCCTGCACGACCTTAATGTTTTGAAAATAGAATATGTAGTCTCAATATTTCCATCATTGTGAGCATCTCATGTTGGGGAGTACAATCCTTAAGGTCAGACAGCATCCTGACTTGAAGTTATATTATTGTCCGTTCATTGTCACTTGCCCAAACTCCTGTACTGCTCTTTGAAACGTATCTATTAGTCTCTCTGCGACACGATGATGACTGGCGTTCACCATCATATTTTGAATGGAAATTAGACATCATTTCTAACAGTGTTGCCAACGTAATTTACCTTACGATAACAAATCAAAGGTATCTGCACTATAAAAGACATCTGTTCCACCCAGTCTCATTACAAAAGCAGTTTGAATGAGACTTCCACTTTGTCCTAAGTGTCTGATCTTACTGTACCATCATGAAACATTCACGAGTGTTTTCCCAGTGCTGTTCAAACATCACATTTGGAAGTTGTGCTCATGATTCTGAAAGATAGAGCCTTTGTAGACATGAGAATGCTTTCATCATTTGTCAGTATCTAAAGACAATAGAAGCGTAGAAATTAAGATCAGGAGTAATAGAATCGATAATCTAAACCAACTCTGCCATGCGATAAGACAATGAATGATGTGATTCTGGCCTCCTGCATACATTCCTCCTACGCCTTATCACGTTAATACATCAATTGTGGACAATATACTGTCTGGCTCTGCCTTTGCGGCAGCACAGTGTCTCAGTGGTTAGCAAAGCTGCCTCAGAGCAGCAGGATCCCAGTTGCGATATCAGCCTCGGGTGACAGTCTGTGTTGAGTTTGCACATTCTCCCCTTCTCTGTGTGGGTTTCCTCCAGGTGGTCCGGTTTCCTCCCACAGTACAAAGATGTGCAAGTCAGGTGAATTTGCCATGCTAAATTCCACATAATGTTATTTATAGCAGTCAGAGGGAAATGTGCCTGGGTGGGTTGCACTTCGGAGGGTCAGTGTTGAGTTGCTGGGCCGAAGTGACAATTTTCCACACTGTAGGGAATCTAATTTTAGGAACATTCACTGTCTTAACTTGCATCGATTTCTGGGAAGACAGTTCCACAAAGGAATTACATTTTGCGAGTTTTATAACAATCTCCATCTTATAACTGCGATATTGTCCAGTTTTGCAGTCCATCCACTTCTGGAAATCCCTCGGACAAATTGAAATATTCTTTCAGCAAACAACTTGAAAAGACACCTCAGTATATTATTGGTCGAAACAGGATCACGCTCCATTTGCAAAATCTCCAGTCGATCCAAGCACACTCTGTACAAGATTTTTACCTAAGAAATCACGCTCATCAGAGGAATCAGATGAGTGAATCTTCTCTGGACTGATTTCATGTCATTCAGCCGACAGTTCTCTCAATGTGGTCTCAACATGATCGTTGCAAGAAAAAATGTGCAATTACTTAACAGAGAACATGTTGCAAAAATCAGTGGAACAGACAAGGCACTGGAAGAAATGAAGCAGCGAGATATTGTAGGGTTCAATCACAAGATACAAAACAGGGGAGGACATTCGTTTAACAGTAACAAAAATAAAAAGCCCTGTAGAATCTGCAATGTCCTCCTTCCTAACCTCTGTGGATTCGTGCCAGAATAGGGAGGGCTGTCCTGCACACTGTTCAAGCGACAATGTGATACAACGGAACTGCATGGTGCCAGATCAAACACTGACATGGAAACCTCCTACTGACTCCCCTACCTCAGCCTCACGGTGTCAGATCAAACATTCACATGGGAAACTCCTGCTGCTTTCCATTCCTTAGCTGATGGATCAAAGTTCCTCCGCATTGTCCAACACTTGGAAGAAACACTGAGTGTTTGGCAAAGCCACAGAATGCATACTGGTTGGGACATTTCAAAACCACCAATAAGAGGGAGCCGGCGGCAGCATTACAGATCCTGATGGTAGGGTGCGAAAGGACAGATCTGCAAGACTTGGTCTGCACTGGGTGGTGAGGGAACGAGCCAGAGGGAGAAATTTACTTGACCCCATCAACACCAATCAACCAGCTGCAGCCACATTGATCAATGACCACATTGGTTTTGAAATGTGTCTGTGTGTGTGTGTGTGAGTGAGAGAGAGAGAGAGAGAGAGAGAGAGAGAGAGAGAGAGAGAGAGAGACTATCACCGTGCTAAACGTGACAGATTTCGAATACATTTCGTAACTGAGCGCCCTGGGGTGGGTGGGGTAACTTTGGCAATTACCAACATCAGAAGTATTGTACTCCAGCAGAATTTTTACTGTCACTGCCTAGCATATGCACCACTTTACACTGACCACCAACACAGTGGATCAACCCTTTTTCAATGAAGAACACAGGAGACCCTGGCGAGAGAAGTACCAGTTACACCTGAAGATGAGGTGATGTTACTAAACTGGATCACTTTCTCACCAAACAGAGTAAGCTGCAAGTGAACACTGGAATCCTATCATATGCAGTCTGAGAGAGTGGTGGTGGAAAATCAATCAACTCACTGGAGGTGGAGGATCAACAAGTTACATCTTCGTGAATGATGGAAATGCCCTCCATTGCAAAAGAAAAGATAAGGCTGACACATTCACAGCACAGTTCAGACAAATGTGTCATTATGATGATTGATGTTATTCTCCAGATGGCAGTCTTCAGCTAATGCGACTGATTTTTAGGATATCTGCAAGCAGCAGGGGTGCTTGGCTAATGTAAAGGCTCTGGACCCTCAAAACATTCCATTCAAACTGTCGTGCTGGGTTACAACACTGGTATCTACCTGACTGTGTGGAAAAATATATGGCGTGTCCAGAGAGACAAAATGTCAGACAATAAATGACGATCCCATTAATCTGATTCCTACCAATAATCAAGTGCTGAAAAAGATGTCAAATGCAGTGGTATCAAGTGGCGAATCCTCAGCGCCAACCTGCTCACTGAAGCTCAGTTTGGTCACTGACCTCACTGAAGCCCTGTTTTAGTTCTAGAGGTGAAGCGAGAATGACTGCCCTTCATGTTATCACATCTTCATTGATCAAGTGTGGCAGCAATGATTAACAGCAAAACTGGAGCAAATGGGAATGATGAAATCCTCTGCATTGGTTGAAGATTTACTTGGCACTAAAGAAGATGGTTGGAGTCGGTGAGTGCAGCCAGCTCAGCTCCAAGAGAGTTCTGCAGTAGTTCCCCAGGGGACGTGTTCTGGGTAAGCCTGTAGATCAGAAAAAGAAAGGTTACGCACCATACGTCTACCGCATGATAGGGTTGTTCACGAGTTATGCAGCGACAACTGGTGGTATTTTAACTGGACAGTCATCATGCCTCAAGTAGGACAGTCTTTACAGTCATCTCAGTCAGTGCAGGAATTGAACCCACACTATTGACATTAATCTGCATAACAAACTAACCGTTCAAAATGATTTAGCTAAACAATTTCTCACTCAGCTCCTTAGGATAGATAGTTTAATATTAATCTGTTCAGATATGTTTTGACACATCTCTGCAGCAGGAGGAACTTGAAGCAAGCTTCCTAGCTTAGAGGGAGGGACACGATTAGTGAGTTATAAGAGTGTTTTCTCTCCAAGATCCATCAATTCTTAGCTGCTTCATAAATGTCCATCCCTCCACTGTAAATTCACAACTGGGGTTGTTTGTCAATGCGTGGATAACATTCAACACTATTCGTGATTAATCAGATAGTGAAACAATCCTTTTTCAAACGGAGCAAGTATTATCAAATATGCAGGCGTGTGCTTAAAAGTGAGAAGTAACATGTGCATTACGCACATGCCAGGAAACGGTCACCTCTAACAATATAGAATTGAAGCGTATCCATTAATATTCAATGCTATCACTATCACTGAACCGTCAACGACTAATATCCCGTGGATTACCGTTAACCAGAACTGGACAGACCATATAAATGCGTTCACCATTCCTGTGAAGGGCTAACGCGAAAACATTGACTCTTCAACGCTTCGGATGCTGCCTGACCAGCTGTGCTTTACCACTGCCACAAATGTGATCCCATATAATTTAATTGGCTACATGAATACGTCATGGGCTCGGAATGCTGCAGAAATAACTCTCTTTTTGATTTCCGAAAGCATGTCAACTTTGAATGCGTTTGCGATGAAAGACGTCCCAATTTGCCAGACTGAGTGCAGGTTCTCATCTCATCCACTGACACTCAATTGCAGCAATGCCCGCTGTATACACGGTGCTCCGCATAAATTTACCGAATGTCCTGATAAAGTATCTCTGAAACAACGACCATCAAGAAGGACAAGGGCAGCAAATAAACGTTCACTTTCCATTCCAAGCTCTCGCTATCATAACTTGGATATATATTTCTGTTCCTTCAAAGTTGAGGAGAAATTGAGGAGTGCAGATGCTGGAGATCAGAGTCGTAGGTGTGGTGCTGGAAAATCACAGCAGAACTCTGCACCATCAAAAGAGTAGGAGAATCGAAGTTTAGGGCACATTCATTTCGACAGTGTCACTGTTTCAAGTTCCCTCCCAAATGGCATTGTTAGTCAATCGACAGCATCTGTACTGCAGTGGTTCAGTGTGACAGCTCGCCTCGACCTTCTCAAGGACAACACGGGTTGGGCAATAAATACTGGCCCAAACACATTTCATGAATGACTTTGAATGAAAAATATTGTCCAAGCATGCCCAATGCTGGACATTGGGTTTTGTTTCTTGAGAGCGAGGGCTAGTTGGTCCAGTCAGTACCTTGCTTGTTGTGAAGATCTGAAGGGATAGGTTGCTTGAAGCAAGTTGCCAGTCTGTCAGGAGTGTGACCGACACACCGATCATCATAAAGGCACTGAAAGTCACAGACCACATTATTGACGTGTGAGATGATCAGAAGCAATTGAAAACGTACTCACACGTGATTGTAGAATGTTTAGTCACACAGTCATATTGTTGCCGTTAAAATGACTGTGTGTGAAATTTAGCACACTTTGTTGATACAAGAGAAAATAACTGTATATGTTCAATGTCTTTGCACTTCAGTAATGATTTGCTTTTGGGAATGGTAACAAGTCGTGTCACTTCAATGCTCCTTACTGTGATTTGCGCACTTTTTTCGTCATAACATTGTCATAAAATTGAACCGAATAAATGGGTGGCTTTTGTGCTTATTGGAGAATTAAAATGTGGATATTATCGAAGCCAGTTGGATATTCAGTAAAGAGACTATGCTATTAATGGTTAGGACAATGCTGAAAATATTTACGCAAAATTTCCAGCTCAGGTTGCATACATTGACATTGGGCTGGGTTGATGCTGGCCATCAACGTAGCTGCTCAATTCTGTTTGGAGACTGACGTTGTGGAGCTGACACACACTGCGTGCGATTTATGAGGAATTCATGTGTTTCAGGAGTCCATCAACTTTATAACATCTTCATTCAGGGTTGGGTCCAATGTGCATAATTAGAGTTTCGGACGCACATGAGAGGAGAAAAAAACTTGCAAAACATGCTTGTGGTCAGTTTCGGACCAGCGCCAAACCCGGTGCTAATTCATTGGCCACGCATTTTCCTGCTATTTAGCGATGTCTGTCACTGTTCTGATGTGAGAGATTGTGTGAATAAATGTTCAGCTCCTGTTTGGAAACTCTCTGGACAGATTGTGTTGTTGGCGAGTGTTTCCGAGATTGTCGTGAGGCCCACTAGAACTGTGTCTGAATTCAAATGTTTTCCGTGCTACTTTCAACTTCATTGCTGACTGCAAGATGTTGTGTTTACTGATTTGAACATGAATTAGCTGTTTACATCAGTCACTAAATTGTGTAATGGATAAGTGTACACTGTTGCAAGTTAATTATTGTTCACTTCAATTAATTTCAACTGGAAAACAATGACATTTCGTTTATTTTAAAACTATTTGAGAAATAAAGTGATATTCATTACTCTTTGTACAAAACATAAAAGTGTCCTGCCGTTTATTTCCCAAAACCAAATAAGGTAACAATCAGGCATTGTCTGCAAAGCAGGAATCTGCGAACAGGACTGTGTTTAGGGTAGCATCGCCAAGCTCTCTGCTCGGTTCTGGTCCACTGACAGCATACACCCAGGCAGAGCAGGGATACTCCTTGGTTTGTAGTAATATCGTGTTCAGTATTGATGCTGGATTCTGTGGCTGCGAGTCAGCTCTGCAGTAGGTTATGAGGGAATCAATAAATGGGATACATATAATTGATCTCATCACCACCAATCCGCCTGCTGTTGATACACCTCTCCATTTAATATATATTAAGAGCAGCCGCTGCACAGTTCTTGTGGGAGGTGGGGGCATTGTCACATTTGTAGACCCTCCCACAATATTACATAGCAAACTGTGTGCTGAATGGGACAGACTTTAAGCAGATTGAAGCACTGTCGTCGAGAAGTCCATGAGGTGCAGTCGGTCAGCGGCGGCAGCAGAATCGTCCACTGTTCAACTCAAACAGTCTGCAACTTCACGGTCCTACATACCTCACAATCTACAATAACGATCAAACAAGGGATACACCCTGGGTCAATGAAGGATTCAGAAGTACATGTTGGGGAACAGCACCAGCCAGAGAGCGATATAAGTGGACCACCTGGGGAAACTCTTAGCTGCAAAACACGCTGATTTGCATGCTCAATAGCATAAACAGCAAGTGATCGACAGAGCTCAGTGATCCCACAATCAATGGTCCAGATCTATCTCTGTGGTCTGACACAAGTAGACATAATAGAGTGAACAGTGAAAGAGACCATTGGAGGAGGAGGCTGATCTCCAACAATGAAATCTCCAGTTATTGAGGAGCGTCCCACATGAAGGAATAAGAAAGTTGATGCATTTGTAACAATCTTTAGCCAGAAGAGCTGAGTTGAGAATCTATTTTCCTATCCTTTAACGGACCCCCACATCTCAGAGCCCAATCTTCAAACAGTTCTATTCACTTCATACGGTATCAAGAAATGGCTGGAGACACTGGAAACTGTGATTTAACTCCACAGATTTTCACATCTTTAGCCAAGCTGTTCCATTCCAGCAAGAATGCTGACATCCACCAACAATATGATAAATTGTCCGAGTGTGTTCTGTGAACAAAACGCAGGGCAGCTTGCAGTGCAGCCAGTAACTGACCCTTCGATGAGCTTCTAATTAAATGTGTAGGAAAGTGTCAGCAAAGTGTGATCAACCAGCAATACCCTGCTCAGTGATGTTCACTTTGGGTCCCGTGAGGGTCACTCAGCTCCTCATCCCTTTGCAAGCTTACTTCAGAGATTGGAATTCCAAAGGGACAGTGAGTGTTTTATTCGAAGCATTTAGGGACCATTCCACAGTGTGTGACAAAAGGAATACAAGTAAACGTATAGTAAACAGGACTCTGGTGCAGATTATGTCCTGGCTGGAATTTCCAACATAAAGATAATGCTTATTGTTTGTGTCAATACGTCGAACTCTGGAACAGCTCTGCCGCCATTCCTCAGGAAATGCAGTGCCCGATGCTCAACCATTTCCAACTACTGCAATGACGCTCTTTCCATCATAAGTTCAGACGTGAGAATGTTATCTGAATATACCAGTCCTGAACCAGGTAATGTTCAAATGCAACAATATCTTGAAAACATCCATGTATTGTCCAATAAATGACAAATAACGATCACTCCACATAGATATAAGTCAATAATTCAATAAAGAATCAAAACATCTTTTTTTTTAAATTGCAATAGCACTACTACATTGAGTCCCCAACTGGGTGTTTCTCAGTATCCTGGATGCTATCATTGTTCAGAAATTCCCCTGGACTAGTCAATTAAACAACTTTATCTTCAAGAGCAGGTCAGCAGCTGAAAATTACGTGGTGATAAATTCACATGCTAACTCCCCAATGCTTTAATGGATTACATCCCATGAATATCCTCGACAAACGAGCCCATTTAATTGCTGTAACTTCCACCACCATCCATCCCCTCCACCACTGATGCTTAGTATTAGCAATGTGTACTATCTATAAGATTCGCTGCACCAAGGCTTATTCGACAGCACCTTCTAAACTCCCTGTCAACGAGACGAACAAAAGGCAGCAGGTACTTTGGTAAACCAGCTATCTGCAGGTTCAGTCCTTCACACAGTCAGATGTAATAAACATTACTGTTGATTTTATTGTGCACAATCCCTCAGATCACAAAATCAGTCCAAATGCAGCAAGACTTGCACAACAGCCAGGTTTGGGCTGACAAGTGACAAGAAGCATTCTTGCCACACAAAAGTTAGACAATGACCATCATAAACCATCTCAGTATTGCTATTTAACATTTATAGAGAGTATACGTCCTGGATCCATTGATACTAACATGCGCAGGTTAAGCAAGACCATATAGCTTCTTTCGTAAGAACATCAGATCAGAATCTAGCAATCTTGCAGATGATAACTTTTCTCCTGTCTTGCCAAAGCCTGTCAATTATCTCCGAGGTTCAAGTTATGAATATGATGGAATAACCGACACTTGCTTCAATGAGTCCAGCTCCAAAAATACTCAGACAGTCTGACACGATTACAAACTAAGCTGTCCACTTGAATAGATTGCATCCGCAATCTCTCCCCCGCCTCCCACCACCACCGACAGTCAGCAGCAAGAGTGAGTACCATGGCACTAATTACACAGCATCATGGCATGCATTACCATTGCGGAGTGGAAGTTACAGAGCAGTTTTTAGGGAATCGTAAGAATCATAATTCATTTGATTCAAGGACAAATAATTATAGGACAAAGCTCGATTAAGATCTGGAGTCTTAGTATGAACAAATCAAACTTTATTAAGCTGAGATCAGATTTCTTTCAAGTGAATAGGAAAAAAGTAACAAGAAGAAAAAGCAGAATCAGAGTTGGAGCAGGTATTCCGAGGGACGGTTGAAGTTGTTCCGAGAAAATATTTTCTCGCAATGTAAATAGGGTCAGGCTGCAACGCTCAGAGCTCCCTGGATGTCTTCAACACAACAGGGGAGGTTACATCAGACAGTGGGAAATCAATACTACAGAAAACAGGATTGTGAAATTCATAAGACTTAAATTCAAAAATAAATTAGAAAGCAAACAATGTGTGTGCATTTGTGCTGGCAAGAAATATAAAGTGATCTTTAACAAATTTATCTTCAATACAGAGAACTAAATAAGTAAGGGACATTTGAAAAGCAAAGAATGGCATCCACATGTCGATGTAAACGTTTTATATATGAACTTGTATTTCACTTCAAGCTTAAAGGGACCCCACCAAATT
This sequence comes from Chiloscyllium punctatum, assembly GCF_047496795.1. Taxonomy (NCBI): domain Eukaryota; kingdom Metazoa; phylum Chordata; class Chondrichthyes; order Orectolobiformes; family Hemiscylliidae; genus Chiloscyllium; species Chiloscyllium punctatum. The sequence goes on along the minus strand of NC_092759.1, from coordinate 55,169,783 downwards.
AAGTTATAATGATCAATCTGTGTGGATTTGTATGAGTAGCCGGAGAAGACCCTTCTTCATGTTACTGAATTTAAGAATATCATACCTGGTCATCTTGTGTGGTAAGATGGAAAGCTTTCGAAACCTCTGATGATTAGACAAATTGTGAGCTTTTTCAAAAAGTGAAAAGGATGTACATCGAAGAGGTTGGAAACGGAAGAGAGTTTCAGGCATTGGAAAAATACTGAAAACTGGAAAAACATAAACAAGGCGGTAGGAGGGCGAAAGGTCAACATGATGTAGCGTTGGCAAACACGATGAAGGAAAATCCCAACCAGTTTCTCAGGGTTAAAAGGTAGCCAGGGAAAGAGTATGTCCACTCAATGCCATAGGGGGGAATTAATGCCTGGAGCTTATCTCCAGTATCTGCAATCCTCCTGGTCTCCGAATTACATGAGAAAGCAGAAAATGTAATTGGATAGAATTTTAACATGTGCCAGTGCAGGCTTGGTGGATCGAAGGGCCTTCTTTAAGACACATTTACAGAAAGATAGTGGCCAATTACTGACTGAATATTTATGGATTATCAACAGCCAAATTAATGTAAATCTTCCTCATCAATATGCAGCTGTGTGTCCTCCATTCCATTTTGGGGAAACTCAACAGGGAGAATTTAGCATGAAAGTCAGAGCTGCTAACTCGTACCTCCATCTCACTCGTCATTCCTGCGAACTTCTCTCTTGGACACCAATGTCTCAGAGAACGCTGCACAGACAGAAGCTGCGTTTACTCCGCACCCACCAATTATGGCAGATCTCACACGTTAGACTATCTATGTTATCACAGCACATCGGACACCCATTTCCATGACGCTTCTGTACTTCAATGAGGCAGCTCAGCAAACACTAACACCTCCCATTTCAATGCTGCTGCAAGGACACTAGGCTCATGGACACAAAAACAGCTCATGGACATCAGCTATGGGTTGCTCACTCTGTGTTTATACACACGCACTTTGAGCTGACTTGAATTCACACAGATATATATCTTTACCAAAACCTGCCTTGAGCAATGTTTACCGTGAGACTGACCAAACAGGCTCACACGACTGTTATGTCGTGAGCATCGACACCGGCACGGTGGCACAGTGGTTAGCACTGCTGCTTCACAGCGCCAGAGATCCGGGTTCAATTCCCGCCTCAGGTGACTAACTGTGTGGAGTTTGCACGTTCTCCCCGTGTCTGCGTGGGTTTCCTCCGGGTGCTCCGGTTTCCTCCCACAGTCCAAAGATGTGCAGGTCAGGTGAATTGGCCATGCTAAATTGCCCGTAGTGTTAGGTAAGGGGTAAATGTAGGGGTATGGGTGGGTTGCGCTTCGGCGGGGTGGTGTGGATTTGTTGGGCCGAAGGGCCTGTTTCCATACTGTAAACAATCTACAAAACAAGGAATTTTAATATCATTCCCCACTGTCAGTCAAGCTATCCAGCACACTGAGTCAAGGTGAGTCTCAGATTCAACCAACAACTAACAACTAACAACTACGACAGTCTGACTGAGTTCCAGAACATGGTCAGTCAGACTCTCGTAGTTGTTAGGGACAGAATCCTTCCACTGTTCGGAGTGAGAAGCTGAATGTTTGGGAGACCCTTATCTTTCTTGGCTGTTTCTGCCCGATTGTGGAATGGTTCTTCCTGAAATGAATAAATTACCAAGAATTATTATTGGAAATTGAAGTGGTTGGGGCATGTGTTAGTACTGGTACAGCTGAGTGAAATGTGGCCGAGATTCCCGCAGTTAGTTAGGAGGCAGCACAGACAACAGGGAGAGTAGGGAAAGTGACAGAGGAAAAGTTAGAGAGAGAAGGTGTTACATTCAGTGACAGCGAGAGAATAAGAGCCTTGGAGGGAGGTGGGTGCACTAACAGAGATAAGGTGACTATATGTTCACAAAGTGCAGGTGGTGGCACTTGCCTGGTGGAGCAGAGAAGGACAATGACGTCCTTCCTACATTGTTGGAAATTCACCTAGAAAGCTGACACTTCAGTGACCCAGGGATCAACCTCAGACCAAGCTGACAGATCCCCGTGTAATTCTGTCCATTGTCAATTCTGGAGGACAATAATATGTCTCTCCTGCACCATGCCGTCCAACATGCAGCCACATCTACAGAATGACAGCTACATCTGATCTGGTTCATTATATTTAAAGCTACCATTTCATTTGCCTTATTGAAAGGTGAGGAATACGTTCAGGATTGCAGCAAGTGCAAAACACCAGTATGGGTATGAGGTCCAGAGGAGGTTACAGAGATAGGAAGTCCTGTGAAGGCTTGGGAATATTTCACGGATATGGAGGGTTCTGGCGGCTGAAGGAGATTACAAAAACAATGACAGTTTTATGTTTGGTTGAAGTGAAAATAGAGCTGGACTAACAAGATCAATTTTATTTCTACAAGAGCCTTGTTGAGAGAAAGTCTCCACAAAATCAGATGAAAATGTTACGTTGCCAGTTTATCTCATGATCTGGCTTTCTCTGTCTGCACCAGAAATAAATGTTTGTCCACTGCGCCTAAAAATTGCAGTCTCTGCAACATCCTTCATGTTCTATTACCGTTCCCTCCACTGTAAAAATACAAGGTTCCAGCAACATTCCTACTTCTGTATCGTTCTCCATGCCCTGTGAAGCTCACTGCTTCAAAAGCCTCTTCCACCTTTTGTACAATGCCACAGACATACGGCGGACTGCGTTTTTGGAAGCGGTTAGATGTTAGTTAGAGACCTTTTGGGTGGGGGCGGGAAGATCGACAGTTTCAGGAAAAAAGATCTAAAGCTTGTGTTGGTCCTGCAGGAGATTTAAGAGAAAGTTCTACTGAAAAGGATGTGACTTTGCTTGGAAAAAGGTAGAGGTTTCTGCAGTAATTGGAACGAGGGGTCAGTCAGCCTAACCTCATTAATACTTGTTCCCTAACTGGGATTTTAACCTGATCCAATCAGGGAATCCGAACTGGCAAAAATAAGGAGGGACGACAACGGCTTTGTTCACGGTAGGAGCCGGCTCTGAGCGATCGTGTGCTAAGTGTCATGCAGAGATAGTGAGCTGGGGAGGGGCAGAAAGTGGTTTCAGAATTGGGCGTGCTGCAGGGAATGGAGGATGTTACACATGCTGTTTAGGCATTGGAGTAGGTTACGCCACAGGGAAATTTGTTCAGACGTAAACAAAAAGAGATGGGCAGAGTTGTAGATGCTGGAGAAAGTTGCAGATATAATGAACACTGCAGTGACTGGAGAGATTTTTACAGATATTGTGATCTGTCGGGGCAGGAGGAAGGTCGTTATTGACTGTTGTATGGACTGGAATAGATAACAAAGATTAGGTTTCTACATGTCGGATTAGTTACAGAGGAGGGAAGAGTTATAAAGAATGGAGAAGTATGTTATAGAAAGGGAGGATTATGGGGGTTGGAGAAGATTCCATGGAAGAAAACTTTATAATGACAAGTATGAGTTACAGTTGAGCCGCACTGGTGATGGATTTTGCACACATCAGAGTATATCTAACAGGATCGACTAGGTTACAAAGACGAGATTTTTTTGGAGTTGGAGAGCTCTCACAACGTTACATCAAACCACACAGAAGTCCGATGGCACAGAAGGATGTCATGTGTCCTATCATCTTTACACGAGCTTTTCAACAGCACGTATTACTGAGTAAGGATTTCCTGCTTCCCCCATTCCCTTACTCATTACGTTTAGTCACAATAATTTTACAATCACCTCTTGAATGTTTCCACTGAACATGCATTAACAATAGATCCAAATGTATCCTAATTAACTGCAGAGAACATTTTTCCAGGTAAAGATCCTCTTACTGTCTTGAACAAGCTTTACGTCCTATGATAACACTCTCACTGTGAGGTGCTAGCAGACGATTCGGGGACACCTTCAAGTTGACTCCCAAGTTTCCATTAATTCCCCTGCTCTACTATCTCTCCTCCGAACGTTCAGCGTTCGATTTGTTTACCAATTCAATTCTCTGTCTGATATCGATTCTATTGGCGATCTTTTTCATCCAGAGAACTTAGAGTTTTTTTTTCCTGCCTTTCCTATTTAAGGGACTATTTCCCTACTGAATGCAAACTTTTTCGTCTTTTAAAGGAGCCCATTGTTGTTCTTTATTTCCATTTTTCTGACCAACATGGTTTTCCCGTCAAACTTCCCAACTTCATTCTTGCGCCATTTAAGCCTTCCCCCCCATTAACCAATTACTCTTTCTCTCAATTATTGAATATCTTTCTCGACTATCATTCTGAACTTTACAACAAAATGATCAATATATCCCAGATCTTCCCCTATGCACACTATATCCACCCCCGCCAACCACATCCCCAAGGAAAATGTCCAGCACTACATGATCTCCTGGGCTGGACATGCATGCAATCCAGGAATACTCGCCCTGATGACTCTCCACAACCACTAAGCAGCATCTGGAAGATTTAAGTTTCTCAAGATAACTACTCTGTCGTATTGTCATCGTTTTCAAATGTCACTGCATACTTATTCTCTTCAACATTTCCGATGGTTGGTGGTCTAAATGCCGCACATCACAATTTTCTATGTCCACTTTTTATTCCAGTCAAATTCATTCTTTATATATCTTCTTTGTCTTGGACTGCTCAACTAACGCTTATCTAAACCCATACGTCTACACCTGATCCTTTCCCTTCCCTTCCATACTTTCAGGATACTTTATACAGAGCAAAAATTAACACCCTGTCCTCTCATTCCTTGAGCCAGCTCCCGTTTATCAGGACATTAGATTTCCACAAAGGAATTTGCATCTGCAACTCGCCAAAATGCAAGTAGGTGTATCTATGCAGAGTTCCTCAGGTTTAGAGTTTGCTTATTGAATCTTGCACTGTTAAAGTTGTTGGTGTAAATTAGTACCAGCTCCCAAATATTTTGTCCATCCTGGTCGTCACCTATACCGTTCCTTTTTGGATCCCACAAACACGACAAGTTATTTTCAATTCCTGCCAAATACCCCACAAGAAATTTCCTGGGAAAGAACTAAGGGATCGGTTAAAGTGTGTTTGCTTTCATGCAAGGAGAATCAGGAATGTGCTTAGAGCATGGGTCTGTACCTGGTGCTATGTTGTTTTGGCCATAACAGAGACGTAAGTTTCTCAGGGGCAGGAATGGTCGCTGGATGTTCCAGGGTTTATAACATTTAAAAAGATAGGGCGGCGGGAAAAAGAGGAGGGGGTGTAGCACTGCTAAGCAGAGAGAATATCACAGCCACAGAAAGTGTGTTCAGGAGGGTTTCCTAACTCAGTACATTGACAGGCCGACGAGGGGAGAGGCCATTTTGAATTTGGTATCGGCGATGAGCCAGGGAAAGTGTCATATCTGGCGGTGGGAGAGCATTTTGGTGATAGAGACCTCAACGGCCTCACATTCTACATAGCTATGGAGAAGGAGAGATGCAGGCACAATGGGAGGATAATTAATGGGCGAAAAGGACATTATGATGCTGTCAGACAAGAGTTGGGAAGATTGGAATGGGAGCAATTGCTCAATGGAAAGGGCACTATAGACATGTGGAGACGATTTAAGGAACAGTTGCTGCGAGTGATGCCTAAATGTTTTCCTCTGAGACAGGCAAAAAGTGGTAAGATAAAGCAACCTTCGATGACGAGAGCTGAGGAGCTTCTCATCAAAACAAAGTCGGCAGCTTACGTAAGGTGGAGGAAGCAAGATTCTTGCTCAGCTCGAGAGGATTACAATCAGGCGAGGAAGGAGCTCAAAAACGGTCTGCGGAGAGCCAGGAAGGGGCACAAAAAAGGCTTGGCAGGAAGGACTAAGGAGAATCCAAAGGCATTTTACACGTGTTTGACGAATAAGAGACTGATCAAAGAAAGAGTAGGGCCGATCAGGGAGAGCATAGGGAACTTGTGTATAGAATCTGAGGAGGTAGGGGAAGCCCAAAATGTGTTTTTTGCTTCTGCCTTTATAAAGAAAAGCACCTTGTAGTGAATGAAACCACTGAGAACCAGGAAAGCATGCTCTAACGGATAGAGATTGAGGAAGCCGATATGCTGAAAATTTTGACAAATATTAAGATTGACAATTCGCCAGGGCCAGACCAGATTTGTTCTCGGCTGCTTTGGGAAGCAAGAAATGTGATTGCTTCACCGCTTGCGAAGATCTTTGCATCCTGGCTCTCGAACAGAGTTGTTCCAGAGGATTGGAGGGAGGCAAATGTAATTCCTCTCTTCAAGAAAGGAAATAGTGAAATCCCCGGCAATTACAGACCAGTCATTCTCACGTCTGTCATCTGCAAGGTGTTGGAAAGGATTGTGACGGATAGGATTTATCCCAATCAGGAAGAGCATGGCTTGATTAAATGCAGTCTGCGTGACTTTGTGAGGGGCATGTCATGTCTTAATAAGCTTATTGAGTGCTTCGAGGCTGTAACCAGACAATTTCATTAGGGTCGAGAGGTGGATGTGGTGTATATAGACTTCAGCAAGGCATTTGATAAGGTTCCCCATGGTAGGCTCGTTCAGGTCAGGAAGAATGGGATACAGGGAAAATTAACAATGTGGATACAGAATTGTTTGTTCGACAGAAGACAGCGAGTGGCAGTGGAAGGAAAGAATACTGCCTGGAAGTCAGTGGTGATTGGTTTTCCACAGGGCTCTGTTCTTGGGCCTCTACTCTTTGTAATTTTTATCAATGACTTTGATGAGGAGATTGAAGGAAGGGTTAGCCAGTTTGCAGACAACACAAATGTTGGAGGTGTCGTTGACAGCATAGAGGATTGTTGTAGGCTACAGCGTGACAATGAGAGGATGTCGAGATGGGCAGAGAGGTGGCAGATGGAGTTCAACCTGGATAAATGCCAAGTGATGAATTTTAGAAGGTCGCAATTGAAAGTTGAGTACAGGATTAAAGACAGGATTCTTGGCAGTGTGGAGGAACAGCGGGATCTTGGTGTGCAGGTACATCGATCCCTTAAAATTGCCACCCAAGTGGACAAGGTTGTCAAGAAAGCATATGGTGTTTTGGCTTTCATTAACAGGGGGATTGAGTTTAAGATCCGTGAGATCTTGTTGCAGCTCTATAAATCTTAGTTAGACTACACTTGGAATACTGTGGCTAGTTCCGGTCGCCCTATTATAGGAAAGCTGTGGATGATTTGGAAAAGGTTCAGAGGAGGTTTACCGGTGTGCTGCCTGGAATGGAGGGCTTATCGTACGAAGAGAGGTTGACTGAGCTCGGACTTTTTTGATTGGAAAAACGAAGGAAAAGAGGGGACTTAATTGAGGTGTACAAGATAATGACAGGCATAGATAGAGTTGATAGCCAGAGACTTTTTCCCAGGGCAAAAATTGTGAACATGAGGGGTCATAGTTTTCAGCTGTTTGGCGGAAAGTATCGAGGGGATGTCAGAGGCGGGTTCTTGACGCAGAGAGTTGTGAGAACATGGAATACGTTGACAGCAGCAGTTGTGGAAGTGCGGTCATTGGGGATATATAAGAGACTGCTGGACATGCATATCGTTACAGAAGTTTATTGGTTCATACATTATGTTTACATTACATGAGGATCAATGATAGGCACAAGGGGGCCGAAGGGCCTGTTCTGTGTTGTATTGTTCCATGTTCTAATTTTTATGAGTTCCAGCTTTGTCACATGTTACCTCAACGAGCTTGTACAGTTGCTACCTTCACCAGAACCAGACCCAATGCCTGAAGTCTCTGAAGCCATTCCTGCTGCATTATCGTTCCAGTCACTGTCTCATCTGCCAAAACCCCCAAGTACTATTCCCATTTGTGCACGATACTGGGATTATTCCAGCCATTTCTACAATTCCGGTCTTGCTTGCTAACCATCCACCTAGCTTCCGAAATTATGATTATCAGACCACTTCACCTTTCTTACCCATATCATTCTTCCGAACATGGACATGAACTTTGATTGCTCACTGGCCCCCAGACGAACCTCCTGCAGACATTATGACATTTTTGACTCAACCATACTGAAATGACATTTACTGTCACCGAAACGCTGACAGCTTTTTCAATTGACTGAAACCCCTCTGATTATTGCTCCTCCTTCTTCTCCTTCCCCTCCTGAACAGTCGGACTGTGCATGGTGCTGTAAACATGGTTCTGACTAAGCAACTTCCCTAAGCAACCAACACTTCCATCAGCTTCGAAACTGGAAAACTGAATTGTTAGAGATACATCAGTCTATTGCCGTATTCCCTGACTGTTTCCTTTCGATTGAAGAGGCACCCATTCCTTTCATTCTTCCCGGCCGTCGCGCCTGTAGGGAGATCCTCTTCATCTGTGCGCTGTTCACCTATCTCTTAGCACCATATATGACCCACTGAATCTCCAGTCGCTATCTCACTTCAAAGGCCCGTTGTTTGTCTACCAGCAGGCTATGAATAACCAATGTAATAGAACACATTTTGCACTTGACAAACATATGCATCCATGTCTTGACCTGCAACGTACGTCGTCTTACTTCATTATTTATGTAGTATTAAGTTAACATCCAGTAAATAACATGAGAGTTTAGTCCCTTATGAAACTGTGGCTTACTGAGATTGCTAAATTGCCTTACACTTGCACTTTTTCCTTTTATTTCTGAGTTCAACACTACTTTCAGAATTGCAAAAAAAGAAGATTTGCTAACTGATAGCAATTTACAGGCGGTCGCGAATAGCGCTGTAGTATAAGCCAATGAACTGGCAGCTTTTTCTGCGATTCCAACAAACTCACTGCAGTCAGTTCCCAGCATCGGAAAGTTGTTGCTGTTACTCCAAGGGACACGTAATCCTCCAGCTCCCACTCCACTCTGCTCCCTCACAATGTGACTGTATGTGTTACTACTGGCATGACGAGACTCCAATTCTGAGTGCTGATTGATATTCTCCAACTTTGCTGCCTCACATGATTTTATGAAGTGATAAATTACACAACACCAGGTTATAGTCGAATGCGTTTAATTGGAGGCACCAGCTTTCGGAGTGCCGCTCCTTCAACCACCTGAGTAAGGTGTGCCGCTCCAAAAACTAGAGGTTCCAATTAAATCTGTTAGTATATAACCTGGTGTTGTGCGATTTTTAATTTTTTACGCCCCAGTCCAACACGAGCATCTCCAAATCATGATTTTATCAACTTTTATAACGATCCCCCTCAGCCTCCGGTGCACCAAGGAGCAAATACCAGTCTACTCGGTTTCCCGATGCATATCAAACTACTGCTTTCCTGGCATCATCCCTTTATGTCTCTTCTGAGCCCTTTCAAGTTTCACAACATCCTTCATATAGCAGGGTCAGAACGTGTTTGAGGGGTGTGACAGGTTATCTGGAGAGGTAGGCAGAAATGTCACAGCAAATGATTTGCAGCAAATTATAGTGAAAGAATAATATATTAGGCCCCAGTGAGAATAGCATTTATAAGGAAGACGTCTTGCAAGGATTGGCTTTCCCATTGTTCAGTGAGGAAATTAACAACACAGAATTTCCTCTGATTCCCATTGATCACAATTTCCTCAGGGTCCTTCATACCACAAGAGTCAAATGCTGTCTTGATGGTAAAAGAGGTCACTCTGAACTCACCTCAAATGACATTAGAACATCAGTTGAAATAATAAAGTACAAAAGGACAGAACACGGCTTGTTTGAAGAATGTGCTCACTGCCTTCACAACGTTGTCACAAGAAACTGCAACATGGACTTCTGATTCTCAGGAGATATTTGTCCGATTGGTGGTGAGGTGGTTTGGTTAACCACTATGACACAAATACAGAAAGAAGTTCCACACAGTACCATGGGGAAAAAAAATCCCGTAGCTGGTGAATCAGGCAGTGACAGACACACGCTATTTTCTGTTCTTATTAGGTATTGACCATCTCAGTCTCTCATTCATTGATAATCAATAACAACGGAGAAGCCAGCAGCTCCCATCATTCCAGTTGGAACGCAAAAACGAAAGGGGTGGCCACAGCAAGTGGGAATAACTGAGGAATTTGTGGAACTCTAAGTGAGGGTGGTAGCAGAATAACGTGAAGGGAGATCGTCAGCGGAAGAATATGTAGAAGCAGAAGGAGTAGTGCAAGATACGTAGGATTTTAACGAAACAGTACTAAGGAGGAAGGAGAATGGCAGAGGAGATTTTAGTGACAGGGAAAAGCTTGGTTTTGGAGAAGCGAGATTGAGGAGGAAACATATCTGTACTCAGCAAACGTCTCAGCTTTGCTTATCTATGCGCTCCCACATTAATGAATTCAGGCCGCGACATGGCATTGAACATTTCTTGCACTGTCTTAGCCTCCATGCCCAATTGTTTGGGCAAGAGTCCCTTTCCCATCACACAGCCACCTTCGCCCAGCTCCAGCACTTTCCCGACATCTGAGGCCCTCCTCATGCCCTTTTAAAGCACTCGAATTGTTAATTGAGAACATTGCGTGCCGCAATTTCTCTGCAACCCCTTCACCTATTCCAACCCAATTCCTTCCAAACTTAATAACAGTCATGCGGGTAGACACAAACCTGGCTGTCTTATGAAGTTGCTGGTAAGGGTGGTGCTGCTGTAGGCTGTTATATTGACCTCCACATTGCAGAGGTTGAGCTTTAGCTCTAAAATACCATTTCTTATATTCCCCAGACCATGGCCAACCCATGGACCATCAGGCTACAGCATCTACTACGATGACTGACCTCCTTTGTCTGGTGATCCCACCCAACAGCTTCCAAGGTGATGGTCCTCTGATCGCACAACTCGCTTCTATGTCCGAAAATCCGCAAAGAGAACTACAAAAAAGATCAATTGCTTCAAACTGAGCCTGCCACAGATAACTCATCGTTTCTTGTAATGACTCTGTCTTTTATCCCTTGTGCAGTCCCTGTCCACGTACATCCGTGATACCTCTGACACGCAGGCTCCAGCAGCCTTCTTTTTCCCATGGACGTACTATCCCTTCACACATCCATCCCCCACCAGGATGGTCTCAGGACTCTCCTCTTCTTCCTGGAGTAAAGTCCTGAACTGCGCCCAATCACCATCACACTCTTCCACCTGGTGAACCCGAGCTCTCCCTCTATAACTTCTGTTATGAATCACTCTCGCTTTCCTCTGGCTGGGGGTGGGGGAGTATGTATAAGCACGTGGGCACGTGAGCACCTGTCTTTTCATTGGGTACGTAGGACATTCCTTGTTCAACTTCTATCCCAGCCCCCATCCACAATGCTTTCTCCAATACAAAGATGATATTATCGCCCCTGCTTCTCTCTCTTGTGCACAATTCGAAAAGTTTTTTGATTTCGCTTCCAACTTGCCCCCCTTCCTCACTTCCAACTGGTCTTCTGTGGCTTCTGTGACCACCTGTCACACCTGTGACTTCTTCCATCCCAAACTCGAAAAATGGAATAGTATTAACCCCGGGAATTACAGGCCAGTTAGTCTTACTTCGGTGGTAGGCAAAGTAATGAAAATGGTACTGAGGGATAGGATTTATGGAAGTGGTACTGAGGGAAGGCATTTATGAGTATCTGGAAAGCCACTGCTTGATTAAGGACAGCCAGCACAGATTTGCGATGGGTATGTCTTGCCTTACAAGTCTTATTGAACTCTTTGCGGAGGTGACCAAGCATGTGCATGAGGGTAGAGCAGTGGATGTCGTGTACATGGCATTTGATAAGGTTCCCCAAGGTAAGCTTATGTGGAAAGTCAGAGGGAAATTTGGCCAGTTGGATAGAAAACTGGCTAACCAGTCGAAGTCAGAGAGTGGTGGTAGATGGTAAATATTCAGCGTGGAGCCTAGTTGCAAGTGGAGTTCTGCAGGGATCAGTTCTGGTTCCTCTGCTGTTTGTAATTTTTATTAATGACTTGGAAGAGGGAGTCGAAGGGTGGGTCAGTAAATCTGCAGATGATATGAAGACTGGTGGAGTTGTGGATAGTGAGGAGGGCTGTTGTCGGCTGCAAAGAGACTTAGATATGATGCAGAGTTGGGCTGAGGAGTGGCAGATGGAGTTCAACCCTGTCATGTGTGAGGTTGTCCAATTTGGAAGGACAAATAAGAATGCGGAATACAGGGGTAACGGAAGGGTTCTTAGTAAGGTGGAGGAACAGAGGGATCTTGGGGTCTATGTTCATAGAACTTTGAAAGTTGCCACCCAGGTGGATAGAGATTGTAAGAAGGTCTATGGTGTAATGGCGTTCTTTAGCAGAGAGATTGAATTCAAGAGTCGTGAAGTGATGTTGCAGCTGTACAGGACCTTGATTAGGCCACAATTGGAGTACTGTGTGCAGTTCTGGTCGCCTCACCTTAGGAAAGATGTGGAAGCTTTGGACAGGGTGGAGAGAAGATTTGCTAGAATGGTGTCTGGAATGGAGAATAGGTCGTACGAGAATAGTTTGAGAGTGCTAGACCTTTTCACACTGGAACGGCGAAGGATGAGGGGTGACTTGATAGTGATGTATAAGATGATCAGAGGAATAGATAGAGTAGACAGTCAGAAACGTTTTCCCTGGTTACAACATAGTGTTGCAAGGTGACATAAATTTAAGGCGAAGGGTGGCAGGTATACGGGGTGTAAGGGGTAGGTTCTTTACCCATAGAGTGGTGGGTGCATGGAATGTGGTGCCTGTGGGAGTGGCAGAGTCAGAATCATTGGCGACCTTAAAGTGGCAATTGGATAGGTTCATGGATGGGTGCTGAAGCTAGGACAAATGTTCGGCACAACATCGTGGGCCGAAGGGCCTGTTCTGTGCTGTATCATTCTATGTTCTGTGTTCTATAAGGCTCCAATGAAATATTCACACATTCTTTTATTATAACCGTTCCAAGAATGTAAGAGGATTGTGATCCGTGTACACAATCGTCTCTGGCACATCGTAATGACATATGTATTAAAATATTGTAAGGTCTGTAAAAAACACCAATAGATCTTATTCGATCGTGGGGTATTTTCTCTGTGATCCATGTGCACAATCGTCTCCGGCACATATGTATTAAAATATTGTTATGTAAAAACAAAACCCTAATAAATCTTATTCGATCGTGGGGTATGTTCTCTGGTGGATGTTGAGTTTTTTTTCGCAAAGTAAGCAACTGCCAGGTCAATCCTATCATCACCTTCCGGTAGCAGTACAGCTCCAACACTATGTCATTAGCATCAATGGTAACTTTAAAAGATTTTGAAAAGTTTGTCGTAACTAAAACTGGTGTGTCATTGCGTTTTCGGGACCAACATTCCATGACAAATCTATTGTCCCAAGAACATCAGATCTACCTTCGCAATTCAGTTTTGTATAAGTTTATTATCAGTTTTACTTCTCATAGTCGTTCAAAGACCTCTGCGAACTGTACTATGGGATCTTTCTAGAACTCACTAAAGATGACTGAGTTGTTCAAATAGACTGCAGTTTGTTAATCCAGCCACAATTCTGTTCATGAGTCTTCGGAATGTGCCAGGGGCATTCCTAATTCCATACGGCATCATTTTCAATTGATATGGCCCATTTGGCCTTGAAAAACGTAGAGTTTTCTTTCGCCATTCCTGAAAAAGCACCTGGCAAAAACCACACCGTAAGCAGCACTTTGTTGTGTAACTGGCTTGTCAACATTTCTCGATCTGTCTGGCTTTGAAATTATTAAGCCAATAGGGGTGCGGCTTTATCGAAACAGTATTTCCTGCTTCTACATCATATGCAAGACTATTCGTTCTCCACATCTGATTCTTCCATATGTCCTCATACTGCAGTAACAAACATTTCAACGTTGTTCTTTGCTCCTGACACAGAGCGTATGCTAACCTATCCCACTCCTCAATGACTTGTTCATGTTCTTCCATATTTTAAGGACATCAAAATCTCAACATCTACATTTGATTCCTCACTTTGCGGGAAAATAACTAATACCCGTTTCTCCAGTTGTTTATCTTTTCTCGTTCGCAGGAGGGGACCTACATAACCATGTGAAAGTTTCTTCAAATGCAGGAATTGGCAACAAAGGTGCTGGATTAATGACGGCTTGGCGTATTTACCATTTGACATGTATGACATACATGGCAAAAGTTAGCCACAATTCTGTGTTAACTTTCCCCACAGAGGAGAATTCTTTTTAGAGATCACGGAATAACTCCATACTCAGCCTCTGTCTTTGCTCTGTACTCCCTTGCAGCGCATCAGATTTTCATGTGTTTTGCTTTATAACTTTCTCTAATTCCACTGGTTCACTTTCTTCTACAATGTCGTTTTCCACAGTGTCTTTCCTTAACGACCAGCACTGTAACTGTACGTGTTCCAGATGCCCACATTACAAACACCTCTTCATAATGTCCTTCTGAAACTAGCAGCACTGTCATTTTCTGTGTGACATTCCACTAGAATGAATACACCTGAGACTTTCACCTCCTTTTCACCCTCTGGAGTTTATTTTTTTTAACCAGTGGTAAATAATTATCTACTCTTTGTATCGAAGTGTAAGATCGTCCATATTCCCAAATTCTACCCCTCACTGGACCAAATTCTGACCGGGGGTTTGTATTCTGCACCAACATGTATTCTTCTGCTCATTTAGCTGCCCTTTTCACTTCCTGACCTTTCTGTTCATTCCCTTGAATTCTTAATGTCTCTGGAATTGAGTTTTTAACTTCCACCAGCAGAATAATCTTTCTTAGAGCCTCATAGGACTTATCTATGTTAATGGCCCACACGAGTCTGTCAAAATGACTTTGTTTAATTCTTTTGATCTCAACATATGGCGGACCTGCTTCCTTCTTTATGTTTCTCAACCGCTATGTATATGTTTCTGGTACCAATTCATACGCACTTAAAATAGCTTGTTTGACCTCTTTATAATCTGTCAACCTCTAATTTGACGGTTCGACAAATACCTCACGAGTTTTGCCCACCGAATGTGTCTGAAGTAGCATTACCCACCGACCACACAATCAGCGTTGCCATTTTTTTCAAATCAAATAAAAAAAGGTTTCAATATCTTTCTCATCAAAATATTGCATAGTTTTGAAATATTTGTATACATAACTACCTTCTCTTTCCATCTCCATCCCGTTAATTTGACTTTACTGTCTAAGTCGCAACTTCTCCAGTTCAAATTCTCTGTTTGCTCTTCGAAGTGGCTTCTTACTCCTTTCTCTCCGTTTCTTCTCTCTCTGTTTCGCTCTTCGTTTCTTCACTCTGCCTTTCCCTGTCTCTTTTTTATCTTTCTCTTTCCTCATATAAGAACATTCTCCCTCTCTCGTTTACCTCTCTCTTTGTTTGTCTTCTAACTGCATTTTACTGAACTGCAATGTGAGTTTATTATCACTCTACTGCTCGAGCCGGTTTCTCACACACCTAAGTGTTTGAATAATTCCCTTTAAATTTCAGCTCCACCTTTGTTCTTGGTTAACCCCAATTCTTGCATCTTTGCTCATTTCTAGAACAGAGTTTTCTTCTTTCTCAAAGGTCTTGGCAAATTTCGGAATCATCTTCAAACCCCAAAACCTCTTTAGCGATTTGAATGTGCCATTTCTCTCACTTCTAATTTGACCAACTACAACTAACCGAAAATTATCACATTATCTCGCCGACGTTGTATTTATAGATCAAGGACACTAACTGCTGAGTGTCTTACTCTACTGAGCATTTTTCATTCCATGAATTTATTCATATCTGCTCAAATCTCAGATTGTATCTGTCGAAACCTGTTCCAATCACGGTCCAGAGACCCCAAATTGTTGTGCCACAGTGTAAAGCCCTTGCGAATTTAAACTCGACACACAGAGAAGCTCACCACTCGTCGGAATCAGTTAAATTTTCCGAGGCAAAGAACTATCCCAGAGGTCAGTATTTAAAGTAACAATTCACAATTGTATTCTTTAAGTGCAACAGACACCATTAACATCACATCTATAAACAACTCATTTCTCTTCAATCCATCTTTCCCCTCCAACTTTAAAAGTGCTCTGATAATTACCCTCAAAAATTAATGGCACAACAATTTCAAAATCATTTCTTGTCTACGGATGTTGTGCTTGCTCTGCAGATTCCTATCGGTCGTCTTCGATGTTCTGCTGCACAAACTTGTTGTCGACAGGTATCTTTCCGACAGAAATCCACTGACATTTTGTTGAAGTGTGCTTGGATGCTGTTTGCTGTTCTCCCGCTAACTGTTCAAAATTGCTGGTTTTCTACTCCAAAGATTGCATCAGTTCATTGGTTTAATGTCATTCCAAACAGTACATTTCAAGTTTGATTTTATTTTAGTATCTGGGGCATAAGTTAAACTGATTAGCCAAATTTGAATTTGGTGTTTGTTCCATGACAACAATTGACAATGGTTTGGTGGTCAACATTGGAGTTATAATTCCAAATATTTATGTAATTGACAAGTTCTGTCATTACCGGATTTGACCCAGGTCCATGAGAGTGCTTAAGAAGAATCTGAATATGAGAGATGTTCGTCAGCTTCCCGGCTGATTTTGGAGCCAACTTGATATTTTTTGTTTCATTACCGACAAAGGCTTTCGTCTTCTTATTATCATTTAGGTAAATATTAGTTTGTCTATATTTGAGCACAATAAAATGCGAATGCAGACAAACATAGTGCACGTAATGAACTACATTAAAGTGAATGGACGATGAACAATTGACAGGCCTCCCAGATTAATTCTGATTGTGATGGATTTGTGTGTATTCGCAGTCAGATGCTTGAAGGAACCAAGTATTAGCTGATGAAAATGCTTTCTCGCGTGACGTAAAGTATTATTTAGAAAGGCAGAATGATAAATTACATATGATTGTGTGCGTGTGTGAGAGTGCTGGGGGTGGGGGGTGGTGGCTTTGGGTGGGTGGGGGGGATGAAGTGAGAGAGGGAGAAAGAGAGAGATAAATGAGCCATTCTTAGTCATTACAAGGGATCCATTAAGAACGCTATCTTTCAATTCGTCTGAACGTTTATTCAGAAAACTGAAATTTGACAATAATGTCCAGGGAACATATTTTATCATACCTCAGCAAAAATGCAAAATATGTTGGGAGGGAAACATGGAGAGAACAAAACAAAACCCTTACGCTCACTCTCGTGTTAATTAACTTATATTTGATATGAGCAGGTAATACAGGATTGGTGAGTTTACTATGACAAATCCTGAGGTCGAGAGGAGTTGTAGCCAAGGACAGGAAGGAAACATGTTCAGGGATTCTAACCAAAACCTTCAATTCCTTTCTAGATACGGGGGAGATGTCAGCGGACTGGAGGACAGCTAATGCGTTTTCACTTTCCAAGTAATGTGGTCAAGACGGATTACAAATTGCCGACCACTGAGTTTGACATCAGTGATGGGAAACTATTGCCGAATATTTGAAAGAAGACAATTAATCTTCATTTGAGAGCTGGGGTGTGATCATGAATAATCAACGCGGTTTTGTCAGAGGGAGGAGTTTTCTCACAAATCTGGTGAGGTTTACGAGGTGGTGACAAGGGCTGCCATTGTGTGTAATAGATTTATGTTGGTGTATGGATTTGAGCAAAGCCTTAGACGCGACCCATACACAGCAAATTGATAACTAAGGTAAAAGCACTTGGCATCCAGAGTAATGTCGCAACTTGGTTCAGTTTGCCAAAGTGAAAAATGTTGACAGAAGGCTGTTTCCATTATTGAATGCTGGTGTCCAGTGGTTGACCAAACATATTAGTGGTAAGTCATTATTGTTTGTGAAATTCGTTAATGAATTGGAAGAGTGCACATGTTAGCAGGTGGTATCTTGTGAATAATATGTAAGTTTCCGGACGAAATAAATATTGACTTATTGTTTGGCAATGAGCCAATCCAAATCCACTGTCGAAATATGTCGCCGAATTCCTTAGCATCTGCATCTCTCTGCTCCCCACCTACTCATGCATCTGTCCAGACGCAGCTGAAAAGAATCGACCATGTCCGCCTCTACTACTTCTGCTGGCAACGCACTCCAGCCACATAGTACCCTCTGTGGTAAAGTAATTTCTCCGTGTATATCCCTTAAACTTTTCTCCTCTCAACTTGAACGCATGATCTGCCATTATTGAATCCCTCACCGTTGGGAAAAATTGCTTATCTCTATCTACCCTGTCGATACTCGTCATGACTTTGTAGATCTCAATCAGGAAACACCCCCCCCGACCCCCTTAATCTCCCTGTTTTATAATGGAAATAATCCTAACCTACTCAACCTTTCTTCATGGCTAGCAATGCCCATACCAGGCAACAACCTCGTAACCCTTCTCTGCACCGTCTCCAAAGAATTCATGTCTTTTTGTGAATGTGGCGACCGGATCTGTAGACATTATCCGACATGTTTTGCACAATTATAAGATAGCCTACCATCTCGTATCCTCAATACCCCGTCCGATGAAGGCAAGCATACCATATGTCTTCTTGACCACTCTTACCAACTATGCAGCAACCTTCAGGGTACAATATACATGAACATTCAGATCGCTCTACTCATCAATTTTTCCCAACGCTCCTCGGTTTACAGTATAGTTCGCTCTCGAAGTAGACTTCCGAAAATGCATTACCTCACATTTGTCTGGATTGAAATCCATCTGCCACTTCTCTGCCAACTCTGCAGTCTATCTGTATTCTCCTGTGTCTTTGACACTCCCCTCTGCTTTCTGCTAATCTAGCAATTTTCGTGACAGCTGCAAACTTACTCACCAGACCACAAAGCCCTCTTCCAGATCATTTGACTGGACAATAAACAACAGTGGCCCCGGCACCGATCCCTGTGTAACACCAAAGGTCGCTATTCTCCATTTCGAGAATGTCCATTCAACGACTACTCTCTGTCTCCTGTTGCTTAAACAGTTCCATATCCACCTAATTAGAACTCCTTGCACACCATTTGACTTCACGTGTTTCCATTAGTTTACCGTGGGGAACCTGATCAAACGTCTTTTTAAAGTCCATGCTTAAGATATGTACAGCGCTTCCTGCATCGATTAACTTGTTCACTTCCTCAATGAACTCTGTTAAGTTTGTAAGGCACGATCTCACTCGCAAAGAAATATGTTTCCTATTACTGATAAACCTATTGTTTTCCAAATATAACGAGATTTTATCCGTCTGCACTTCCTCCAGCAGCTTTCTCACCATTGACGGCAGGCTCGCTGATCAGTAGTCACCTGGAATACCACAATTATAACCCTTGTACACGGGAACAATATCAGCAACCGTCCAGTCCCCCAAGTACTTGACCTGTGTTTAAGGATGCTACAAAAATATCTGACAGGGCCCCAAATGTTTCGCTTCACGCCTTCCTCAGAAACCCGGGATAGATCCCACAAGGTCCTGGTGATTTCTCCACCTTAATATCATTTAGCTACACAACACATCTTCCTTCTTATATCAACATGATCCTGAGTTAACAAACGTCTATCTCTAATCTCAACATTCATCACGTACCTCCACTCAGTGTATGCTGATACAACGTAATCATTGATGACATCAATCATTTTCTCAGGTTCGACACACAATCGTCCTTCATTTCCATTAGTGGACAAACCTTTTCTCCAGTAACCCTCTTGCCTCTTATGTAAGAATTTAACGTCATGGCGTTCTCCTTAATTCTGCACGCTAAAGTTACTTCATTACCACTTTTAGCCCACTTGATTCACATTTAAGACTAGTCCGACTCTCCCGCTATTCCCCAAAGTCCGATTCTGTTCTGAGATGCCTGGGCCTTATGCACGCTTCATTTTTCCTCTTGGCTATTCGCACGAATTGTCAATAAGTGTATCCCCGTGAATAATGGGAAAATCAAAATCTGCCATCACTAGCACACTGTTGCGTCAACGTCTTTCAATAATCCGTTTACCTATGTGTTCTTCTACCTCACGCTCACTGTCGGGAGGCCTGTAATACAAACGCAAGAACGGAACTGCATCCTCCTTGTTTCTCATCTCCACCCATAATGCCTCACAGTCTCAGCCAACAATAGTGTCCTCCTTTAGCACAGCCATGGTTTCATCCATGACCAGAAATACACATCCTTGCCCCCTTTTACTTCCAGTCGAGGTGAAGACCATTTGAGCTGGGAAATCCTGTTAAAGCTGGACAGGAATTCGTTTAGGCTACACCTGGAGCATTGTGTGCAGTTCTGGTCACTGCAGCTCAGGGAGGATGTTATTGTCCTGGAAGGAGTCAAAGGTAGATTGGGCAACATGTTGCTGGCCTGGTGCAATGTAGCTGTAAAGAGTATGCTGGACAATTTCGAGTTGCTTTCCTTAGAGCAGAGATCGGTGTACATAAGACTTTGAGGGACGTGAACAGGGTAAAGTGAATTCAGTAGTTCCCAGGTTGTAGGTTTGCTCGCTGAGCTTTGTAGGTTTGATATGCAGAGTTTTCATTACCTCGCTAGGTAACATCATCAGTAGCGAACTCCAAGTGAAGCGAAGCTGTTATCTCTGCTTTCTATTTCTAACTTTCTCCTGGATGGGGGTTCCCTGGGGTATGTGGTGATGTCATTTCCTGTTCGTTTTCTGAGGGGTTTATAGATGGCATCTCGATCTATTCGTTTGTTTATGGCGCTGTGGTTGGAGTGCCAGGCCTCTAGGAATTCTCTGGCATGTCTTTGCTTAGCCTGTCCAAGGATAGATGTGTCGTCCCAGAAGAAATGGTACTTTTTTCATCCGTGTGGAGGGCTACGAGAGAGAATCGTGTCTTTTCGTGGCTAGCTGATGTTCCTGTATCCTGGTGGCTAACTTTCTTCCTGTTTGTCCTACGTAGTGTTTGTGGCGGTCGTTGCGTGGAATTTTGTAGATGACGTTGGTTTTGTCCATGGGTTGTACTGGGTCTTTTAAGTTTGTTAGTTTGTGTTTGAGAGTGTTGTACGGTTTGTGTGCTACTAGAATTCCAAGAGGTCTTAGTAGTCTGGCTGTCATTTCTGACACTTCATTGAAGTATGGCAAGGTGGTTAGGGTTTCAGGCTGTGTTTGGTCTGCTTGCCGTGGGTGGTTCTTGAGGAATCTGCACACTGAATTATTTGTGTATCCGTTCTTCTTGAAAATGTTGTGTAGGTGGTTCTCCTCTGTTTTCCGAGGTTCGTCGGTGCTGCAGTGTGTGAAGCCTCTCTCCCTCGTAGCCCCACACACGGATGAAAACAAAAACATCATTTCGACTGGGACAACACATCTATCCTGGTTCAGGCTAAGCAAAGAGATGCCAGAGTATTCCTAGAGGCCTGGCACTCCATCCACAACACCATAAACAAACGCGTAGATCTAAATGCCGTCTATCAACCCCTCAGAAAACGAACAGGAAATGACATCATCACAAACCCCAAGAAAACCATCCAGGAGAAAGATATAAATAGAAAGCAGAGACTACAGCTTCACTTCACTTGGAGGTCGCCACTGATGATGTTCCCTAGCGAGGTAATGAAAGATCTGGATATCAAACCTACAGCTCAAATAGCAAACCTATACCCTGGGAACTACTGATTTCAGCTGGGAATCTGTGTTGCAAACATTTCGAAACCCTGTCTAGGTTACATCCTCAGTGCTTGGGAGCCTCCTGTGAAGCGCTTCTGTGATGTTTCCTCCGGCATTTATGGTGGCCTGTCTCTGCTGCTTCCAGTTGTCAGTTCCAGCTGTCGGCTGTAGAGGCCGAAGTGTTTGTTGATAGAGTCTGGCGATGAGTGCCATGCCTCTAGGAATTCCCTGGCTGTTCTCTGTTTGTCTTGCCCTAATTGTTCGTGTTGTCCCAGTCGAATTCATGTTACTTGTAATCTGCATGTGGCTACCAAGGATAGCGGGTCCTATCGTTTCGTGGCTAGTTGGTGTTCATGGATACGGATCGTCAGCTGCCTTCCTATTTGTCCTTTGTCGTGTTTTGTGCAGTCCTTGCATGGGATTTTATACACTAAATTGGTTTTGCTCATGCTGGGTGTCGGGTCCTTCATTCTGGCGAGTTGTTGTCTGAGAGTGGCTGTTGGTTTGGGTGCTGTTATGATCCTCGTGGTCGCAGTAGTCTGGCTGTCAGTTCGGAAATGTTCCTGATGTATGTTCGTGTGACTAGTCCTTTGGGTTGCGGCATGTCCTCGTTCCGTTGTCTTTCCCTTAGGCATCTGTTGATGAATTTGCGCGGGTTTCCGTTTTTGGTGAATACCTTGTATAGGTGTTCCTCTTCCTCTTTTTGCAGTTCTGGTGTGCTGCAGTGTGTTGTGGCCCTTTTGAATATTGTCTTGATGCAACTTCGTTTGTGTGTGTTGGGGTGGTTGCTTTCATAGTTCAGGACTTGGTCTGTGTGTGTGCCTTTCCTGTATAGATTTGTGGTGAATTCTCCGTTCGGTGTTCTCTGTACCATCACGTCTAGGAATGGGAGTTGGTTTTCCTTTTCTTCCTCTCTCGTGAATCGGATTCCTGTGAGTGTGACATTGATGAGCCGGTGTGTTTTCTCTATTTCTGTGATTTTAATGATTACAAAGGTGTCATCAACAGATCTGATCCAGAGTTTGGGTTGAATTTGCGGTAAGGCTGTTTGTTCTAACCTTTACATTACTGCTTCTGCTATGAGTCCAGAGATGGGTGAGCCGTGATTGTTCCGTTGATTTGTTCGTATATCTGGTTGTTGAATGTGAAGTGTGTTGTGAGGCACGAGTCCAGTAGTTTAAGTATGCCGTCTTTGTGGATAGGTACAACGTCCTGTTGTCTGTTCAGTGTGTCCAGCAGGTTGGCTATTGTTTCTCTGGAGAGGGCTTTGTCGATAGAGGTGAACAGAAACGTTACATCGAATGAGACCATGGTTTCTTCCTTGTCTATGTGCATATTTCTGAGGATGTCCAAGAATTCCTGTGTTGATTGTATAGATTGTCTGGATCCGCTGATCAGGTATTTCAGTTTCTGCTTTAGTTCTTCAGCCAGTTTGTGTGATGGTGTCCCTGGTAGTGAAATGCCGTAAGAGGAACACCTATACATGGTATTCGCAAAAATGGAAACATGTGCAATTTCATCAACAGATGCCTAAGGGAAAGACAACGGAACGAGGACATGCCGCAACCCAAAGGACTAGCCACACTACAACACATCAAGAACATTTCCGAACTGACAGCCAGACTACTGAAATCACTAGGATTCATAACAGCACACAAACCAACAGCCACTCTCAGACAACAACTCACCAGAACGAAGGACCCGATACCCAGCATGAGCAAAACCAATTTAGTGTACAAAATCCCATGCAAGGACTGCACAAAACACTACATAGGACAAACAGGAAGACAGCTAACGATCCCTATCCATGAACACCAACTAGCCACGAAATGACACGACCAGCTAAGCTTAGTGGCCAAACACGCAGATGACAAGTAACATGAATTCGACTGGGACAACACTACCATTATAGGACAAGCGAAACAGAGAACAGCCATGGAATTCCTAGAGGCATGGCACTCATCCACAGACTCTATCAACAAACACATCGAACTGGACCCAATATACAAGCCAGTCCAGCGGACAGCTGGAACTGACAACCGGAAGCAGCAGAGACAGGCCACTATAAATGCCAGAGGAAACATCACAGAAGCGCTTCACAGGAGGCTCCCAAGCACTGAGGCTGTCCCCTAGACAGGGGACGAAACGTCTGCAACACAAATTCCCAACTCGGCGAACAAAACCACAACAACGAGCACCCGAGCTACAAATCTTCTCCCAAACTTTGAACTACTGCTTTCTATTTACCCCGTCCACGACCCTCAAAGTCTTATGTACCCCGATCTCTGCTCGAAGGAAAGCAACTCGAAGTTTTCCAGCATACTCTTTACAGCTACATTGCACCAGGCCAGCAACATGTTGTTCAATCTACTTTTGAATCCTTCCAGGACAATAACATCCTCCCTGAGCTGCAGTGACCAGAACTGCACACAATGCTCCAGGTGTAAACCTAAACAAATTCCTGTCCAGCTTTAACAGGATTTCCCAGCTCAAATGGTCTTGACCTCGACTGGAAGTAAAAGAGACGAGGAAGTGTATTTCTGGTCAGGGATGAAACCACGACTATGCTAAAGGAGGACACTATGGAGGGCTTGGACAGTGAGGCACAATGGGTGGAGCTGAGAAACAAGGAGGATGCAGTTACGTTCTTGCATCTGTATTAAAGGCCTCCGACAGTGAGCGTGATGTAGAAGAACACATAGGTAAACGGATTATTGAAAAACATTGATGTAACAGTGTGCTAGTGATGGCAGATTTTCATTTTCCCATTATTAACTGGGATAAACTTATTGTCAGAGGTCTGGATGAGGCAGAATTTGTAAGGCATATGTAAGAAGATTTTCTCTACAACTGTTTGTAAATACTCCGGAGAGGGAAGGGCCCATATTGGACCTGGTGTTGTGGAATGAGACATGGGGTATTTCTTTGGGAATAGTGACCACAATTCTGTAAGTTTTAGAATATTCGTAGGCAAAGATGAGAGTGGTCCCAAGGTAAGAGTACTAAACTAGGCAAGGCCAATTATATCAACATTAGCCTAGAGCTGTGAAATATCGATTGGACACACCTACTTGGTGGGAATTGCGCATTTGATTTGTGGGAGTCTTTCAAAGATAGATTGAAGATAGTACAGGATAGGCTTGTCCTTTCGAAAACAGCGGATACGAAAGGCAAGATTCATGAACCGTGGATGACAGGACAATTCGTGCGAATAGCCAAGAGGAAAAATGAAGCGTGCATAAGGCCCAGGCATCTCAGAACAGAATCGGACTTTGGGGAATAGCGGGAGAGTCGGACGATTCTTAAACGTGAATCAAGTGGGCTAAAAGTGGTAATAAAATAACTTTAGCGAACAGAATTAAGGAGAATGCCATGACCTTTTATTCTTACATAAGAAGCAGGAGGTTAACTAGAGAAAAGGACGGTCCACTAAAAGATATGAAGGACGATTGTGTGTTGAACCTGAGAAAATGATTGATGTCATCAATGATTACTTTGTATCAGCATTCACTGAGGGGAGGTATGATGAATGTTGAGATTAGAGATAGAAGTTTGTTAACTCAGGATCATGTTGACATAATAAGGAAGATGTATTGGGAATCTAAATGATATTAAGTTGGAGAAATCCCCAGGACCCGGTGGGATCTGTCCTGGGTATCTGAGGAAGGCGAGAAGGGAAACACCTGGGGCACTGCCATCTTTTTGTAGCATCCTTAAACACAGGTCAAGTACTGGGGGACTGGAAGGTTGCTGATATTGTTCCCGTGTACAACAAGATTAATTGTGGTATTCCAGGTGACTACAGATCAGTGAGCCTGACGTCAGTGGTGAGAAAGCTACTGGATAAAGTGCTGACGGATAAAATCTCGTTCTATTTGGAAAACAATAGGTTTATCAGTAGTAGGAAACATGCTTCTTTACAGATGAGATCGTGCCTTACAATCTTAACAGAGTTCTTTGAGAAAGTGAACAAGTTGATCGATGCTGGAAGCGCTGTACATGTATTTAGCATGGACTTTAGAAAGACGTTTGGTCAGGTTCCCCACGGTAAACTAATGGAAACACGTGAAGTCAAATGGTGTGCAAGGAGTTCGAATTAGGTGGATATGGAACTGTTTAAGCAACTGGAGATAGAGAGTAGTAGTTGAATGGTGATTCTCAAAATGGAGAATAGCGACCTGTTGTGTTCCACAGGGATCGGTGCTGGGACCACTATTGTTTATGGTACAGATAAATGATCTGGAAGAGTGCTTTGTGGTCTGATGAGCAAGTTTGCAGGTGTCACGATTCACTATTTCGACTTGGACAACCTATCTGCCCAGGGACAGTCTAGGCAAAGACATGCCAGAGAATTCCTAGAGGCCTGGCACGCCAACCACAACGCCATAAACAAACGCATAGATCTAGATACCATCTATCAACCCCTCAGCAAACGAGCAGGAAATGACATCACCATAAACCCCAAGAACCCCATCCAGGAGAAAGATATAAATAGAAAGCAGGAGACAACAGCTTCGCTTCACTTGGAGGTCGCCAGTGATGATGTTACCTAGCCTGGTAATGAAACGTCTGCAGATTAATGCTACAGTTCAGCGAGCAAACCGACAAAAACTAAACCTCAACCTGTGCTACATACCTTCACAAGACTTGCAAAAAAGCCGGAGTTCCCCTTAGTCAATGAGCGAAAAAATGGAGGCTTAATTTTCATATTAATGGCCGGAAGTTTGGAGGAGAGGGACGCCCATAAGTTGACGACTGCTCTGAGTTGTCTGGGACGCTAATTATGTTGGAAATATCAAAAACCTTTTAAAAGTAGTTGCATGAGCTCTTGAACTGTCCTCACCTTCAAGACGATGGACTAACGGCTGTGGAAACAGACTCGTGTAGCTTTTGTGTAATTTTGTCGTTACAAACTGGATGGAGAGAAAGGCCTCTTCTATCCTCTGTGATGTCTTCATTTTAGGACGTCAAATTTAAGGTTTGGATTTGCTTTGTATTTCCTTTGAGAAAATAGTGCCGACTGTAAGTTCCAGGTGTTGTTGCATTTACTATCAACTTCAGGTTCTGTATAAGAGTGCTCATTCATAGAACTAAATAAATGAGTTGTATAAAGGAACGCAGTGGTATAACGGGGCGAACGAGAACAGGTGTCAATGAGCTCTGTAACATTCGGGTATTGAATGACTAAATAACCTAAGCAACATGAACGGCATCATTGAAAAGAATATCGAAAAAATATTTAGATATTGACGGGACTGACCATGTCTGTGAAAGAATAGTAATATCGTTGTTTGAGGACAAGATGCAATTAACAATGGAGATTCAATATGATCACATTATTCCAGTCCTTGGGGTATTCAAATGAAGACTTAAATGTCAATGACATACATAATGAAAATACATCTGTTGTCTTAATCTGTTTGCGCAAAATGATAAAAATAAATTATAGTTGCAATCGCTGTTTCCCAGTGGAGACACTGCACAATATAAAATTACCTCTCCCGAACTGTGTCAGCTCCATTTCCATGTGATTGACAGACACAGAAACGGATAGTTTGTTTAACAGACAAAATGTATATTCCACTGGCAATGGTCCACAAAGTGTTTGTGACCGCCGTTGTTGCTATTGGTGTTCCTGGTAAGAGTTGTAACAATTTAACTTTATTGAGCTTACACAGTAAATTATTCTTATTTCTACCTACAAATGATATATTTGTTTCAAAATTGCAAGGAAAATACCGATGCCATGAGACAGTGTTCTGATTTCTGATTAAAATCAAATAATTTGCAGCAATGTCTGTTTCACTGTATAGGATTCGTTTTCCCTAAAATGTGTTAACTCTGATCCATTTTGATGAGCACGCAATGAAGTTGAGCTTAGCTCTGGCCTTAGCCGGTCAAAAAAATCTCTCTCTCTCTAACTCTGGTGCACGCTCTCTCGTGCTTGCTCTGTGGTCGTGCGAAGCGTGCTATGGTGCAGATGGGTTTTCTGAAGTCACATCTTTGTGACACCCGGTGTTTCCCTTTGTTTAATGAGAAGGCTTTTTTTTCGTGGATCTAACACAGGCAGCTTGCTACAAATGGGAACCGAAAAATAACGTGGGCAATGTTTGAGTTGAGCAAGTAGTTATGGAGTGATAAGTGAGGGGGGCACGGAGAGCTTTTACATTCCAGTGTGTTTTTTTCTGAGATTCCGAATGTGTGAGGACATGATATTTATGAAGACAGATTACTCAGTGGAGTGTTGAGCACAGCGTTCCAGCTATGATTGGTATTGTTGAATTTTTCGTTTCCCTATAAAAAAGTGTGAGTTGTGTCATTTGTGGAAAAATGCACAATACTCGGGTACAAAGTGTTATGGCAGCAGTTCTCCCACAGAGGATCACATTGCTTTGTCCAACAGTATGTTTCTCACTTTGCATTTTGTTATGGTTATCCTTTGAAACAGTAACAAATGGCAACAGTAACAAAAGACCATTATTGCTTGTCTTTGTGAAAATCCTCCCATTGGCATTCGTTTGAGATTGTTATCTTGTCTTTGGCTATCAACTAAGATTGTATGTATAAGTGTCTGATGCTCAGCTGTCGTTCAATTCTCCATGAATGCTGCTGGAAAACTGTTTGGGGTTATGTAGTTTCAAATGGCTCTGAATCTGGGAGAAGAATCTCCATTTACCAGAAGACAGTCTGCGAGGAGTGTCTTTATGTGGATGCTGTGGTCTTGTTGGAAACTCCAGCCTGTCAGAGTAAACTTCAAAATGAATGAAATCATTCATTGCAGAAAGAAAACTTGGAGACCATGAAACAATTATCCTCCTACAATTACTGATAGCCATATTCAGTCACGGGCAATATTTTATCAGTAACTTAAAGTCTCTTTTTGTTTTCCATTCTCACCCTGACAGTTGTTCTCATGGTGATTCTAATTCTAGCTCATGGAAACTGTGGTCTTTCGACATGCAGCACTCTCTATCTCGTGGCTATGGCAGCGTCCGATCTCCTGTACATTCTTTTTGATGTTATACTTGGTATATTTCGAAGTTATTACTATCCGCCATGTTTCCTGAACCTCACTCCTGCTTGTAGTGCTTTCAGTGCCCTGAGCCAATGGACTGTATATTGTTCTGTCTGGTTCACTGTTGCTTGTTCTTTTGATCGATTTGTCGCCATTTGTTTTCATCAGCTGAAAGCTAATTATTGCACAAAAAAAAACTGTAAAGAGAGTTCTAGCAATAATCTGCATTTTCTTTGCTTTAAAGAACATCCCCAACTATTTTCGATTTAAACCCGGGATGATTATCAACAATGTGGCGTGGCACTGCGATCTGAGGTCCAGTTATTATTCTGACCCTCGGTGGGCAAGTTTTCAATATTTTGAAGCTTTTTTAACACCAATGTTTCCATTCACTTTTATTCTTTTTATTAACATTCTGACTGCCAGACTTATCTTCGAGGCCATTAAGGAGCGTACAAAACTGAGGAACATAGAGAATGACCAAGAGATAGAGAACAGAAGGCATTCTGTTACTTTACTCTTGACCATGTCTGCCAGCTTCTTACTTCTATGGTTGTTGCCTCTTTTGTGTTTCTTTCATGCTGGATATTCCTTGGATATGGATGCTTTTCTTCTCTTTCAACAAGTCGCACTTATGCTGCGGAGCCTAAGTTGCTGCACAAATGCAGTTATTTATGTGGTGACGCAGAAAAAATTCAGAGACCAGTTAAAACATACCGTTTCATATATATTTATAAAACTAATACAATTGATGAATACATCCAAGTAAGTCAGAGACAACTTTTCATATACTGATAATGGAATGAGGATTCCAGATGAGGAATGGAACGAAAGGAGAAGGAGGAGTAGCAATACGACAAAACTCTTTTTCTAATGGAAAGGAATGACTCTACCTGAGAAGCAAAATTAAAAAGACTGGAGAAGCAAATGAGAGTAACGTGCTGATAACAATGAGCAACAGTAGTACAAATCTAAACTACAAAAGCAAACGGCATGAGGTATAAGGTTAAGCTCAAAAATTACGTTATGCACAAGCAATAAGTTCTTAGAGAGTGGAGCAGATACAGAGTAACTGACTTGCAGTAAAGGATCATCGTTCACTGCAAGCCAGATTGCGAAGCACAACTCCAGGATGCTAGCTAATTTTGCTCACTAAATTCCTTGATGCACACATTTGACAATGTTTTACAAAAACATTCTTATAAAGAGTAAATAATATGCTCTAAACATTCTATGTCGTCTGATTGGAAATTTATTGTCGTCAATACTTTACTTCTTCTCCTTTCCATTCGCTGATATCATTCCTTTTCTTTATTTGTTCCTTTCCCTGGACTAGCTGATGTGTTGGCGCGGGAATTCATGCCCAACCATGGGTACCTCTGGACTAGATTAGATTACATTATGTACAGTGTGGAAACGGGCCCTTCTGACCAACAATCCACACCGAGCCGCCGAATCGTAACCCAACCAGACCCATTCCCCTCCATTTACCTTTTCAGCTCACACTACGGGCAATTTAGCACAGCCAATTCACCAAAGCTGCACTTTTTTTTGGATTGTGGGTGGAAACCGGAGGAAACCCACGCAGACAGGGGGAGAATGTCAAACTCCACACAGAGAGTCACCTGAGGTTGGAATTGAACCCAGGTCTCTGGCGCTGTGAGGCAACAGTGCTAACCATTGTGCCAGCGTGCTGCCCACTCTCTCTCTTTTCCCATGTTGAAAGACGATCTATTTAAGGTGCTCCTTAAACCCAACTTTTCCAATAGATTATTGCTTCATTATATCACCTTCAGTTCATCAACACCAACACTGTTTCGTGAGTAAACAGTGCAGGAGTAAACAGTGCATTGAGTTACAGAGAAAGGGGCACAGAGAGTGGGGGGAGATAGAGGGGGTCAGAGAGTGAGGGGGACAGAGAGGGGGCCAGAGAGAGAGCGGGGCATAGAGAAGACGACAGAGAGAGAGTGACAGAGAGAGGTGCATAGAGAAGGCGACAGAGAGAGGGGGGCAGAGAGAGAGAAGGGGACAGAGAGAGAGGCGGGTGGGCGGGGGATAGAGAGAGGGGGCAGAGTTTGGAGGTCAGAGAGAGGCGTACAGAGTGGGGGAGAGAGAGGGGGTCAGACAGAGGGGAAGACAGAAGGGGTCAGAGGGAGAGGGACAGAGAGAGGGGCACAGGGAGTGGGGAAGATAGAGGGGGTCAGAGAGAGAGGGGGACAGAAAGGTGGGGGCAGAGAGAGCGGGGGGAAGAGAGATGGCGACAGAGACAGGGAGACAGAGAGAGGGCGCACAGAGAGGGGTGACAGAGAGAGGGCGGCAGCGAGAGAGGCGGGTGGGAGAGAGAGGGTATCAGAGAGAGACGGGTAAGAGAGAGGGGGACAGAGAGAGGGGGAACAGAGAGATCGGGACAGAGAGAGAGGGGGATAGAGAGAGGGGGACAGAGAGTGGGGGAGATAGAGGGTGTCAGAGAGAGGGGGACAGAGAGAGGGGCAGAGAGAATGGGGGAGATAGAGGGGGTCAGAGAGAGAGGGACAGAAAGAATGGGAGGTAGAGCGGGTCAGAGGGAGGGGGACAGAGAGAGGAGCACAGAGAGTGGGGGAGATAAAGAGGGTCAGAGAGGGGGGGCCGAAAGTGGGGGAGATATAGGGGTGTAGAGATAGGGGGAAAAAGAGGCGACAGAGAGGTGTGCAGAGAGCGGGGGAGAGAAAGAGCGGACAGAGTGAGTGGGGCAGATAGAGTGGGACAGAGAGAGGGCGCACAGAGAGAGGGGGACAGAGAAAGTGGGGAAGAGAGAGAGGCGTGTGGGAGAGAGAGGGTATCAGAGAGAGGCGGGTAAGATAGAGAGGGGGACAAAGAGAGGGGGAACAGAGAGATCGGGACAGAGAGAGCGGGGAAAAGAGAGAGGGGGCAGAGAGTGGGGGAGATAGAGGGGGTCAGAGAGAGAGGGGACAGAGAGAGGAGGGGGTGCAGTGAGAGAGGGCGGCAGAGAGATGGCGACAGAGAGGGGGGCAGAGAGCGGGAGAGAGAGAGGGGGGACAGAGAGAGGGGGACAGAGGGGGGGACAGAGAGAGTGGGACAGAGAAAGAGGTGTGTGGAAGAGAGAGGGGGATAGGGAGAGGCAGGTGGGAGAGAGGGGGAGGGAGAGATAGAGTGGGTCAGAGGGAGGGGGACAGAGAGAGGGGCACAGAGAATGGGGGAGATAGAGGGGGTCGGAGAGAGGGGGACAGAAAGAATGGGATGTAGAAGAGGTCAGAGAGAGTGGACAGAGAGAGACGCACAGAGAGTGGGGAGATAGAGGGGGTCAGAGAGAGGGGACAGAAAGATGGGGACAGAGAGAGAGGGGGACACAGAGAGAGGGGCGGAGAGAGAGGGGGACAGAGAGAGAGGTGACAGAGAGAGGGGGACTGAGTGAGGGGAGCAGAGAGAGAGGTGACAAAGAGAGGGGGACAGAGAGAGAGTGGACAGAGAGTGGGGGAGATAGAGGGGGTCAGAGGGAGGCGGACAGAGAGAGGCACACAGAGAGTGGGGGAAATAGAGAGGGTCAGAGAGGGGGGACAGAAAGAGGGGCAGATATAGTGGGGCAGAGAGAGAGGGGGCAGAGAGAGGACGACAGAGAGAGGGGGACGGCGAGCGGTGGACAGAGAGAGGGCGCTCAGAGAGAGGGGGACAGAGAGAGAGGGACAGAGAGGGGGACAGAGAGAGAGGCGGGTGGGAGAGAGAGGGCGACAGAGAGAGGGGACAGAGAGCGGGAGACTGAGTGAGGGGGGCAGGGAGAGGGGTGACAAAGAGAGGGGGACAGAGAGAGAGTGGACAGAGAGTGGGGGAGATAGAGGGGGTCAGAGCGAGGCGGACAGAGAGAGGCGCACAGAGAGTGGGGGAAATAGACAGGGTCAGAGAGGGGGTACAGAAAGAGGGGGAGATCGAGTGGGGCAGAGAGAGAAGGGGCAGAGAGAGGACGACAGAGAAAGGGGGACGGCGAGAGGGGGACAGAGAGAGGACGCACAGAGAGAGGGGGACAGAGAGAGGGGGTCAGAGGGAGGCGGATAGAGAGAGGCGCACAGAGAGTGGGGGAAATAGAGAGGGTCACAGAGGGGGGACAGAAAGAGGGGGAGATAGAGTGGGGCAGAGAGAGAGGGGGCAGAGAGAGGACGACAGAGAGAGGGGGAAGGCGAGAGGGCGACAGGGAGAGGGGAAACAGAGCGAGCGGGACAGAGAGCGAGGGGGACAGAGAGAGAGGGGGAAAAGAGGGGGGATAGAGAGAAGCTGGTGGGAGAGAGAGGGGGACAGCGATAGGGGGACAGAGAGAGGGTGAGATAGAGGGGGTCAGAGGGAGAGGTACAGAGAGAGGAGCACAGAGAGTGGGGGGAGATAGAGGGGGTCAGAGAGAGAGGGGGACATAGAGAGGGGGACAGAGAGAGGGGGAAGAGAGAGGCGCTTGGGAGGGAGAGGGGGGCAGAAGGAGGGCGACAGAGAGTGGGTCACAGAGAGTGAGGGAGATAGAGGGTGTCAGAGGGAGGGGGACAGAGAGAGGGGGAGATAGAGGGGGATAGAGAGAGGGGGGCAGAGAGTGCTTCAGAGAGAGGGGGAAAGATTGGTGGAGAGAGCGGGGGTCAGAGAGAGGGGGACAGAGAGAGGGGGGACAGATCGAGTTGGACAGAGAGAGGGGGAGATAGAGGGGGTCAGAGGGAGAGGGACAGAGAGAGGGGCACAGAGAGTGGGGGAGATAGAGGGGGTCAGAGAGAGGGGGACAGAAAGAATGGGAGGTAGAGGGGGTCAGAGAGAGGGGGACAGAGAGAGGAGGACAGATAGTGGGGGAGATAGAGGGTGTCAGAGAGAGAAGCAGAGAGAGGGGACAGAGAGAGAGAGGGGGCAGAGAGTGGGGGAGATAGAGAGGGGGAACAGAGAGGGGGGGCAGAGAGAGGGGGACAGAGAGAGTGGGGACGGAGAAAGAGAGGGACAGTGAGGAGATACAGAAAGAGGCGGGTGGGAGGGAGACGGGGTCTGAGAGTGGGGGAGATGAGGAAGTCATAGAGAGAGGGGGACAGAGAGAGTGGGTGGCAGAGTGATGGCGACAGAGAGAGGGTAACAGAGAGAGGGGGGCAGAGAGAGGGCAACAGCGAGGGGGGCAGAGAGCGGGGGTGAGAGAGAAGGGCATAAAGATTGGGGGAAGATATAGTGGTCAGAGAGAGAGGGGACAGAGAGAGAGGGGGACAGAGAGAGAGAAGGACAGGGGGAGGACAGAGAGAGAGGGGGACAGAGAGAGAGGGGGGGAGGCAGAGAGAGGTGGGTGGGAGGGAGAGGGGGACAGAGAGAGGGCGACAGAGAGAGAGGGGTACAGAGAAGGGGGGACAGGGACAGAGGTGGACAGAGAGAGTGAGGGAGAAAGAGGGTGTCAGAGAGTGGGGGACGGAAAGATGGAGCGGTAGAGGGGGTCAGAGACAGCGGGACAGAGAGAGGGGGAGATCGTGGGGTTCAGAGGGAGGGGGGACAGAGAGTGCGGGACAGAGAGAGGGATACAGAGTTGGAGAGAGAGAGGGGGGCAGAGAGAAGGGGTCAGAGAGAGACTGCACACAGAGAGAGGGTGACAGAGAGTAAGCAGAGAGAGGGCAACAGAGAGAGGGAAACAGAGAGAAGAGGGGGGCGAAGAGAAGGATGGACAGACGAGCGGGACAGAGAGAGGGCGAAGGAGAGGGGGCGCAGAGAGCGGGGGAGAGCGAAGGCGACAGTGAGAGAGGGACAGAGCCAGAGGGGGGCAGAGAGAGAGGGGGCAGAGCGAGGGCAAAGAGAAAGGGGGGCAGAGAGAGGGGGCAGAGAGAGAGGGGAACAGAGAGAGAGGGGGTGGACAAAGAGGGAGGGGGACAGAGAGAGGGGGAAAGAGTGATGGGGCAGAGACAGAGAGGGGGACAGTGACAGGGGTCACAGAGAGAGGGGGCAGAGAGGGTGGGACAGAGAGAAAGGGGGACAGAGAGGGGGACTGAGAGAGGGGGGCAATAGAGAGGGGGAGAGAGAGGGGGACAGAGAGAGAGAGGGACAGAGCGAGGGGGACAGAGAGAGGGCGACAGAGAGAGGGGGAAAGAGTGATGGGGCAGAGAGAGAGGGGACAGTGACAGGGGTCAGAGAGAGAGGGGGCAGAGAGGGGGGACAGAAAGAGGCGGGCTGAAGGGAGAGTGGGGCAGAGAGAGGGCGACAGAGAGAGGGTCAGAGAGTGAGGGAGATAGAGGTGGTCAGAGAGAGGGGACGGAAAGAGGGGGAAGTAGAGGGGGTCAGAGACAGCGGGACAGTGAGAGAGGGAGACACAGGGGGTCAGAGCGAGGGGGAAGAGCGAGTGGGGGACAGAGAGAGGGGTACAGAGTCGGAGACAGAGACGGGCAGAGAGAGTGGGGACAGACAGTCGGCAGAGAGGGGAACAGAGAGTGGCATAGAGAGGGCAACAGAGAGAGGGGGACAGAGAGCGGGGGAAAGAAAGGGGGCAGAGAGGGGGGTCAGGGAGAGGGGGCACAGCGAGACAGGGGGAACAGAGAGAGAGGGAGACAGAGAGAGAGGAGGACAGATAGAGAGGGGGACAGGGAGTTGGGGACAGAGTGGGAGAGAGAGAGGGGGGCAGAGAGAGGAGGGTCAGAGAGAGGGAGACAGGGAGAGGGGGCAGAGAGTGGGCAGAGAGAGAACAACAGAGAGAGGCAGAGAGTGGGGGAGAGAGAGGGTGGGCAGAGAGAGGGAGACAGAGAGAGTGGGGACGGAGGGAGGGGGACAGAGGGACGAGGGACAGAGAGACAGTGACAGACAGGGGGCAGAGAGATGGCGACAGAGAGAGGGTGAAAGAGAGTGCAGGACAGAGGGTGAGGGGGCAGAGAGAGGGGAAAAGAGAGAGGCTAGTCAACAGAGGGGGTGACAGAGGGGGGGACAGAGAGAGGGCGACAGAGGGAGGGGGACAGAGAGAGGGGGGATAGAGAGAGAGGGAGAGAGAAGGAAGGGGGACGGGGGGGTACAGAGAGAGGAGCGACAGAGAGAGAGGGTTGGCAGAGTGAGGGAGACAGAGAGAGGGGGGACAGAGGGAGGGGGACAGAGGGAGGAGGGACAGAGAGACGGTGACAGAGAGAGGGCAGAGAGATGGCGACAGAGAGGGGGGACAGAAAGAGGGGACAGAGGGAGGGGGGACAGAGAGATGCTGACAGAGAGGGGGCAGAGAGATGGCGACAGAAAGGGGGTGCACAGAGAGAAGTAAAGAGAGAGGGGGACAGAGAGCGGGGGAGAGAGAGGGGGCAATGGATGGGGAAGAGAGAAAAGGGGACAGAGAGATGGGGGACAGAGAGAGTGGGGACAGAGAGAAGGCGGACAGAGGGGGGCAGAGAGAGGGGTTACAGAGAGACGGTGACAGAGAGGGGACAGAGAGAGAGTGACAGAGAGAGGGGGCAGAGAGAGGGGGAACAGAGATGGGGGTCAGAGAGAGAAGGGACAGAGAGAGGGGGACAGAGGCAGTGCGGACAGAGGGGGGGGACAGATAGAGGAGGTCAGAGAGAGGGGTCGGAGGGAGGGGGGACAGAGAGCGGGGGAGAGAGAGGGTGCAGAGAGTTGGGGAACAGAGAGAGGGGGGACAGAGAGGGGGGACAGAGAGAGGCTGAACAGAGAGTGGGGTACAGAGTGGGGGGTGACAGAAAGGGGGGGCAGAGAGAGGGTGAAAGAGAGAACGGGTCAGAGGGAGAGGAGGCAGAGAGAGGGGGTTAGAGAGAGGTGGACAGAGAGAGTGGGACAGAGAGAGGAGGACAGAGAGAGTGGAGGACAGAGAGAGAGGGGGACAGAAATGGGGGAACAGAGAGTGGGGGAGATAGAGGGCATCACTGAGAGGAGGTCAGAGAGAGAGGGTGACAGAGAGAGGGTGACAGAGAGAGGGGGACAGAGAGTGGGGGACAGAGAGAGGGCGACAGAGATTGGCGGACAGAGAGAGGGCGACAGAGAGAGGGGGACAGAGAGCGGGGGAGATTGAGGGCATCAGTGAAAGGGGGTCAGGGAGAGAGGGGGACAGAGAGAGGAGGACAGAGAAAGGGGGACAGAGAGAGGGGGACAGAGAGTGGGGGACAGAGACAGGTCGACAGAGAGAGGGGGAGAGAGAGCGGGTCAGCCAGAGGGAGTCAGAGAGAGAATGCGACAGAGAGAGAGGGGGACAGAGAGAGGCCGACAAAGAGAGGGGGACAGAGAGAGGGGGACAGAGAGAGGGGTTCAGAGTGGGGGAGAGGGGGGGAGAGAGAGGACTACAGAGAGAGGGGGCACAGAGAAGGGGGGCAGAGAGAGGGGTTCAGAGAGGGGGACAGAGAGAGGGGTATAGTGTGGGGGAGAGATAGGGTATCAGAGAGAGGGGATCAGAGAGAGGGGGACAGAAAGGGGGGATAGAGAGTGGGGGACAGAGTGGGGGAGGTAGAGGAGGTCTGAGGGAGGGGAGGAGAGTGAGGGGGCAGAGAGAGGGCGACAGAGAGTGGGCAGAGAGAGAGGTGGACAGATAGAGTGTGGGACAGAGAGAGGATGGACAGAGAGAGGGGAGAAATAGACAGGGGGGTCAGAGCGACGGTGACAGATAGGGGACAGAGAGAGAGGGGGACAGAGAGCGGGGAAGAGAGAGGGCGCAGAAAGAGGGGGGACAGAGAGAGTGGGGACAGAGAGAGGGGATACAGAGAGAGTGGGACAGAGGGAGGAGGACAGAGAGACAGTGACAGAGAGAGGGCAGAAAGAGGGCGACAGACAGAGGGGGACAGAGAGAGGGGGACGGGGCGGACAGAGCGAGGGGGAGAGAGAGGGGGCAGAGAGACAGGGAACAGAGAGGGGGGATAGAGAGAGCGGGAACAGAGAGAGGGGACAGAGAGAGCGGGGGACAGAGTGAGGTGGGACAAAGAGAGGGGGGACAGAGAGAGGGGGACAGCTGTAGGGGGACAGAGAAAGAGGGGGGTGCAGAGAGAGGGGCAGAGAGAGGGGGACAGAGAGAGGGGGGGCAGAGAGAGGGAGGGAAAGAGAGAGTGGGGGACAGTGAGAGGGGACAGACTGTGGGGGTAGAGAGAGGGGGTCAGAGAGGGGGGATATAGAAGGGGAGAGAGGGAGGGTGAACAGAGAGTGGGGGACAGAGAGAGGGCTGCACAGTGAGGCAGAGAGAGGTGCTCAGAGAGAGGGGGACAGAGAGAGATGGGGACAGGGGGGGACAGAGTGAGAGCGGGACAGAGAGAGAAGAGGACAAAGAGTGGGGGACAGAGAGAGGGGGAGTGAGAGAGGGGGACAGAGAGAGATGCGGACAGAGAGGGGGGACAGAGTGAGAGCGGGACAGAGAGAGAAAAGGATAGAGAGAGAGAGAGGGACAGAGAGAGGGGGATATAGAGAGATGGGGACGGGGGGGACGGAGAGAGATGGGGACAGAGAGGAGGGGACAGAATGAGAGCAGGACAGAGAGAGAGGAACAGAGAGAGGGGGACACAGAGTGGGGGACAAAGAGAGGGGGAGATAGAGGGCGTCAGTGAGAGGGTGTCAGAGAGAGAGTGGGACAGAGAGAGAGTGGGACAGAGAGAGATGGACAGAGAGTGGGGGACAGAGAGAGGGGGATAGAGAGGGGGGAGAGAGTGTGGAGGACAGAGAGAGGGGTACAGAGTGGGGGAGAGAGAGGGGGAGAGAGAGGGCTCCAGATAGAGGGGGACACAGAGAGGGGACAGAGAGAGGGGGAGATAGAGGGGTTCAGAGAGAGGTGGACAGAGAGAAGGGGGATAGAGAATGGGGGAGAGAGAAGGAGGGGGGACAGAGAGAGAGGCGACTGAGAGAGGGGCGACGGGGGGGGGCAGAGAGAGGGGGACAGAGGGAGCCGTGACAGAGAGACGGTGACAGAGAGGGGGCAGAGAGAGAGTGACAAAGAGAAGGGACAGTGAGAGGGGGGTCAGAGAGAGAGGGGACAGAGAGGGGGGGGGGACAGAGAGAGGGGTACAGAGAGAGAGGGGGGACAGAGGGCAGGGGACAGAGGGAGGAGGGACAGACAGAATGGGGGACAGAGAGATGGGGACAGAGAGAGGGGTACAGAGGGAGGGGGGACAGAGAGAGGGGGGACAAGAGAGGGTGGACAGAGAGAGCGGGACAGAGGGAGGGGTGACAGAGAGGGAGGGGACAGAGAGGGGGCAGAAAGAAGGCGACAGAGAGCGAGGGGACAGAGAGAGTGGGTAGAGGGAGGGGGGACAGAGAGTGTGCGTGAGAGAGAGGTGTACAGAGTGGGGGAGAGAGGGGGGCAGAGAGAGGGGAGGACAGAGAGACGGTGACTCAGAGGGGGGCAGAGAGAGGACGACAGCGAGGTGGGCAGAGAGTGGGGGGACAGAGAGAGGGTGGACAGAGAGAGAGGTGGACAGAGAGACGGTGACAGAGAGGGGACAGAGAGAGGGTGACGGATAGAGTAAGAACAGAGAGCAGGGGAGAGAGAGGGCGCAGAGAGAGGGGGTACAGAGAGAGGTGGGACAGAAAGAGAGGGGGACAGAGAGAAGGGGACAGAGAGAGGGGGGACAGAGAGGGGGAGAAACAGAGAGAGGGGGGACAGAGAGACGGGCACAGAGAGAGGGTGGACAGAGAGAGGGGGACAGAGGGAGGGGTGACAGAGAGGGAGGGGACAGAGAGGGGGCAGAAAGAAGGCGACAGAGAGAGAGGGGACAGAGAGAGGAGGACAGTGGGATGGGGGACAAACAGACAGTGACAGAGAGGGGCAGAAAAAGTGCGACAGAGAGAGGGGGTGACAGAGAGAGTGGGGGTCAGAGAGGATGGTGACAGAGGGGGGGCAGAGAGAGGGTGAAAGAGAGAATGGGACAGAGGGAGAGGAAGCAGAGAGAGGGGAACA
Source organism: Chiloscyllium punctatum (assembly GCF_047496795.1). Taxonomy (NCBI): domain Eukaryota; kingdom Metazoa; phylum Chordata; class Chondrichthyes; order Orectolobiformes; family Hemiscylliidae; genus Chiloscyllium; species Chiloscyllium punctatum. The sequence goes on along the minus strand of NC_092759.1, from coordinate 55,130,457 downwards.
GAGAGAGGGGGGCAGAGAGAAGGTGACTGAGAGGGGGCAGAGAGAGAGGGGGGACAGAGCATGGGGGTCAGAGAGAGGAGGACAGAGAGCGCTGGGATAGAGAGAGGGGGAGAGAGAAGGAGGGGGGACAGAGACAGGGGCGACGGGGGGGCAGAGAGAGCGGGCCAGAGGGAGGGGGGACAGAGAGACGGTGACAGAGCGGGGACAGAGGGGGGGGGGGGGGGACAGAGATAGGGGCACAGTGGGGGGGGAGAGAGAGAGGGGTTCAAAGAGATGGGGGGACAGAGAGATGGGGACAGAGAGAGAGGCACAGTGCGGGGGGAGAGAGAGGGTTTCAAAGAGATGGGGGGACAGAGAGATGGGGAAAGAGAGAGGGGGACAGAAGGAGGGGGGACAGAGGGGGGGATAGAGAGAGGAGGGGCAGAGAAAGGGGACAGAGGGGGGGGAAAGAGAGACGGTGACAGAGAGGGCAACAGAGGGAGGGGGGAAGAGCGCGGGGGAGAGAGAGGGGGCAGAGGGAGAGCAGAGAGAGGGGGTACAGAGAGACGGGGACAGAGAGAGGGGGCAGAGAGAGGACGACAGAGAGAGAGAGGGGGACAGAGAGGGGGAGGGACAGAGAGAGGGGAGACAGAGAGATGGGGACAGAGAGAGGGTGGACAGAGAGAGGGGGAGAGAGGGAGGGGTGACAGAGAGGGAGGGGACAGAGAGGGGGCAGAAAGAGGGCGACAGAGAGCGGGGGGACAGAGAGAGGGGGGATGCAGAGGGGGGATAGAGGAAGGGGGACAGAGAAGCATTGACAGAGAGGGGGCAAAGAGAGGGCGACAGAGAGTGAGGGACAGAGAGCGGGGAGAGAGGGGGGCAGAGAGAGGGGGGATAGAGGGGGGGAACAGAGAGAGAGGGAACGAGAGAGAGGGGAGGGCAGAGAGAGGGACAGAGGGGGGGACAGACAGAGGGGGAACAGTGGGGGGGGACAACGAGGGTTGACAGAGAGAGGGGGAACAAAGAGAGGGGGAAAGAGAGAGGGGGCACAGAGAGTGGTGCGGGACGGAGAGACGGGGAAATGGAGGGTGTCAGAGAGGGGGGAACAGAGAGAGGGGGACAGAGAGAGAGGGGACAGAGAGTGCGGTTTATAGACAGGGTCAGAGAGAGGGGGTCAGAGACAGGGGGATATAGAGGGGGTCAGAGAGAGGGTGAACACAGAGTGGGGGACAGAGAGAGGGGTACAGAGTGGGGGAGAGAGAGGGTGTCAGGGAGAGGGGGACGAAGAGGGGGTGCAGAGATAGAGGGGGACAGAGAGAGATGGGGACAGAGAGGGAGGGACAGAGGGAGAGCGGGACAGAGAGAGAGGGGGACAGAGAGAGAGGGGTACAGAGAGGGGGCCAGAGAGAGAACGACAGAGAGTGGGGGACAGAGAGCGGGGCCGATAGAGTGCTTCAGTGAGAGGCGGTCAGACAGAGAGGGGGAAAGAGAGAGGGCGACAAAGAGAGGGGATCAGAGAGAGGGTGAACACAGAGTGGGGGACAGAGAGAGGGGTACAGAGTGGGGGAGAGAGAGGGGGTCAGGGAGATGGGGACGGAGAGAGGGGGGGCAGAGATAGAGGGGGACAGAGAGAGATGGGGACAGAGAGGAAGGAACAGAGGGAGAGCGGGACAGAGAGAGAGGGGTACAGAGACAGAGAGAGGGGTACAGAGACGGGGTCAGAAGGAGGGTGACAGAGAGTGGGGGACAGAGAGCGGGGGCGATAGAGTGCTTCCGTGAGAGGCGGTCAGAGAGAGAGGGGGAAAGAGAGGGGGACAAAGAGAGGGGGAAAGAGAGAGGGGGACAGAGCGCGGGGGAGATAGAGGGGATCAGAGAGCGGGGGTGAGACAGGGGGACCGAGAGAGATGGGGAGATAGAGGGGGTCAGAGGGAGGGGGGAAAGAGAGTGCGGGACAGAGAGGGGGAGAGAGAGGCCTACAGAGAGAGGGGGCAGAGAAAGGGGGGACAGAGAGAGAGGGACAGGGAGAGTGGGGACAGAGAGAGGGGCACAGAGAGTGGGGGAGATAGAGGGAGTCATAAAGAGGGGGACAGAGAGAGGGTGGCAGAGAGGTGGGGTCAGAGGGAGTGGGGACAGAGAGTGGAGGACAGAGAGAGAGAGGGAACAGAGAGAGTTGGACAGAGAGACGGGGACACAGACAGAGGTGACAGAGAGGATGTCAGAAAGAGGGGTTCAGAGAGAGGGGGACAGCGAGTGGGGGGTTGGAGAGAGTGGGGGACAGAGGGGGGCGGGAGGGATGGAGACGGAGAGGACAGAGAGAGGAGGGACAGAGGGGGGACAGTAAGAGATGGGGACAGAGAGGGGGCAGAAAGACGGTAACAGAGAGAGGGGGTCAGGGAGAGGGGACAGAGAGTTGGGGGCAGAGATAGAGGGGGACAGAGAGAGAGGTGGACGGAGAGTGGGGGACAGAGAGAGGGTGAGAGAGAATGAGGGACAGAGCGCGGGGGAGATAGAGGGGATCAGAGAGCGGGGGTCAGAGAGAGGTGGGACAGAGAGAGATGTGGAGATAGAGGGGGTCAGAGGGAGGGGGAAAGAGAGTAGGGGACAGAGAGAGGGGTACAGAGTGGGGGAGAGAGAGGGGGAGAGAGAGGCCTATAGAGAGCTGGGTTCAGAGAGAGGGGGCACAGACAGCGGGGCGGGACGGAGAGACGGGGAAATAGAGAGTGTCAGAGAGGGGGGAACAGAGGGAGGGGGACAGAGAGAGACGGGACAGAGAGTGGGGTAGATAGACACGGTCAGAGAGAGGGGGTCAAAGACAGGGGCATATAGAGGGGGTCAGAGAGAGGGTGAAAACAGAGTGGGGGACAGAGAGAGGGGTACAGAGTGGGGGAGAGAGAGGGGGAGAGAGAGGCCTACAGAGAGCTGGGTTCAGAGAGAGGGGGCAGAGAGAGGGGGGACAGAGAAAGGGGGACAGGGAGATTGGGGACAGAGAGAGAGGCACAGAGAGTGGGGGGAGATAGAGGGGGTCATAAAGAGGGGGACAGAGAGAGGGGGACAGAGAGGCGGGGTCAGAGGGAGTGGGGACAGAGAGTGGAGGACAGAGAGAGAGAGAGGGAACAGAGAGAGTTGAACAGAGAGACGGGGACACAGAGAAAGGTGACAGAAAGGGTGTCAGAGAGAGGGGGTCAGAGAGAGGGGGACAAAGAGAGGGGGACAGTGAGTGGGGGGATGGAGAGAGTGGGGGACGCGAGGGGGCGGGAGGGACGGAGAGGGAGAGGACAGAGAGAGGAGGGAACAGGGGGGGACAGTAAGAGATGGGGACAGAGAGAGCACGGGGACAGAGTGAGGGGGACACAGAGAGAGGGGACACAGAGACGGGGACACAGAGAGAGGTGACAGAGAGCGGGCAGAGAGAGGGTGACAGAGAGAGGGGGACAGAGAGGGGCGGATGGGACAGAGAGGGGCAGAGAAAGGCGGGTGGGAGAGAGATGGGGACAGAGAGAGGGGGAGAGAGAGAAGTGGACAGAAAGAGGGGGCGTCAGAGAGAGGGGGATAGAGAGAGAGGGGGTCAGAGAGACGGGGATAGAGAGGGGGGACAGAGAGAGAGGCGCACAGAGAGAGAGGGGGACAGAAAGAGAGGGGGACAGAGGGAGGGGGGACAGAGAGAGGGGGACAGAGAGAGGTGGGGCAGAGAGAGGAGACAGAGGGAGGGGGCACAGAGAGACGGTGACAGATAGGGTGCAGAGAGAGGGTGACAGAGAGTGGGGGGCAGAGAGAGGGGGAGCTAGAGGGGGTCAGAGGGATGGGGGACAGAGAGTGGGGGACAGAGAGAGGGGTACAAAGTGGGGGAGAGAGGGTGCAGAGAGAGGGGAGGACAGAGAAACATTGACTGAGAGGGGGGCAGAGAGAGGGCGACAGCGTGGTGGGCAGAGAGTGGGGGGACAGAGAGAGGGTGGACAGAGAGAGAGGTGGACAGAGAGAAGGTGACAGAGAGGGGACAGAGAGAGGGTGATAGAGAGAGTAGGGACAGAGAGCAGGGGAGAGAGAGGGCGCAGAGAGAGGGGGTACAGAGAGAGGTGGGACAGAAAGAGAGGTGGACAGAGAGAAGTGGGCAGAGAGAGGGGGGACAGAGAGAGGGAGAATAGAGAGAGGGATCCAGAGAGAGTGGGACAGAGACAGGGTGGACAGAGAGAGGGGGACAAAGGGAGGGGTGACAGAGAGGGAGGGGACAGAGAGGGGGCAGAGAGAGGGCGACAGAGAGAGAGGGGGACAGAGAGCGAGGGAGAGAGGGTGGAGAGAGAGTGGGCAGAGAGAGGGGCAACAGAGATCCGGGGGGCAGAGAGAGGGGGGATAGAGAGAGGGGGAACAGATGGAGGAGGGACAGACAGAAGGGGTTCAGAGAGAGGGGATCAGAGAGAGGTGACAGAGGGAGAGGGACAGAGAAACATTGACCGAGAGGGGGCAAAGAGAGGGCGACAGAGGGAGGGGGACAGAGAGCGGGGAGAGAGGGCGGCAGAGCGAGGGGGGACAGAGAGTTGGTCAGAGAGAGAGGGGACAGAGGGGGGGAACAGAGAGAGAGGGAACGAGAGAGAGGGGAGGACAGAGAGAGGGACAGAGGGGGAACAGTGGGGGGGGACAACGAGGGTTGACAGAGAGAGGGGGAACAGAGAGAGGGGGAAAGAGAGAGGGGGCACAGAGAGCGGGTCGGGACGGAGAGATGCGGAAATAGAGAGTGTCAGAGAGGGGGGAACAGAGAGAGACGGGACAAGAGTGGGGTAGATAGACAGGGTCAGAGAGAGGGGGTCAAAGACAGGGGGATATAGAGGGGGTCAGAGAGAGGGTGAAAACAGAGTGGGGGACAGAGAGAGGGGTACAGAGTGGGGGAGAGTGAGGGGGTCAGGGAGAGGGGGTCAGGGAGAGATGGGGACAGAGAGGGAGCGACAGAGGGAGAGCGGGACAGAGAGAGAGGGGGACAGAGAGAGAGGGGGACAGAGAGGGGGTCAGAGAGAGTGTGACAGAGAGTGGGGGAGAGAGAGCGGGGGCGCTAGAGTGCTTCAGTGAGAGGCGGTCAGAGAGAGAGGGGACAGAGAGAGGGCGACAAAGAGAGGGGGACAGAGCGGGGGGAGATAGAGGGGATCAGAGAGCGGGGGTCAGAGAGAGGGGGAAAGAGAGAGTGGTACAGAGTGGGGGAGAGAGAGGCCTACAGAGAGAGGGGACAGAGAAAGGGGGTACAGAGAGAGGGGGACAGGGAGAGTGGGGTCAGAGAGAGGAGCACAGAAAATGGGGGAGATAGAGGGGGTCATAAAGAGGGGGACAGAGAGAGGGGGGCAGAGAGGTGGGGTCAGAGGGAGTGGGGACAGAGAGTGGAGGACACAGAGAGAGAGGGAAAAGAGAGAGTTGGACAGAGAGGCGGGACACAGACAGAGGTGACAGAGAGGGTGTCAGAAAGAGGGGGTCAGAGAGAGGGGTACAAAGAGAGGGGGACAGAGAGAGGGAGGGACATAGAGAGGTGGATGGGACAGAGAGGGGCAGAGAGAGGAGGGCAGAGATTGAGGGGGACAGAGAGAGATGGGGACAGAGAGGTGGGACAGAGGGAGAGTGGGACAGAGTGGGGGACAGAGAGAGGGTGACAGAGAGAGGGGACAGAGAGCGGGGGCGATAGAGAGCTTCAGGGAGAGGCGGTCAGAGAGAGAGGGGGACAGTCAGAGTGGACAGAGAGATCGGGACAGAGCGCGGGGGAGATAGAGGGGATCAGAGAGCGGGGGTCAGAGAGAGAGGGACAGAGAGAGATGGGGAGATAGAGGGGGTCAGATGGAGGGGGGGCAGAGAGTGGGGACAGACAGAGGGGTACAGAGTGGGGGAGAAAGAGGAGGAGAGAGAGGCCTACAGAGAGCGGGGGACAGAGAGTGGGGGCAGAGAGAGGGGGGACAGAGAAAAGGGGGACAGGGAGAGTGGGGACAGAGAGGGGTGCACAGAGAGTGGGGGGAGATAGAGGGGGTCATAAAGAGGGGGACAGTGAGAGGGGGACAGAGAGGCGGTTTCAGAGGGAGTGTGGATACAGAGTGGAGGACAGAGAGAGAGAGGGAACAGAGAGAGTTGGACAGAGAGACGGGGACACAGAGAGAGGTGACAGAGAGGGTGTCAGAGAGAGGGGGTCAGAGAGAGGGGGACAAAGAGAGGGGGACAGTGTTTGGGGGGATGGAGAGAGTGGGCGACGGGGGGGCGGGAGGGACGGAGAGGGAGAGGACAGATAGAGGAGGGACAGAGGGGGAGAGTAAGAGATGGGGACAGAGAGAGCACGGGGACAGAGTGAGAGGGACAGAGAGAGGGGTAGAGAGAGACGGGGACACGGAGAGAGGTGACAGAGAGCGGGCAGAGAGAGGGTGACAGAGAGAGGGAGACAGAGAGAGGGAGGGAAAGAGAGAGGCGGATGGGACAGACAGGGGCAGAGAGAGGCGGGTGGGAGAGAGACGCGGACAGAGAGAGAGGGACAGAGAGAGGGGGGCAGAAAGAGTGGGCGTCAGAGAGAGGGGGGATAGAGAGAGAGGGGGACAGAGAGACGGGGACAGAGAGTGGGGACAGAGAGAGAGGCGCACAGAGAGAGAGGGGGACAGAGGGAGGGGGTACAGAGACAGGGGTACAGAGTGGGGGAGAGAGAGTGCTTCAGAGAGAGGGAGTCAGAGAACGGGGACAGAGATGGGGACAGAGAGAGAGGGGGACAGAGAGAGGGGGGAGGTCAGAGAGAGAGGGGGACAGAGAGGGATTCAGAGAGAGAGGGGGACAGAGAGAGAGGGGGAAAGAGAGGGGAAGACAGAGAGGGAGGGACAGAGAGATGGGGACAGAGAGAGAGGGGAAAAGAGAGGGGGGACAGAAAGGGGGGACAGAGAGAGGGGGGACAGAGAGAGAGGGGAAATGAGAGAGTGGGCAGAGAGAGAGGGGGACAGAGATAGAGGGGGACCGAGAGAGGTGGACAAAGAGAGGAGGACAGAGAGTGGGGGGACAGAGAGAGAGTGGGACAGAGAGGGGGGACAGAGAGAGGCGGGTGGTAGGGAGAGTGGGGCAGAGAGAGGGCGACAGGGAGAGGGAGACAGAGAGTGAGGGAGATAGACGGGGTCAGAGAGAGGGGGACGGAAATAGGGGGAGGTACACGGGGTCAGAGAGGCGGGAGATAGAGGGGGGTCAGACAGAGGGCGCACAGAGAGTGGGGGACAGAGAGAGGGGTACAGAGTTGGAGAGAAAGGGGGGGCAGAGAGAGGGGGACAGAGAGTGGGCAGAGAGAAGGCAACAGAGAGAGGGGCAAAGAAAGGGGGACAGAGAGAGGGGGGAACAGAGAGGGAGGGGGCAGAGAGAGAGGGGGACAGAGAGAGAGGGACAGAGATGGGGCACAGAGAGTAGGGGACAGAGTGAGGGCGAAAGAGAGAGGGGGACAGAGAGAGGGTCAGAGAGAGGGAGTCAGAGAGAGATGGGGACAGAGAGAGAGGGGGACAGAGAGAGGGCGACAAAGAGAGGGGGACAGAGAGAGGGGGACAGAGCGCGGGGAGAGAGAGGGGATCAGAGAGAGGGGCTCAGAGAGAGGGAGACAGAGAGAGGTGTACAGAGTGGGGGAGAGCGAGGGGAGAGAGAGGCCTACAGAGAGAGGGGGACAGAGAGAGCGGGACAGAGAGAGGGGGGGACAGAGAGTGGGGGACAGAGAGAGAAAGACAGTACTGACCCTCTGACGGTGCAGCACTCCCTCCATGCTGACAATGTGGCAGTGCAACACTCCCTTGGTCCTGCGCTCCTGATAGTGCAGCGATCTCTCTGTACTGACAGTGCAGCAATCCCTCAGCACTGATCCTTTCACACTGCAGCACTCCCTCAGAAGTGAGCTGCTAATGCCACAGCATTCCCTCAATACTGACCCTCTGACTCTGCAGCACTTTCTTTGTATTAACATTTCTAAAGTGCAGCACTCCCTCAGTACTGACCCTCTGACAATGCTGCACTCCCTCCACAATGACCCTCTGACAGTGCAGCACTGCCTCCATACTGATCCTCTGACAATGCAGCACTCCCTCCACACTGACCCTCTGACAATGCTGCACTCCGTCCACGCTGATCCTCTGACAATGCAGCACTCCCTCCACACTGACCCTCTGACAATGCTGGACTCCCTCCATACTGATCCTCTGACAATGCAGCACTCCCTCCACACTGACCCTCTGACAATGCTGGACTCCCTCCATACTGATCCTCTGACAATGCAGCACTCCCTCCACACTGACCCTCTGACAATGCTGCACTCCCTCCACACTGATCCTCTGACAATGCTGCACTCCGTCCACACTGATCCTCTGACAATGCTGCACTCCGTCCACACTGATCCTCTGATAGTGATGCACTCCCTCAGTACTGACTCTTTGACAGAATGGAAGTGGCCCTATACTGACCCTCCGACATTGTGGCCCAATATCAGGACAAAACCTCTGACAGTACAGCACTCCCTCAGTCCTGACCCGTTCACAGTGTAGCACTCCTTCAGTACTGACCCATTGACAGTGTAGCGCTCCCTCAGTACTGACTCATTGAAAGTGTAGCACTCCCTCAGTACTAACCCTCTGGCTCGGTCCTGCACCTCTGACAGTCCAGCAATGCCTCAGTACTGACCCTATGACAGTGTAGCACTCTCTCTGTACTGACCCTCTGACAGTGTGGCACTCTCTCTGTACTGACCCTCTGACAGTGTGGCACTCTCTCTGTCCTGACACTCTGACAGTATGGTGCTCCCTCAGTACTGACCCTCTGTCATTTTCAACCCACCCTTAGCTTCTTCATTACGCTGATTTGAACAGAGGTAAAGAAACAGAGTTAGTGACCATCCACCGTGACCCTGTAATAAAACTTATTTTCAAATGTGGCTTGCATGTGATTCCCACACCCTCTAATAGTTGCCTGGAAGGTGGGGGTGGGGTGTCCTCTCCTGCTGCAGTCCTAGGGTGTCCCACAGTGATGTTAGGGAGGGAGCTCTGGGAGTTTGACCTGAACCATGTAAAGAGCTCTCTTACTGGAGTGCCTTTTTAAAGTTGGGAGGTTATTATAGACCAGGAGGAGCCGAGAGCTTGCTGTCATATCAGAGAGAGAGGCCTGGTGGGTCAAACATCTCAGGTGAGGGGCGAGGTTGAGAAGCTGGGGCCTTCATGGTCATTTCAGACATGATAGAGATTGAGCCAGCAATGTTGGCATCACGAACCTGTTAGCTGAGGTAACTGACCCGCTTTGTAGCCGAGGGATTCATTCCCTTGAACAGAGCAAGCTTGAGCATTCAACTCTAAAATCAATCTGTCCGGACGCGCTGAAGACCTGAAACATCACTACAGAGATTGCTGAAGAAGCGAAGCATGTCCGGCAGCATCTCTGAAGGGAGAGGGAGAAAGAGACAGAGAGAGAGTTCACCTTTTAATCCAGTGATTTCTACGGGAAAGTTCCTTCAGTGTGGGTGGAAAATGACCAATGATAGCCTTTCGTAGGTTGGTGTTAGAGTTTGTATCGACAGTATGAATGTTTGAGAACTTATTCAAGGGCATGCAGGTAGCTGCCAGAGGAAGTGATGGGGGCTGGTATAATTGCGACATTTAAAAGGCATCAGGATGAGTATGTGAATAGGAAGGGTTTAGAGGGATATCAGCCAAGTGCTAGCAAATGGAATGAAATGAGATGAGAATATCTGTTTGGTATGGACGAGTTGGACAGGAGGGACTGGTTCCATGCTGTGCGTCTCTGTGACTCTGTACCTCTGAATAATCTATTGCAGAGAGTTTCAGACAGGCCTTGGTTCGTGTGTCTCTCTAATGCTTCCTCAGAATCTGCAAACCCTATGTCTCCATATTTCCCAAGAAATAAAGAGGGTCAGTACCGAGGGAGTGCTGCACTGTCAGAGGGTCAGTACTGAGGGAATGCTGCACAGTCAGAGGGTCAGGACAGAGGGAGTGCCGCACTGTCAGACTGTCAGTACTGAGGGAGTGCTGCAATGTCAGAGGGGTCAGTACTGACGGAGTTCTGCACTGTCAGAGGGTCAGTACTGAGTTAGCGCTGCACTATCAGAGAGTCAGTACTGAGGGTGTGCGGCACTGTCAGAGGGGTCAGTACGGAGGGTGTGCCAGACTGTCAGAGGATCATTACTGAGGTAGTGCCACACTGTCAGAATCTCAGAGCTGAGGGAGGTCTATCCTGCCAAAGAGTCCGTGCTGAGGGAGTGCTACACTCCCAAAGGGTCAGTACTGAGGGAGTGCTGCACTGTCAGAAGGGCAGTTCTGAGGGAGTGCCACACTGTCAGAGGGACAGTATTGAGGGAGTGCCACACTGTCAGAGGGTCAGTATTGAGGGAGTGCTGCAATGTCAGAGGGCGAGTACTGAGGGAGTGCTGCATAGTCAGAGGGTCAGTCCTGAGGGAATGCTCCACTGTCAGAGTGACAGTACTGGGGGAGTGCCACACTGTCAGCGGGTCGGTAATGAGCGAGTGCTGCACTGTGAGAGTGTCAGTACTGAGGGAGTGCAGCACTGTCAGAGGGTCAGTACCGAGAGAGTGCCTCACTGTCAAAGGGTCAGTACTGAGGGAGTGCTGCACTGTCGGAGGGGTCAGTGCTGAGGGAGTGCAGCACTGTCAGAGGGTCACTACTGAGGGAGTGCTGCACTGTCAGAGGGGTCGGGATGCACGAAGCGCTGAAATGTTAGAGGGTAATTAATGAGAGAGCTGAACTGTGAGAGGGTCAGTACTGAGAGAGAGTGCACTATCAGAGGATCAGTACTGAGGGAGTGCTGCACTATCAGAGGGTCAGTACTGAGGGATTCTTGCATTGCCAGAGAGTCAGCATGGAGGGAGTGCAGCATTGTCAGAGGGTCGGGATGGAGGAAGCGCTGAAATTTCAGAGGGTAATTAATGAGAGAGCTGAACTGTGAGAGGGTCAGTCCTGAGAGAGTGCTGCACTGTCAGAGGGTCAGTACTGAGAGAGTGCTGCACTGTCAGAGGGTCAGTACTGAGGCAGTGCTGCACTGTCAGAGGATTAGTATTGACGGAGTTCTGCACTGCCAAAGGGTCAGTACTGAGGAAGTGCCGCACTGTCAGAGGGTCAGTACTGACGGAGTTCTGCACTGTCAGAGGGTCAGTACTGAGGGAGCGGTGCACTATCAGAGAGTCAGCACTGAGGGTGTGCCACACTGCCAGAGCATCATTACTGAGGAAGTGCTACTCTGTCAGAATCTCAGAGCTGAGGGAGGACTACCCTGCCAAAGTGTCCGTGCTGAGGGAGTGCTACACTCCCAAAGGGTCAGTACCGAGGGAGTGCTGCACTGTCAGAGGGTCAGTACTGAGGGAATCCGGTACAGTCAGAGGGTCAGAACTGAGGGAGTGCCACACTGTCAGAGGGTCAGTACTGAGGGAGTGCTGCAATGTCAGAGCGACCGTACTGATAGAGTGCCACACTGTCATAGGGTAAGTACTGAGGGAGTTCTGCATTGTCAGAGGGTCAGTACTGAGGGAGTTCTGCACTGCCAAAGGGTCAGTACTGAGGGAGTGCTGCACTGTCAGAGGGTCAGTACTGACGGAGTTCTGCACTGTCAGAGGGTCAGTACTGAGTGAGCGGTGCACTATCAGAGAGTCAGCACTGAGGGTGTGCCACACTGTCAGAGGACCATTACCGAGGTAGTGCCACACTGTCAGAATCTCAGAGCTGAGTGAGGTCTACCCTGCCAAAGAGTCCGTGCTGAGGGAGTGCTACACTCCCAAAGTGTCAGTACTGAGGGAGTGCTGCACTGTCAGAAGGGCAGTTCTGAGGGAGTGCGGTACAGTCAGAGGGTCAGTACTGAGGGAGTGCCACCCTGTCAGAGGGACAGTATTGAGGGAGTGCTGCACTGTCAGAGGGTCAGTCCTGAGGGAGTGCTGCACAGTCAGAGGGTCAGTCCTGAGGGAATGCTGCACTGTCAGAGGGTCGGTCATGAGGGAGTGCTGCACTGTGAGAGTGTCAGTACTGAGGGAGTGCGGCACTGTCAGTGGGTCAGTACCGAGGGAATGCCACACTTCATAGGGTCAGTACGGAGCGAGTGCTGCACTGTCAGAGGGTCAGTACCGAGGGAGTGCCACACTGTCAAATTGTCAGTACTGAGCGAGTGCTGCAATGTCACAGGGTCAGTACTGAGGGAGTGCTGTACTGTCGGAGGAGTAAGTACTGAGGGAGTGCCACATTCTCAGAGGGTCCTTACTATGGGAGCGCTGCACTGTCATAGTGTCCTTACAGAGGGAGTGCGGCACTGTTGGAGGGGTCAGTTCTGAGGGAGTGACACACTGTCATAGGATCATTACCGAGGTAGTGCCACACTGTCAAGAGTCTCAGAGCTGAGGGAGTCTACACAGCCAAAGAGTCCGTGCTGAGGGAGTGCTACACTCCCAAAGGGTGAGTACTGAGGTGGTGCAGCACTGCCAGAGGGTCAGTACAGAGTGAGTGCCACACTGTCAGTGGGTCAGTACAGAGGGATTGCTACACTGTCAAAGCAGTCATTACTGAGGGGGTGCTGCAATGTCAGAGGGTCAGTACTGAGGGAGTGCCACACTGCCAGAGGGTCAGGACTGAGGGAATGCCACACTGTCAGACTGTCAGGTCTGAGGGAGTGCTGCACTGTCAGAGTGTCAGTACTGAGGGAGTGCTGCACTGTCAGTGGGTTAGTACTGAGGGAGTGCGCCACTGCCAAATGGTCAGTACCGCGAGAGTTCTGCACTGCCAAAGGGTCAGTACTGAGGGAGTATTGCACTGTCAGTGGGTCCATACTGAGGGAGTGTCACACTGTCAGAGTGTCAGTAATGAGGGAGAGTGACACTGTCAGAGGGTCAATACCGAGGGAATAGTGCACTGTCAGATGGTCAGTACAGCGGGAGTGCCACACTGTCAGAGGGTCAGTACTGAGGGAGTGTCGCACTGTCAGAGCGTGAGTGCCTAGGGAGTGCTACTCTGCCAAAGAGTCAGTAGTGAGGGAGTGCTGCACTGTCCGATGGTCAGTACTGAGGGAGTGCTGCACTGTCAGAGGGTCAGAACTGAGGGAGTGCCGCACTGTCAGAATGTCAGTACTGAGGGATTGCTGCAATGTCAGAGTGTCAGTATTGAGGGAGTGCTGCACTATCAGAGGGTCAGTACTGAGGGATTCCTGCAAAGCCAGAGAGTCAGTACAGAGGGAGATCAGCATTGTCAGAGGGTCGGGACGCAGGAAGCGCTAAAATGTCAGAGGGTAATTACTGAGAGCTCTGAACTGTTGGAGGGTCAGTCCTGAGAGAGTGCTGCACTGTCAGAGGGTCAGTACTGAGGGAGTGCTGCACTGTCAGTGGGTTAGTACTGAGGGAGTGTGCCACTGCCAAATGGTCAGTACCGTGGAAGTTCTGCACCACTAAAGGGTCAGTACTGAGGTATTGCTTCACTGTCAGAGTGTCAGTACTGAGGGAGTGCCACACTGTCAGAGGGTCAGTGTGAGGGAGTGCTACACTGCCAAACAGTCAGTGCTGAGTGAGTGTTAGACTGCCATAGGGTCAGTACTGAGGGAGTGATGGACTGTCAGTGGGTCCATACTGAGGGAGTGTCACACTGTCAGAGTGTCAGTAATGAGGGAGAGTCACACTGTCAGAGAGTCAATACCGAGCGAGTAGTGCACTGTCAGATGGTTAGTACAGCGGGAGTGCCACACTGTCAGAAGGTCAGTACTGAGGGAGTGTCGCACTGTCAGAGCGTGAGTGCTGAGGGAGTGCTACACTGCCAAATAGTAAATGCTGAAGGAGTGCTGCACTGTCAGAGGGTCAGAATTGAGGGAGTGCTGCAATGTTAGAGGGTCAGCACTGAAGGAGTGCTGCAATGTCAGACGATCAGTACTGAGAGAGTGCTGCACTGTCAGAGGGTCAGTACTGAGGGAGTGCTGCACTGTCAGAGAGTCAGTACTGAGGGAATGCTGCACTGTCAGAGGGTCAGTACTGAGAGAGTGCCACACTGTCAGAGGATCAGTACTGATGGAGTGCTGCTCTGTGAGAGGGTCAGCACTGAGGGAGTGCTGCAATGTCCGATGGTCAGTACTGAGAGAGTGCCACACGGTCAGAGCATCTGTACTGAAGGAGAATCACACTGTCAGAGCGTGATTGCTGGGGGAGTGCAACACTGCCAAAGAGTCAGTAATGAGAGAGTGTTGCACTGTCAGAGGGTCAGTACTGGGGGAGTGCTACACTGCCAAATAGTAAATGCTGAAGGAGTGCTGCACTGTCAGAGGGTCAGCATTGAGGGAGTGCTGCAATGTTAGAGGGTCAGCACTGAAGGAGTGCTACACTGAGAGGGTCAGTACTGACTAAGTTCTGCACTGCCCAAGTGTCAGTGCTGAGTGAGTGCTGCACTGTCAGAGGGTCAGTACTGAGGGAGTGCTGCAGTGTCAGAGGGTCAGTACTGAGGGAGTGCCACACTGTAGGAGGATCAGTCCTGAGGGAAACTCACACCGTCTGAGCATGAGTACTGAGGGAGTCCTACACTGCCAAATAGTAAATGCTGAGGGAGTGCTGCACTGTCAGAGGGTCAGCATTGAGGGAGTGCTGCAATGTTAGAGGGTCAGCACTGAAGGAGTGCTGCAATGTCAGAGAATCAGTAATGAGAGAGTGCTGCACTGTCAGAGGGTCATTACTGAGAGAGTGCTGCACTGTCAGACGGTCAGTACTGAGGGAGTGCTGCACTGTTAGAGGGTCAGTACTGAGGGAGTACAGCACTGCCAGAGGGTCAGTACCAAGGGAGTTCTGCACTGCCCAAGTGTCAGTGCTGAGTGAGTGCTGCACTGTCAGAGGGTCAGTACTGAGGGAGTGCTGCACTGTCAGAGGGTCAGTACTGAGGGAGTGCCACACTGTAGGAGGATCAGTCCTGAGGGAGACTCACACCGTCAGAGCGTGAGTACTGAGGGAGTGCTACACTGCCAAATAGTAAATGCTGAGGGAGTGCTGCACTGTCAGAGGGTCAGCATTGAGGGAGTGCTGCAATGTTAGAGGGTCAGCACTGAAGGAGTGCTGCAATGTCAGAGGATCAGTAATGAGAGAGTGCTGCACTGTCAGAGGGTCAGTACTGAGGGAGTGCTGCACTGTCAGTGGGTTAGTACTGAGGGAGTGTGCCACTGCCAAATGGTCAGTACCGTGGAAGTTCTGCACCACTAAAGGGTCAGTACTGAGGTATTGCTTCACTGTCAGAGTGTCAGTACTGAGGGAGTGCCACACTGTCAGAGGGTCAGTGTGAGGGAGTGCTACACTGCCAAACAGTCAGTGCTGAGTGAGTGTTAGACTGCCATAGGGTCAGTACTGAGGGAGTGATGGACTGTCAGTGGGTCCATACTGAGGGAGTGTCACACTGTCAGAGTGTCAGTAATGAGGGAGAGTCACACTGTCAGAGAGTCAATACCGAGCGAGTAGTGCACTGTCAGATGGTTAGTACAGCGGGAGTGCCACACTGTCAGAAGGTCAGTACTGAGGGAGTGTCGCACTGTCAGAGCGTGAGTGCTGAGGGAGTGCTACACTGCCAAATAGTAAATGCTGAAGGAGTGCTGCACTGTCAGAGGGTCAGAATTGAGGGAGTGCTGCAATGTTAGAGGGTCAGCACTGAAGGAGTGCTGCAATGTCAGACGATCAGTACTGAGAGAGTGCTGCACTGTCAGAGGGTCAGTACTGAGGGAGTGCTGCACTGTCAGAGAGTCAGTACTGAGGGAATGCTGCACTGTCAGAGGGTCAGTACTGAGAGAGTGCCACACTGTCAGAGGATCAGTACTGATGGAGTGCTGCTCTGTGAGAGGGTCAGCACTGAGGGAGTGCTGCAATGTCCGATGGTCAGTACTGAGAGAGTGCCACACGGTCAGAGCATCTGTACTGAAGGAGAATCACACTGTCAGAGCGTGATTGCTGGGGGAGTGCAACACTGCCAAAGAGTCAGTAATGAGAGAGTGTTGCACTGTCAGAGGGTCAGTACTGGGGGAGTGCTACACTGCCAAATAGTAAATGCTGAAGGAGTGCTGCACTGTCAGAGGGTCAGCATTGAGGGAGTGCTGCAATGTTAGAGGGTCAGCACTGAAGGAGTGCTACACTGAGAGGGTCAGTACTGACTAAGTTCTGCACTGCCCAAGTGTCAGTGCTGAGTGAGTGCTGCACTGTCAGAGGGTCAGTACTGAGGGAGTGCTGCAGTGTCAGAGGGTCAGTACTGAGGGAGTGCCACACTGTAGGAGGATCAGTCCTGAGGGAAACTCACACCGTCTGAGCATGAGTACTGAGGGAGTCCTACACTGCCAAATAGTAAATGCTGAGGGAGTGCTGCACTGTCAGAGGGTCAGCATTGAGGGAGTGCTGCAATGTTAGAGGGTCAGCACTGAAGGAGTGCTGCAATGTCAGAGAATCAGTAATGAGAGAGTGCTGCACTGTCAGAGGGTCATTACTGAGAGAGTGCTGCACTGTCAGACGGTCAGTACTGAGGGAGTGCTGCACTGTTAGAGGGTCAGTACTGAGGGAGTACAGCACTGCCAGAGGGTCAGTACCAAGGGAGTTCTGCACTGCCCAAGTGTCAGTGCTGAGTGAGTGCTGCACTGTCAGAGGGTCAGTACTGAGGGAGTGCTGCACTGTCAGAGGGTCAGTACTGAGGGAGTGCCACACTGTAGGAGGATCAGTCCTGAGGGAGACTCACACCGTCAGAGCGTGAGTACTGAGGGAGTGCTACACTGCCAAATAGTAAATGCTGAGGGAGTGCTGCACTGTCAGAGGGTCAGCATTGAGGGAGTGCTGCAATGTTAGAGGGTCAGCACTGAAGGAGTGCTGCAATGTCAGAGGATCAGTAATGAGAGAGTGCTGCACTGTCAGATGGTCAGTACTGAGGGAGTGCAGCACTGCCAGAGGGTCAGTACCAAGGGAGTGCTGCACTGTTAGAGGGTCAGTACTGAGGGAGTGCTGCACTGTCAGAGGGTCAGTACTGAGGGGGTGCTGCACTGTTAGAGGGTCAGTACTGAGGGAGTGCAGCACTGCCAGAGGGTCAGTACCGAGGGAGTGCTGCAACACCAACGGGTAAGTCCTGAAGGAGTGTTGCACTGCCAAACGATCTGTACTGAGGGAGTGCGACAATGTCACCGGGTCAGTACTGAGGGAGAGCCACACTGTCAGCGGGTCAATAAAGAGGGAGTGCTGCATTGCCAGAGGGTCAGTACTGAGGGAATATTGCACTGTGAGAGAGTCAGTACTGAGGGAATGCTGCACTGTCAGAGGGTCAGTACTGAGGGATTGCTGAACAATCACAGGGTCAATACTGAGGGAGTGCTGCTCTGTGAGAGGGTCAGCACTGAGGGAGTGCTGCAATACCCGATGGTCAGTACTGAGGGAGTGCCACACTGTCAGAGGATCTGTACTGAGGGAGTGCTGCACTGCCAGAGGGTCAGTACTGAGGGAGTGCCACACTGTAGGAGGATCAGTCCTGAGGGAGACTCACACTGTCAGAGCGTGAGTGCTGAGGGAGTGCTAAACTGCCAAATTGTAAGTGCTAAGGGAGTGCTGCAATGTCAGATGATCAGTACTGCAGGATTGTCACACTGTCAGAGGGTCAATAGTGAGGGAGTGCTGCACTGTCTGAGGGTCAGCATTGAGGGAGTGCTGCACTGTCAGATGGTCAGTACTGAGGGAGTGCTGCACTGTCAGATGGTCAGTACTGAGGGAGTGCTGCACTTCCAGAGGGTCAATAAAGAGGGAGTGCTGCATTGTCAGAGGGTCAGTATTGAGGGAATATTGCACTGTGAGTCAGTACTGAGGGAATGCTGCACTGTCGGAGGGTCAGTACTGAGGGATTGCTGAACTATAACAGGGTCAGTACTGAGGGAGTGCTGCTCTGTCAGATGGTCAGTACTGAGTGAGTGCCACACCGTCAGAGTATCTGTACTGAAGGAGAGTCACACTGTCAGAGCGTGGTTGCTGGGGGAGTGCAACACTGCCAAAGACTCAGTACTGAGAGAGTGCTGCACTGTCAGAGGTCAGTACTGATGGAGTTCTGCACTGCCAAAGTGTCAGTGCTGAGTGAGTGCTACACTGCCAAAGAGTCAGTACTTTGTGAGTGCTGCACTGTCAGATGGTCAGTACTGCGGGAGTGCCACACAGTCAGAGGGTCAGCCCTGAGGGAGTGCTTCACAGTCTGAGGGTCAGTACTGAGGGAGTGCCACACTGTAGGAGGATCAGTTCTGAGGGAGACTCGCACTGTCAGAGCGTGAGTGCTGAGGGAGTGCTACACTGCCAAAGCGTCAATACTGAGGGAGGGCTGCACTGTCAGAGGGTCAGTGCTGCGGGATTGTCACACTGCCAGAGGGTCAATACTGAGGGAGTGCTGCACTGTCAGAGGGTCAGCACTGAGGGAGTGCTGCAACGTCAGAGGGTCAGCACTGAGGGAGTGCTGCAATGTCAGAGGGTTAGCACTGAAGGAGTGATGCACTGTCAGAGTGTCAGTACTGAGGGAGTGCTACAATGTCAGATGGTCAGTACTGAGCGAGTGCTGCACTGTTAGAGGGTCAGTACTGAGGGAGTGCAGCACTGCCAGAGTGGCAGTACCGAGGGAGTGCTGCAACACCAAAGGGTAAGTACTGAAGGAGTGTTGCACTGCCAAAGGATCTGTACTGAGGGAGTGCTGCAATGTCACAGGGTCAGTACTGAGGGAGAGCCACACGGTCCGAGGGTCAATAAAGAGGGAGTGCTGCATTGTCAGAGGGTCAGTACTGAGGGAATATTGCACTGTGAGAGTCAGTACTGAGGGAATGCTGCACTGTCAGAGGGGCAGTACTGAGAGAGTGCCACACTGTCAGAGGATCAGTACTGATGGAGTGCTGCTCTGTGAGAGGGTCAGCACTGAGGGAGTGCTGCAATGTCCGATGGTCAGTACTGAGAGAGTGCCACACGGTCAGAGCATCTGTACTGAAGGAGAATCACACTGTAAGAGCGTGATTGCTGGGGGAGTGCAACACTGCCAAAGAGTCAGTACTGAGAGAGTGTTGCACTGTCAGAGGGTCAGTACTGATGGGGTTCTGCACTGCCAAAGTGTCAGTGCTGAGTGAGTGTTACATTGCCAAAGAGTCAGTACTGAGGAAGTCGTGCACTGTCAGACGGTTAGTACTGCAGGAGTGCCACACAGTCAAAGGTTCAGTCCTGAGGGAGTGCTGCACTGTTAGAGGGTCAGTACTGATGGAGTGCTACACTGCCAAAGCGTCAATACTGAGGGAGTGCTGCACTGTCAGAGGGTCAGTACTGAGGGAGTGCTGCAACGTCAGAGGGTGAGTACTGAGGGAGTGCTGCACTGTCAGATGGTCAGTACTGAGAGAGTGCTGCACTGTCAGAGGGTCAGTACTGACGGTGTGCCACACTGTCAGAGGGTCAGTACTGAGGGAGTGCTGCACTGTCAGAGCGTCAGTACTGCGGGATTGTCACACTGCCAGAGGGTCAATACTGAGGGTGTGCTGCACTGTCAGAGAGTCAGCACTGAGGGAGTGCTGCAATGTCAGAGGGTGAGTACTGAGGGAGTGCTGCACTGTCAGAAGGTCAGTACTGAGAGAGTGCTGCACTGTCAGAAGGTCAGTACTGATGGTGTGCCACAATGTCAGAGGGTCAGTACTGAGGGAGTGTCACACTGTCAGAGGGTCAGTACTGAGGGAGTGCTGCACTATCAGAGGGGTCAGTACTGAGGGAGTGCTGCACTATCAGAGGGGTCAGTACTGAGGGTGTGTTACACTGTTAGGAGGTCAGTACTGAGGGAGTGCCACACTACCGGAGTGTCAGTACTGAGGGAGTGCTGCACTGTCAGAGGGTCAGTACTGAGGGAGTTCCACACTGTAAGATCGTTCAGCGCTGAGGGAGTGCTGCACTGTCAGAGGGTCAGTACTGCGGGAGTGTCACACTGTCAGAGGGTTCAGTTCTGAGTGAGTGCTGCAATGTCAGAGGATCAGTACTGAGGGAGTGCTGCATTGTTCGAGGGTCAGTATTGAGGGAGTGTCACACTATCAGAGCGTCAGCAGTGAGGGAGTGCTGCACTGCCAAAGGGTCAGTACTGATGGAGTGCTGCACTGTCAGAGAGTCAGTACTGAGGGAGTACTGCACTGTCAGATGGTCAGTACTGCGGTAGTGTCACACTGTCAGAGGGTCAGTACTGAGTGGATGCTGCACTGTCAGGAATGCTGGACTGAGGGACTGCTGCACTATCAGAGGGTCAGTACGGAGTCAGGTTCACACTGTCATGAATCGGTCATGAGAGATCACCGCACTGTTGGACAGTCAGTACTGAGGGCCTGCTTCATTGCCAGAGAGTCATTATTGAGGGACTGCAGCATTGTCAGAGGATCGGGATGGAGGAAGCGCTGAAATGTCAGAGGGTCAGCCCTGAGGGATCACCGCACTGTCGGACAGTCAGTACTGAGGGAGTGCAGCATTGTCAGAGGGTAGGGACGGAATATGCGCTGAAATGTCAGAGGGTCAGGAATGAGGGAGCGCTGCAGTGTCAGAGGGTCAGTACTGAGAGAGTGCTGCAATGTCAGAGGGTTAGTACTGGCGGAGTTGTGCACTGTCAGTGGGTCAGTACTGATGGGGTGCTGCACTGTCAGAGGGTCAGTACGGAGTCAGGTTCACACTGTCACGAATCGGTCATGAGAGATCACCGCACTATTGGACAGTCAGTACTGAGGGCCTGCTTCATTGCCAGAGAGTCAGTATTGAGGGAGTGCAGCATTGTCAGAGGATCGGGATGGAGGAAGCGCTGAAATGTGAGAGGGTCAGTCCTGAGGGGTCACCGCACTGTTGGACAGTCAGTACTGAGGGAGTGCAGCATTGTCAGAGGGTAGGGACGGAGGAAGCGCTGAGGGAGTGCTGGGCAGCGCGGTGGCACAGTGGTTAGCACTGCTGCCTCACAGCGCCAGAGATCCGGGTTCAATTCCCGCCTCAGGTGACTAACTGTGTGGAGTTTGCACGT
This sequence comes from Chiloscyllium punctatum, assembly GCF_047496795.1. Lineage (NCBI taxonomy): Eukaryota > Metazoa > Chordata > Chondrichthyes > Orectolobiformes > Hemiscylliidae > Chiloscyllium > Chiloscyllium punctatum. Next base: position 55,109,488 of record NC_092759.1, on the reverse strand, counting down.
TCTCCCCGTGTCTGCGTGGGTTTCCTCCGGGTGCTCCGGTTTCCTCCCACAGTCCAAATCACGCTCTTGCAGGTCAGGTGAATTGGCCATGCTAAATTGCCCGTAGTGTTAGGTAAGGGGTAAATGTAGGGGTATGGGGGGGGTTGCGCTTCGGCGGGGTGGTGTGGATTTGTTGGGCCGAAGGGCCTGTTTCCATACTGTAAGTAATCTAATCTAATCTAAATGTCAGAGGGTCCCCCCTGAGGGGTCACCGCACTGTTGGACAGTCAGTATTGAGGGAGTGCAGCATTGTCAGAGGGTAGGGACGGAGGATGCGCTGAAATGTCAGAGGCTCAGGAATGAGGGAGAGCTGTACTGTCAGAGGGTCACAACTAAGGGAGTGATACACTGCCAAAGGGTCAGTACTGAGAGAATGCTGTACTGTCAGAGTGTCAGTACTGAGGGATTCCTGCATTTCCAGAGAGTCAGTATAGAGGGAGATCAGCATTGTCAGAAGGTCTGGACGCAGGAAGTGCTGAAATGTCAGAGGGTAATTACTGAGAGAGAGCTGAAGTGTGAGAGGGTCAGTACTGTGAGAGTGTGCACTTGCACTGCCAGATGGTCTTTACCGAGGGAGTGCTGCACTGTCAGAGGGTCAGTACAGAGGGATTCCTGCATAGCCAGAGAGACAGTATAGAGGGAGTGCAGCTTTGTCAGAGGGTTGGGATTTGGGAAGCGCTGAATTTAAGAGGGTACTTAGTGAGAGAGAGCTGAACTGTGAGATGGTCAGTACTGAGAGAGTGTGCGCTGTCAGAGGGAGTACTGCACTGTCAGAGGGTTAGTACTGATGGAGTGCTGCATTGTCAGAGTGTCAGTACTGACTGAGTTCTGCACTGTCAGAGAGTCAGCACTGAGAGAGTGCTGCACTGTCAGTGGGTCAGTACTAAGGTAGTGCTATACTGCCAAATGGTCAGTACCGTGGGAGTGCTGCACTGCCAAAGGGTCAGTACTGAGGAATTGCTGCACTGCCAGAGTGTCAGTACTGAGGGAGTGCCGCACTGTCAGAGAGTCAGTACTGAGGGAGTGACACTTTGTCAGAGTGTCAGTACTGAGGGATTCCTGCACTGTCAGAGTGTCAGTACTGAGGGGGTGCTGCACTGTCAGAGTGTCAGTACTGAGGGAGTGCTGCACTGTCAGAGGCGTCATTACTGAGGGAGTGCAACACTGTCAGAGCATCAGTACATCGGGAGTGTCACACTGTCAGAGGGTCAGTACTGAGGGAGTGACACACTGTCAGATGGTCAGCGCTGAGCGAGTGCTACACTGCCAAATGGTCAGTAGTGAGGGAGTACCACACTGTTAGTAGGTCTGTACTGAGGGAGTGTAACACTGTCTGAGGGTCAGCTCTGAGGGAGTGCTGCAAAGTTAGAGGGTCACTACTGAGGGAGTGACACACTGTCAGAGTGTCAGTACTGAGGGATAGTAACATTGTCAGAGGGCCAATACCGATGGATTAGTGCACTGTCAGAGTGTCAGTACAGCGGGAGTGATACACGGTCAGAGGGTCAGTACTGAGGGAGTGTCGCACTGTCAGAGCATGGATGCTGAGGGACTGCTACTCTGCCAAAGAGTCAGTACTGAGGTAGGGCCACACTGTCAGATGGTCAGTACTGAGGGAGTGCTACACTGTGAGAGGGTCAGGACAGACGGAGTTCTGCACTGTCAGAGGGTCAGTACAGACGGAGTTCTGCACTGCCAAAGTGTCAGTGCTGAGTGAGTGCGACACTGCCAAAGAGGCAGTACCGAATGAGTGCTACACTGTCAGAGAGTCAGTACTGAGGGAGTGACACACTGTCAGAGGGTCAGTGCTGAGTGAGTGCTACATTGCCAAAGAGTCAGTACTGAGGGAGTGCTGTACAGTCAGAGGGTCTGTACTGAGGGAGTGACACTTTGTCAGAGGGTCTGTACTGAGGGAGTGCTGCACTGTCTGAGGGTCAGTACTGAGGGTGTGCTGCACTGTCAGAGGGTCAGTACTGAGGGAATGCCACACTGTCAGACGGTCAGTACTGAAAGACCACTGCACTGTTAGAGGGTCAGTCTTGAGGGAGTGTTGCTCTGCCAGAGTGTCAGTACTGAGGGAGTGTTGTAATGACAGAGGGTCAGTACTGAGGGACTGCTGTACTGTCAGAGTGTCTGTAGTGAGGGAGTGCTGCACTGTCTGAGGGTCAGTACTGCGGGAGTGCCACAATGTCCGATGGTCAGTCCTGAGGGAGTGCCACTCTATCAGAGGGTCGGCATTGAGTGAGTGCTGCACTGTCGGAGTATTAGTTCTGAGAGAGAGCCACACTGTGAGAGGGTCAGTACTGAGATAGTGTTGCTCTGTCAGAGGAGTCTTTATTGAGAGAGTGCTACACTGTCAGAGCATCAGCACTGAGTGAGTGTCACACTGTCAGAGGGTCAGTACTGAGGGAGCGCTACACTTCCAAACAGTCAGTGCTGAGGGTGTGCTACACTGCAAAAGGGTCAGTACAGAGAGAGTGGTGCACTGTCAGCGGTTCAGTACTGAGGGATGGTCACACTGCCAGGGGATCAACACTGAGGGAGTGCCACACTGTCGGAGGTTCAGTGCTGAAGGAATGCTGCATTGCCAGAGGGTCAGTACTGAGAGAGTGCCACACTGTCAGAGGGTTCAGTGCTGAAGGAGTGCTGCAATGTCAGATTATCAGCACTGGAGGAGTGCTGCACTGTTGGAGGGTCACATTGAGGGAGTGCTGCAATGTCAGAGGGTCAGTACTGAGGGAGTGCTGCACTGTCAGAGGATAAGTACTGAAGGTGTGTCACACTGTCAGCGGGTCAGTGCTGAGTGAGTGCTACGCTGCCAAAGGGGCAGTATAGAGGGAGTACTGCACTGTCAGCGGTTCATACTGAGGAAGTGCTGCACTGTCAGAAGGTCAGCACTGAGGGAGTGCTGCACTATCAGAGAATCAGCACTGTGGGAGTGCCACAGTGTCAGAGTGAGAGTATTGAGGGAGTGCGGCACTGTCAGAGGGTCAGCACTGAGGGAGTGCTGGACTATCAGAGAATCAGCACTGTGGGAGTGCCACAGTGTCAGAGTGAGAGTATTGAGGGAGTGCGGCACTGTCAGAGGGTCAGCACTGAGGGAGCGCTGCACTATCAGAGAATCAGCACTGTGGGAGTGCCACAGTGTCAGAATGACAGAATTGAGGGAGTGCCGCAGTGTCAGAGTGTCAGTACTGAGGGAGTGCTGCAATGTCAGAGAGGTCAGTATTGAGGGAGTGCTGCACTGTCAGAGAGTCAGTACTGAGGGAGTGCTGCAATGTCAGAGGGTCAGTACTGCGGGAGTGCTGCACTGTCAGAGGGTCAGCACTGAGCGATTTCTGCAATGACAGACGGTCAGCACTGAGGGCGTGCTGCAATGTCAGAGGGTCAGTACTGCGGGAGTGCCACAGTGTCAAAGTGACAGTATTGAGGTTGTGCTGCAGTATCAGAGGATCAGTACTTAGGGCGTGCTGCGCAGTCAGAGGGGTCAGTCCTGAGGGAGTACTGCACTGTCAGCGGTTCATACTGAGGAAGTGCTGCACTGTCAGAAGGTCAGCACTGAGGGAGTGCTGCACTATCAGACAATCAGCACTGTGGGAGTGCCACAGTGTCAGAGTGAGAGTATTGAGGGAATGCGGCACTGTCAGAGGGTCAGCACTGAGGGAGTGCTGCACTATCAGAGAATCAGCACTGTTGGAGTGCCACAGTGTCAGAATGACAGAATTGAGGGAATGCCGCACTGTCAGAGTGTCAGTACTGAGGGAGTGCTGCAATGTCAGCGAGGTGAGTATTGAGGGAGTGCTGCACTGTCAGAGAGTCAGTACTGAGGGAGTGCTGCAATGTCAGAGGGTCAGTACTGCGGTAGTGCTGCACTGTCAGAGGGTCAGCACTGAGCGATTTCTGCAATGACAGACGGTCAGCACTGAGGGAGAGCTGCAATGTCAGAGAATCAGCACTGTGGGAGTGCCACAGTGTCAAAGTGACAGTATTGAGGTTGTTCTGCAGTATCAGAGGATCAGTACTTAGGGCGTGCTGCGCAGTCAGAGGGGTCAGTCCTGAGGGAGTGCTGCACTGTCAGAGGGTCTTTCTGAGAGAGTGTCAAACTGTCAGAGTGACAGAATTGAGGGAGTGCTATACTGTGAGAGCGTCAGTACTGAGGGAGTGCTGCACTGTCAGAGTGTCAGTACTGAGGGATTGCCGCACTGTCAGAGTGTCAGTACTGAGGGAGTGTCGCACTGTCAGAGTGTCAGTACTGAGGGATTCCTGCACTGTCAGATTGTCAGCACTGAGGGAGTGCTTCACTGTCAGAGGCGTCATTACTGAGGTAGTGCCACACTGTCAGAGCATCAGTACTGAGGGAGTGTCACACTGTCAGAGGGTCAGTACTGAGAGTGTGTCACACTGTCAGAGGGTCAGCGCTCAGCAAGTGCTACACTGCCAAATGGTCAGTAGTGAGAGAGTACCACACTGTTAGTAGGTCCGTACTGAGGGAGTGTAACACTGTCTGAGGGTCAGCTCTGAGGGAGTGCTGCAAAGTTAGAGGGTCACTACTGAGGGAGTGACACACTGTCAGAGTGTCAGTACTGAGGGATAGTAACACTGTCAGAGGGCCAATACCGAGGGAGTAGTGCACTGTCAGAGGGTCAGCACTGAGCGATTTCTGCAATGACAGACGGTCAGCACTGAGGGAGAGCTGCAATGTCAGAGAATCAGCACTGTGGGAGTGCCACAGTGTCAAAGTGACAGTATTGAGGTTGTTCTGCAGTATCAGAGGATCAGTACTTAGGGCGTGCTGCGCAGTCAGAGGGGTCAGTCCTGAGGGAGTGCTGCACTGTCAGAGGGTCTTTCTGAGAGAGTGTCAAACTGTCAGAGTGACAGAATTGAGGGAGTGCTATACTGTGAGAGCGTCAGTACTGAGGGAGTGCTGCACTGTCAGAGTGTCAGTACTGAGGGATTGCCGCACTGTCAGAGTGTCAGTACTGAGGGAGTGTCGCACTGTCAGAGTGTCAGTACTGAGGGATTCCTGCACTGTCAGATTGTCAGCACTGAGGGAGTGCTTCACTGTCAGAGGCGTCATTACTGAGGTAGTGCCACACTGTCAGAGCATCAGTACTGAGGGAGTGTCACACTGTCAGAGGGTCAGTACTGAGAGTGTGTCACACTGTCAGAGGGTCAGCGCTCAGCAAGTGCTACACTGCCAAATGGTCAGTAGTGAGAGAGTACCACACTGTTAGTAGGTCCGTACTGAGGGAGTGTAACACTGTCTGAGGGTCAGCTCTGAGGGAGTGCTGCAAAGTTAGAGGGTCACTACTGAGGGAGTGACACACTGTCAGAGTGTCAGTACTGAGGGATAGTAACACTGTCAGAGGGCCAATACCGAGGGAGTAGTGCACTGTCAGAGTGTCAGTACAGCGGGAGTGCTACACGGTCAGAGGGTCAGTACTGAGGGAATATCGCACTGTCAGAGCATGGGTGCTGAGGGACTGCTACTCTGCCAAAGAGTAAGTACTGAGGTAGTGCCACACTGTCAGATGGTCAGTACTGAGGGAGTGCTATACCGTGAGTGGGTCTGTACTGACGGAGTTCTGCACTTTCAGAGGGTCAGTACAGACGGAGTTCTGCACTGTCAAAGTGTCAGTGCTGAGTGAGTGCGACACTGCCAAAGAGTCAGTACCGAATGAGTGCTACACTGTGAGAGTCAGTACTGAGGGAGTGACACACTGTCAGAGGGTCTGTACTGAGGGAGTGCTGTACTGTCAGAGTGCCTGTACTGAGGGAGTGCTGCACTGTCTGAGGGTCAGCACTGCAGGAGTGCCACAATGTCCGATGGTCAGTACTGAGGGAGTGCCACACTATCAGAGCGTCAGCTCTGAGGGAGTGCTGCACTGTCGGAGGGTCAGTACTGAGAGAGAGCCACACTGTGAGAGGGTCAGTACTGAGATAGTGTTGCTCTGTCAGAGGAGTCTTTATTGAGAGAGTGCTACACTGTCAGAGCATCAGTACTGAGTGAGTGTCAAACTGTCAGATGGTCAGTACTGAGGGAGTGCTACACTTCCAAACAGTCAGTGCTGATTGTGTGCTACACTGCAAAAGGGTCAGGACAGAGAGAGTGCTGCACTGTCAGCGGTTCAGTACTGAGGGAGTGTCACACTGCCAGGGGATCAACACTGAGGGAGTGCCACACTGTCGGAGGTTCAGTGCTGAAGGAATGCTGCATTGCCAGAGGGTCAGTACTGAGGGAGTGCCACACTGTCAGAGGGGTCAGTGCTGAAGGAGTGCTGCAATGTCAGAGGGGTCAGTATTGAGGTAGAGCTGCACTGTCAGAGGGTCAGCACTGAGTGAGTGCTGCACTGTCAGAGGGTCAGCAATGAGGGATTTCTACATTGACATATGGTCAGCACTGAGGGAGTGCTGCAATGTCAGAGTGTCAGTACTGAGGGTGTGCTGCACTGTCAGAGAGTCAGCACTGTCGGAGTGCCACAGTGTCAGAGTGACTGTATTGAGGGAGTGCTGCGCTGTCAGACGGTCTTTCTGAGAGAGTGCCAAACTGTCAGTGTGACAGCATTGAGGGACTGCTACACTGTGAGAGAGTCAGTACTGAGGGAGTGCCGAACTTTCAGAAGGTCAGTACTGAGGGTGTCCTGTCCTATCAGAGGCTCAATACTGAAGAAGTGCCTCACTGTAAAAGTGACAGTAATGAGGGAGTGCTACACTGTCAGAGAGTCAGTACTGAGGGAGAGCTGCACTGTCAGAGGGTCAGTACTGAGGGAGTGCTGCACTGTCAGAGGAGTCAGTCGTGAGGGAGTGTTGCAGTGTTGGACAGTCAATACTGAGTGAGTGCCACACTGTCAGAGGGTCAGTACTGAGGGAGTGCTGCACTAAGAGAGAGTCAGTATTGATGGAGAGCTGCCCTGTCAGAAGATCAGTGCTGAGGGAGTGCTGCCCTGTCAGAGGGTCAGTGCTGAGGGATCACCTCACTGTTGGTCTGTCAGTATTGAGGGTCTGTTGCATTCCCAGAATTCTGTACTGAGGAGCGCTACACTGTCAAAGTTTTAGTACTGAGGGAATGCTGCACTGCCAGAGGGTCAGTACTGAGGGAGTGCTGCAGTGTCAGAGGATCAGTCCTGAGGGAATGCTGCACTGTCAGAGGGTCAGTCCTGAGGGAGTGCTGCAGTGACAGAGGGTCAGTCCTGAGGGAGTGTTGTAATGTCAGAGAGTCTGGACTGAGGCAGTGCCACACAGTCAGAGGGTCAGTACTGAGGGAGTGCTACGCTGCCAGAGGGTCAGTGCTGAGGGAGTGCTACACTGCCAGAGGGTAAGTGCTGAGGGAATGCTGCACTGTCAGAGGGTCAGTACTGAGGGAGTGCTGCACTGTTGGACAGTCAATATTGAGGGGCTGTTGCATTGCCAGAGTGTCAGTACTGAGATAGTACCACACTGTCAGAGGGTCAGTACTGAGGGATCACCTCACTGTTGGTCAGTCTGAATTGAGGGCCTGTTGAATTACCAGAATATCTGTACTCAGGGATGCTACACTGTCCAAGGTTTAGGACTGAGGGAGTGCTGCACTGTCAGAGGTCAGTACTGAGAGAGTGCTGCAGTGTCAGAACAACAGTATTGAGGGAGTGGTGTAATGTCAGAGAATCAGTACTGAGGGAGTGCTGCACTGTCAGAGGGTCAGTAATGAGGGAATGCTACACTGTGAGGTTGTCAGTACTTTGGGAGTGCCACACTGTCAGAGGGTCAGTACAGAGGGAGTGCTAGACTGTCAGAAAGTTAGCACTGAAGGAGTTCTGCACTGTCAGAATATCAGTACTGTGAGAGTGCAGCACTGTCAGAATATCAGTACTGAGGGAGTTCTGCACTGTCAGAGGGTCAGTCCTGAGGGAATGCTGCACTGTCAGAGGGTCAGTCCTGAGGGAATGCTGCACTGTCAGAGGGTCAATCCTGAGGAAATGCTGCACTGTCAGAGGGTCAGTTCTGAGGGAGTGCTGCAGTGTCGGAGGGTCAGTCCTGAGGGAGTGTTGTAATGTCAGAGAGTCTGGACTGAGGGAGTGCCACACAGTCAGAGTGTCAGTGCTGAGGGAGTGCTACACTGCCAGAGGGTCAGTGCTGAGGGAATGCTGCACTGTCAGAGGGTCAGTACTGATGGAGTGCTGCACTGTTGGACATTCAATATTGAGGGGCTGTTGCATTGCCAGAGAGTCAGTACTGAGATAATGCCACACTGCCAGAGTGTCAGTACTGAGATAGTGCCATACTGTCAGAGGGTCAGTGCTGAGGGATCACCTCACTGTTGGTCAGTCCGTATTGAGGGCCTGTTGCATTACCAGAATATCTGTACTCAGGGGTGCTACACTGTCCAAGGTTTAGGACTGAGGGAGTGCTGCACTGTCAGAGGTCAGCACTGAGAGAGTGCTGCAGTGTCAGAGCAACAGTATTGAGGGAGTGTTGTAATGTCAGAGAATCAGTACTGAGGTAGTGCTACACTGTCAGAAGTTCAGTACTGAGGGAGTGCTACACTGCCAGTGGGTCAGTAATGAGGGAGTGCTACACTGTCAGAGGGTCAGTGCTGAGGGTTGCTACCTTTGCAAGCCGGATCGGGAGTCTCGCATGGTGTGTTGACTGCCTGGTGCCAGGGTGCGGGATATCTCCGACCGGCTTGAAAGGATATTGGAGCGGGAGGGGGAGGATCCAGTTGTTTTGGTCCACGTTGGTACTAACAACATAGGCAAGACTAGGGTGGAGGACCTGTTTGGGGATTACGAAGCACTAGGCAGGAAATTGAAGCACAGGTCCACAAGGGTCATAATCTCCAGATTACTGCCCGAGCCATGTGCCAATTGGCACAGGGACAAGAAAATTAGGCAAGCAAACACGTGGCTAAGGGATTGGTGTGGGAAAGAGGGATCCATTTAATGGGGCATTGGCATCAGTTTTGGAACGGGGGGATCTGTACCTTTGGGACGGTCTCCACCTGAACCGACCAGGTACCAATGTTCAAGCTAAGAGGATAAATAGGGTGGTCAGTAGGACTTCAAACTTCTGAGTTGGGGGGAAGGGAAATTGAAAGCGACAGGGAGTATGGTGTTAAATGGAAAGATAAGCAGCAGGATAGCATGTGTCCAGGCGGATTTAAAATTGAGGCAGACTGGGAATGCAGAAAAAAGCAAGGGTAACTTATGACATCGTATGATTTCCAATATCTCTAATGATAAGAAAGTTAGCATTAAGACACTTTACCTGAATGCTCGTAGCATTCATAACAAAGCAGATGAACTAATGGCACAGATCATAGTGAATGATTATGATGTGGTAGGCATCACAGAGACTTGGTTACAGGGGCGTCAGGACAGGCAGTTAAACCTCCAAGGATTTTCAACTTATCGAAAAGACAGGGAGGTCGGCAGAGGGGGTGGGGTAGCCTTGTTAGTTAAGAACAAAATTAATTCTATGGCACTGAATGACATAGCGTCAGATGATGTGGAGTCTGTGTGGGTGGAATTGAGGAACCACAAAGACAAAAAAAACCATAATTGGAGTTGTGTACAGACCTCCTAACAGTGGTCAGGACCAGGGGCGCAACATGTACCGGGAAATAGAGAAGGCATGTCAGAAAGGCAAGGTCACAGTGATCATGGGAGACTTCAACATGCAGGTGGACTGGGTAAATAATGTTGCCAGTGGATCCAAAGAAAGGGAATTCATGTGATACTTACAGGATGGCTTTTTGGAACAGCTTTTCATGGAGCCCACAAGGGAGCAGGCTGTTCTGGACCTAGTGCTTTGCAATGAACCAGACTTTATAAAAGATCTCAAAGTAAGGGAACCCTTAGGAAGCAGCGATCATAATATGGTAGAGTTCATTCTCGAGTTTGAAAGAGAGAAGGCGATGGTATTAGAGTTAAATAAAGGTAATTATGACGGCATGAGATAGGAACTGACAAAAATAGACTGGAAGCAGAGGCTAGCGGGGAAGACAGTAGAGCAAAAATGGCAGCAGTTTGTGGGTATAATTGAGGACAAAGTACAGAAGTTCATCCCCAAGAAAAGAAAGATTATCCGGGGAGGGATTAGTCAGCCATGGATGACAAAGGAAGTCAGGAAATGTGTTAAAGAAAAAGAGAGATCCTATAAAGTGGCCAAGAGCAGTGGGAAATTAGAAGATTGGAAAGGCTATAAAAACAAACAGAGAATAACAAAGGGAGTAATAAGAAAGGAGAGGATCAAATATAAAGGTAGGCTAGCCAGTAATATTAGAAATGATAGTAACAGTTTATTTCAATACATAAGAAACAAACGACAGGCAAAAGTAAACATTTGGCCACTTCAAACTGATGATGGAAGCCTAGTGATTGGAGATAAGAAAATTGCAGGAGAACTTAACAAGTACTTTGCGTCAGTTTTCACAGTGGAAGACATGAGTAATGTCCCAACAATTAAAGGGAGTCAGGGGGCTGAGTTGAGTATGGTTGCCATTACAAAAGAGATAGTGCTAGAAAAGCTAAAAAGTCTTAAAATTGATAAATCGCCTGGCCCCGATGGGATACATCCTATAGTTCTGAGGGAGGTGGCTGAAAAATAGCGGAGGCATTGGTTGAGATCTTTCAAGATTCACTGGAGTCAGGGAAAGTCCCGGATGATTGGAAGATCGCAGTTGTAACCCCCTTGTTCAAGAAAGGATTAAGACAAAAGATGGAAAATTATAGGCCAATTAGCCTAACCTCGGTTGTTGGTAAAATTCTAGAATCCATCATTAAGGATGAGGTTTCTAAATTCGTAGAAGAGCAGTGTCTGATTAGAACAAGTCAACATGGATTTACTAAGGGGAGGTCATGCCTGACAAACCTGTTGGAATTCTTTGAAGAGGTGACAATTAGGTTAGACCAGGGAAACCCAGTGGATGTCATCTATCTAGAATTCCAAAAGGCCTTTGATAAGGTACCACACGGGAGGCTGCTGAGCAAGGTGAGGGCCCATTGTGTTCGCGGTGAGCTACAGGGATGGATTGAGGATTAGCTGTCTGACAGAAGGCAGAGAGTTGGGATAAAAGGTTCTTTTATGTAATGGCAGCCGGTGACGAGCAGTGTCCCGCAGGGTTCAGTGTTGGGGCTACAGCTGTTCGCATTATATATTAATGATCTGGGTGAAGGGACTGGGGGCATTCTAGCGAAGTTTGCACATGATACGAAGTTAGGTGAACAGGCAGGTAGTACTGAGGAAGTGGGGAGTCTACTGAATAATCTAGACAGTTTGCGAGAGTGGTACAGGAAATGGCTGATGGAATTCAACGTGAACAAATGCAAACACTTTGGCAAAAAGAATAAAAGAATAGACTACTTTCTAAACGGTGAGAAAATTCGTAAAGCTAAAGTACAAAGGGATCTGGGAATGCTAGTCGAGGATTCTCTAAAGGTCAACTTACAGGTTGAGTCCGTGATTAATAAAGCGAATGCAATGTTGTCACTTATCGTAAGAGGGTTGGAATATAAAAGCACCGTTGTGCGTCTGAGACTTTATAAAGCTCGTGTTAGGCCCCAATTGGAGTACTGTTATCCCCTTATCACGTTATAAACCTCTGTCAAAACACCCCTCATCCTTCGCCGTTGCATTGAGAAAAGGCCTAGCATTTTCAACCTATCCTCTTACGACCTATTCTCCATTCCAGACAACATCCTGGTGAATCTCCTCTGCACCCTCTCCAACGCTTCCACATCTTTCCTAAAGTGAGGCGATCAGAACTGCACACAGTACTCCAAATGTGGCCTTACCAAGGTCCTGTAAAGCTGCAACATCACCTCACGATTCTTGAATTCATTCACTCTTCGACCGGTTAGCCAGTTCCCTATCCGACTTGTCAAACTTCCCTCTATCCCATGCCTCCTGATCTTCCGAATAATCCTAACATGGGGAACCTTATCAAATGCCTTACTAAAATCCATGTACACTACATACACTGCTCTACCCTCATCCACATGCTTGGTCACCACCTCAAAGAATTCAATAAGACTTGTAAGGCAAGACCTACCCCTCAAAAAGCCGTGCTGGCTGTCCCTAATCAAGCAGTGTCTTTCCAGATACTCATAAATCCTATCCCTCAGTACCCTTTCCATTACTTTGTCTACCATCGATGTAAGACTAATTGGCCTGTAATTCCCGGGGTTATCCCAATTCCTTTTTTTTGAACAGGGGCACAACATTCGCCACTCTCCAGTCCCCTGGCACCACCTCCATTGACAGTGAAGACGGAAAGATCATTGCCAACGGTTCTGCAATTTCCTCTCTTGCTTCCCACATAATCTTAGGATATATCCCATCAAGCCCGCAGGACTTGCCAACCCTCAAGTTTTTCAAAATGCCCAACACATCTTCTTTCCTAACAAGTATCTCCTCTAGCTTATCTGTCCGTTTCATATTCTCCTCTTCAGCAACACGGTCCCTCTCATTTGTAAATACTGAAGAAAAGTACTCATTCAAGACCTCACCTATCTCTTCCGACACAATACACAGTATCCCACTACTGTCCTTGATCGGACCTATCCTCGTTCTCGTCATTCTCATGTTTCTCAGATACGTATAAAAGGACTAGGGGTTATACAACATAGAACATAGAAAAATACAGCGCAGTACAGGTCCTTCGGCCCTCGATGTTACGCCGACTGAAGCCTACCTAACCTACACTAGCTCAATAACCTCCATATGCTTATCCAATGCCCGCTTGAATGACCATAAAGAGGGAGAGTCCACCACTGATACTGACAGGGCATTCCATGAACTCACAACCCGCTGAGTAAAGAATCTACCCCTAACAACTGTCCTATACCAACCTGCCCTTAATTTAAAGCTGTGCCCCCTAGTAACAGCTGACTCCATACGCGGAAAAATGTTCTCACTGTCAACCCTATCTAAACCCCTAATCATCTTGTACACCTCTATCAAATCTCCCCTAAACCTTCTTTTCTCCAATGAGAACCGCCCCAAGTGCCTCAGACTTTCCTCATACGATCTTCCTACCATGCCAGGCAACATCCTGGTTAACCTCCTCTGCACCCGTTCCAGTGACTCCACATCCTTCCTATAGTATGGCGAACAAAACTGTACGCAATACTCCAGATAAGGCCGCACCAGGGTCTTATACAACTGCAACATGAACTCAGGACTCCGGAACTCAATTCCTCTACCAATAAAACCCAGTATGCCATATGCCTTCTTCACAGCACTATTTACCTGGGTGGCAATCTTCAGAGATCTGTTTTCATGGACACCAAGATCCCTCTGCTCATCCACACTACCAAGTAGCCTACCATTAGCCCAGTAATCCATCTTCTTATTACTACTACCAAAGTGAATGACTTCATACTTAGCTGCATTGAACTCCATTTGCCACCTGTCTGCCCAGCTCTGCAACTTATCTATATCCCGCTGTAAACTGCCACATCCTTCTTCGCTGTCCACCACTCCACCGACTTTTGTATCATCCACAAACTTGCTCACCCAGCCGTCAAGCCCCTCCTCCAGGTCATTTATAAAAATGACAAACAGCAATGGTCCCAAAACAGATCCTTGTGGAACACCACTAGTAACAGCGCTCCAAGATGAAGCTTACCATCAACTACTACCCTCTGTCTCCTTCCAGCCAGGCAATTCCTAATCCAAACTTCTAATGCACCCTCAATGCCATACCTCCGTAATTTTTTTCAGTAGCCTACCATGGGGTACCTTATCCAACGCCTTGCTAAAATCCATATACACCACATCTACTGCTTTACCCTCGTCCACTTCCTTGGTCATCCTCTCGAAGAACTCAATAAGGTTTGTAAGGCACAACCTGCCCTTCACAAAACCATGCTGACTATCCTTGATCACATTTTCCTTGATCCTACCCGCCAACGAATTTTCATGCCCACTCTTTGCTCTCCTATTCCCTTTCTTCAACTCCCCCTGGCTATCCTGTATCCCTCCAACGCTCTGTCTGAATCTTTTTTCCACAGCCTTATGTAAGCCTCCTTCTTCCTCCTTCCAAGACATTCAACCTCCCTCGTCAACCAAGGTTCCTTCACGCGACCATCTCTTTCCTGCATGACAGGTACGTACATATCAAGGACACGTCGTATCTGTTCCTTGAAAACGTACCACATTTCAATGACATCTTTCCCTGACAACCTGTGCTAACAATTTATGCTCCTCAGATCCTGCCTTGCAGCATCGTATTTGCCCTTCCCCCATTTGTAAAACCTACCGTGTTGTACGCACCTATCTCTCTGAATAACCAAGATGAAAGTCACAGAATTGTGGTCACCATCACCAAAATGCTCACCTACTAACAAGCCCATCACTTGTCCCGGTTTGTTACCAAGTACCAAATCCAATATGGCCTCCCCTCTGGTCGGACAATCTACATACTGTGTTAGAAAAGCTTCCTGGACACACTGCACAAACATCGCCCCGTTCAATTTACTTGATCTAACGAGCTTTCAATCAATATTTGGGAATTTGAAATCGCCCATGACCACTACACTGTGGCTTCTGCACCTTTCGAAAATCTGTTTCCCAATATGTTTCTCCACATCTCTGCTGCTATTGGTGGGCCTATAGTAAACACCCAATAAAGTGACTGTTCCTTTCCTATTTCTGACTTCAGCCCATATACGTATACATATATGTACACACTTAGACACAAGCACTAGTGACATTAAGACACAAATCATTAGGTTTTTGGTTTATAAAGGGATCAAGGATTCTAGGAAGAAGGCAGGAGAATAAGGTTGTGGTACATACAAGAAATTATTGAACGGCATTAAAGACTCGATGGGCCCAATGGCCTCATTCTGCTTTTGTTTTCATGCTCATGTGGTGTTATGCTGTTAAGTATTCACTTTGTGAGACAGCAGCAGAGGCTGGGGTTTGATACATATTTCACTGGAAAGAGTCCGTGTGAATGTGTGACAGGTTTGGAGGGTAGAATGGTTTATGTTTATTTATAATTATTATATCCTCAAGTATGAAAAGAGGCGATGATTTGATGAATGTTAAGACAGCTTTAAAGTAATGGGTCCTTCAATGAAATAAGGATGTCCCTTTCCCTTTAGTGCTGTGCTATCTGTGGTATCCTTATCCTCAGGGAATAGGGAAGACTGTTATTTAGGATATTCTAGGCTGAGCTCGACTGATCTTTGCTGGACAGTCGAGTAAATGCTTATCGGGAACATACAGAAGAGGGATGATCAGACACAATCGGATCAGCCATGAATATTCTGAATCGTGCAGCCGAATGGCCAACTGCTGACCCTACCCCATGGGTTGTTCCCTGAATCCCCTCTCAAGGCTGTTACAGTGATATAATGCTGCCCCTGCCCCATGTGTTGTTCTCTCAAATCATCCTCGAGGCTGTTCCAGAGATATACTGCTGCCCCTAACCCATGTGTTATTCCCTCAATCCACCCTCGACGCTGTTACAAAGATGTATTGCTGTCCCTAACCAATGTGCTGTTCCCTCAATTCACCCCTCGATGCTGTTACAGGGTAGGGGACCACCCCATTCAGTCAGACGGAATCGTTACAATCAGACAGGAGCAGAACATTCTGCCCCTCTAAGGAATTACGCAGGAATATAGAATGAAGTAATTCAGCTTGTTGAGTACATTACACAGCCCAGGACAAGGTAATGTGAATGTCTACACAGGAACAGAGAATCGGTCGCTAACAGTAAATAGAGAGTAGAGAGTAATGTTTACTTTCAGCCTACAAAGCTCTAACTGGCAGAGTGCCTCAGAGATCACTGTGGGGTCATCAATAACCAATAATCTGTATCAAAGATCTAGAGGAAGGGGAGGGAATGCCTTGGAGCCCAATTAGCTCGTACACCAAGATGGTCATTCATTGTGTCGTCAAATGGAGGTAATGAGTCTGCAATACGATTGTAGACAGGGAAGGTTAGTGCGCAAACCTTCAGTAGAAATAACCTGAGGTAAGTAGTCTATTTTGGCATGAAGGATAAAATAACGGTATTCAATTTAAATGGAGATTGATTGCAGAACTCGGTGATATAGGCGGTTCCAAGTCCCTGGGAATGAATCATGTGAAGTCAGTCTGCAGATGCAACATGTGATTTGGAAGGTAAGTGGAATGATGCTGTTTTTGACAAAAGGTAACAGGTTTAATCGCAGGGATGTTTTACTGCATCTGTACAGGGCATTGTTGAGACCACACCTTATGCACTGTGTGCAGGTTTGATCCCCTAACACTAAACTTAAAGGATATAATTCTTTTGGAAATTTTCAAAAAGGTTTCCCTTTACGCATTCCTGGAATGCTGGCCAATGTTATGGGGAATAATGAGTTTCGATTTGAGCCTAGAAATAATATTGAACCTTCAATGACTTTCAGAAAGGTGCATCAATTGATGCATATTATCTCTTGTCAGGGAGACTAAAGCGAGAGAATAAATTTGAAGATAAAGACGTATTGATATTAACACACATACTATGAAGACACCTAACAATATTTGCAAATTACACAGACACATGTAAGCATGTCATCAAATTATAAAGTGGGGAGGTTTTTTGAGATTGAGTGGAATTGTGTACAACAAGAGCAATGATACCCCGGCATGTAATCCATCACCAGGTTGATCAGAGAATGTTTCTGGAGAGCACACATGGTCCAATTTGGTGTTCAGTTGACATTATTGTATGTTCCAACACAGAGAGGGAGAAAATTGTTCCCTGACTGAGAAGCAGCAGCCAAATGGTCCCTCTGTCTTACTTTGTTCCACCAAATAGCTAAGTATCAATCATAAAATCCCGAGTTATCTTTACCACTTGTGAAGGATTCCTGGTGAGGATTCATTGGAATCTCTCCACTGCCTGAATTCAGCCAAATCCAACTGTTCCAGAAAGAAATCCCACGACCAGGACCTTATTTTAACAGAATAACTTCAAAGGCAGAATACCATTTGGGGCACTCTGTCATTTTGCCATTTGATATGAGTTCAAATTTCTGTGTCTCACATTTGTTCTAGAAAATGACCTACTCTGAGAACGATATCATTGGCCATATCACTAAACTGGTTGCATTTAATAATGGAGGAGTGGGACTGGAAAAGGAAACAGTGACCCTCCACCATTGGCTGGAACACAAATGAGAAATTTTCAAAGGGCTGTCCAAGTGGAAATTCCCTCCCCAGAAGTTTGTGGTGCCTGGATATTTACATGTGTTCAAAGTTGTATTTGGTTACATTTGATTGACAAGTGACTGTCGGAAAATAGTATACAGACAGAAAAGTGCTGACGAGACCACAATCACATGACCCATAATATTTTTGCACGGTGGAGCGTTGACAAAGTCTGTAATGGCCCACTCCTTCTGCTCAGTCCTATGTTCCTATGTTCCATTCAAGCACTCACAGCTCCTGCAAGGAACAGTTGGAGGTCACTTGCTCCAAATATCTGGTCCACAGTAACTCAGCAACTCATTCAGTCCCTCAAGACTTCACATGCACACGGTTTGGTTTGGGTTGGAAATGCTACTTGGAAATCCAGGCTGGGTTCGAAAGACGCCTCTGGTCTCTCTGCAGAGTGTCTCCCCTCCGTAACTTGTGCTTTATTTGTTGGTCATATTATAGACCCAGATTAACTGTGAATACAACCCCCATAACTCACCCAGAAATGAATCACAAAATACTTTGCTCTGTCTGATTGCAACGTTCAATAACAGAACGTTCAGGACAATTACAATCATTAACTTTGTAATTACAGAATATGAGGACATAAGGAACCGGATCAGCTAATTCGGACAATCAAGCCATTGTATACCATCATGGCTGATCAACTCTTGATATTAACTCTTCTTTAATGTCCAATTCTTCACATCCGTTAGCTGTCTGACAGGACAAAAATCCATCTATCTACTTAAATACTTTCAGTGATGTAGCTCCCAGAACTCTCTAGCGCAGATAATTCCTGACAGTGATTACCCTCTGTGAGAGGAAATCACTCCCTATACGTACATCGTCACATAATTTATATGAACAAGAGGTGAACACAGGGACTCAGCAAAGAGTGAATGGCTTTGATATCAAGGCAGTATTTGATGGAGGATGGCATCAGGACCACCCATTTATTTGAGCTGAATTGGAATCATGTGTAACTTCCCACTCGTCTGTTTCTTTGCACCAGATTATTGGAGTACGTAGCCTCCAACTGTTCTGTCTAGCAGGTATGAGGGGCTGAATGGAACACATAAACATGGGATTGAAGAGCAGGAGTGGGTCATAAGATACATTGAGCCTTCTCCACCAGCCACGAAGATTGTGGCTGATCAGGTTGTGGTCTCAGCCCTGCTTTCCTGTATGCATCCCATTGTGCATGACTCATTTCTCTGTCAAATATTTACCTAATAGAGCCTTCAATCAATGTGAACTTAGAGGCACGATAAACTTCCAGTGAAGAGAATTCCGACTTGAATGGCCCTTTCAGAACTTTTCGTCATCCCTCTTATAGAATCAGAGAGTCATGCAGAACGGAAACAGACCCGTTTGTCCAATCTGTTCACTCCGATCAGATATCAAATCTGATCATTTGCCGCCACACGCCGCCCACAGCCTGACCCTCACTGCCGTCCACACACCGCACCAAGACTGACCCTCATTACCATCCAATCACTGCACCCAGCCAGACCCGCACCTACGCCTACACACTGCCCCCAGCCTGACCCTCACTGCCACCTCCACACCACCCCCAGCCTGACCTTCCTCTCAGCCCATACACCGCACCCAGCCAGACGCTCACCACCGTCCACACACTGCTCACAGCCTGACACTCACCACCTTCCACACGCCGCACACAGCCAGTCGCTCACCACCGTCCACACACAACCCCCAGTCTGATCCTCAATGCTGTCAAACACAGCACCCCAATTGACCCACACTACCGTACGCACACCGCCCCATCCTGACCCCTCTGCCTTCCATGCACCAACCACAGCCTGACCATCACAGTCGTCCACATACCCCACAGCCTGACCCTCATTGCCGTCAAACACACTGCTCCCAGCCAGACACTCACTGCCGACCACCAATAATCCCAACCTAACCCTCACCACCGTCCATCAATCGCCCCCAGCCTGAACCCCACCACCGACCAAAACTGAAACAAGCCTGATCCTCACCGTCGACCTCACACCACCCCCATCTTAACCCTCACTGCCAACCACACACTGCACCCAGTCTGACCCTCATTGCAGTCTACACACCACACCCAGACTGACCCTCACTGCTGTCCACACAACGTACCCAGACAGACCCTCACTGCCGTCCACACGCTTTACCCAGACTGACCCTCACTGTCGTCCACAGACCGCACCTAGTCTGACCTTCACTGCCGTCCACACGCCGCACCCAACTGACCCTCACTGCTGTCCACACAACGTACCCAGACAGACCCTCACTGCCGTCCACACACTGTACCCAGACTGACCCTCACTGTCGTCCACAGACCGCACCCAGTCTGACCGTCACTGCCGTCCACACACCGCACCCAACTGACCCTCACTGCCTCCACACACCGTAACCACACTGACTCTCACTTCCGCCCACACGCCGTACCCAGACAGACCCTCACTGCTGTCCACACACCATACCAATCTGACCCTCACTGCTGTCCACACACCGTACCCAGTCTGACCCTCACTGCCGTCCACACACCGTTCCCAGACAGACCCTCACTGCTT
This sequence comes from Chiloscyllium punctatum, assembly GCF_047496795.1. Taxonomy (NCBI): domain Eukaryota; kingdom Metazoa; phylum Chordata; class Chondrichthyes; order Orectolobiformes; family Hemiscylliidae; genus Chiloscyllium; species Chiloscyllium punctatum. Next base: position 55,089,722 of record NC_092759.1, on the reverse strand, counting down.
TCCACACACCGTACCCAGACTGACCCTCATTGCCGTCCACACACTGCCCCAGCCTGACCCTCACCACCATCTGCAAACCACCCCTAGACTGACTCTTACCTCTGTCTGCACACCGCCCCCAGTCTGATACTCACCACCATCCACACACCGCCCCCAGCCGGACACTCACCATCTACACACCACCCCAGCCTGACACTCACGACCGCCCAAACAAGACCTCCAGCCAACCTCTCACAGCCGCCCACACACCGCCCCACAATGTCCCTCACCTCCGTCCACACACCGCACCCAGCCTGACCCTCACTGCCACCACACACCATCCCCAGCCTGACCCTCACCACCGCCCTCACACCGCCCCCAGACTGCCTCTCACTGCCGTCCACACACCGCAACAAGACTGACCCTCATTACCGTCTCACACTGCACCCAGACTGACCCTTACTGCCGTCCACAGAAAGTTCCCAGCCAGACCCTCACTGCTTTCCACACACCGTACCCAGACTGACCCTCATTGCCTTAAACACACCGCAGCAAGTCTGATCCTCACCGCCGCCTACACACCGTGCCCATTCTGACCCTCACTGCCGTCCACACACTGTACCCAGACTGACCCTCACTGTCGTCCACAGACCGCACCTAGTCTGACCTTCACTGCCGTCCACACGCCGCACCCAACTGACCTTCACTGCTGTCCACACAACGTACCCAGACAGACCCTCACTGCCGTCCACACACTGTACCCAGACTGACCCTCACTGTCGACCACAGACCGCACCCAGTCTGACCGTCACTGCCGTCCACACACCGCACCCAACTGACCCTCACTGCCTCCACACACCGTACCCACACTGACCCTCACTTCCGCCCACACGCCGTACCCAGACAGACCCTCACTGCTGTCCACACACCGTACCAATCTGACCCTCACTGTTGTCCACACAACGTACCAATCTGACCCTCACTGCCGTCCACACACCGTTCCCAGACAGACCCTCACTGCTTTCCACACACCGTACCCAGACTGACCCTCATTGCCGTCCACACACTGTTCCAAACAGTATATCGTTGACAGGCTTATCACGGTTGGTTTTGGACTGAGGCCAAAATGTATAAAAATACTGCTTTACACCAAGTAAAACTGCATTAGGATGTTTGTCAATTTATATTAAAAACATTACTGAAGCATATTCTGTATGGAAGTTCCAAACTTGCTTTATTGGAGCAATGAGAGGAACATTCAGAGAAGTCCACATCTTCTGTCTATGTTCCGGGCAACTGTGTCTGTCTATGTTCAGGGCAACTGTATTCAGTGATCGTCTGTTGGCTGGTGTTTGTTCCCGTGGAGGAGAGATCCACACAGTAACAACATCCTGATTGTGTTTCTTTTGGTGTGTGGATGGATTTGGGGAGAGATGGTACAGCATTGCAAACGTACAACAGAGCTGAAACATCTAGCCTACGGAAGGAATCCATCATTCCCCCTCACAACTGACTTCACTAGAGCAATTGGTGATGGGAGATATGACCAATAGCTGGCAATGTCAACCTTCCGTCCAGTTCATTTATATTGTGAACTGAATGGGCTGTATTGAAAGCTGGAGCTGTTTGCTCAGTGAGTGTGATTAATGTCAGTCTCCATGCATTGTAATTGTGTCACTGGATGGTTTCCCTCTCGTATTAGTCAGTAGTTCATTCAGTGCGTTACCCCACTGTAGAAGCAGGTGTATCAGCTCCGACAGTAACAGAGATCAGCAGCTGCGTAGACATGGATAGCACAGTTCTGATTCTTAGAATAATGGACTTGAACATTACAACAATGGAGAGGAGGTTTTCCTTGGTTCTTGTCATGATTTCCACCATTGGGAACTTCTACCATATCGAAATCAGCAGTGCTGATGACATTTCTGGGCAAGTGGAGGGTGTGTTACTGACCTGAAATTATATTTTAAAAATGCAAAAAATAGAAAGTGCTTTTCAGAACTTAAATAAGTTGGGAAGTAGTGTGAATATTGTTGGTAGCAGGGTTGTGAGCTTTGCAGGGGTAGAGGACTGAGTTGAATCGATAGAGAAAGAGAGAGACAGAAGAAAAACAACAAACAAATGGAATGATGATCAGCTGGCATGGAAATCAGATGTGAGATTCACCTCATTTATTTTTCGCCCTTCTCATCTTCCAAAATAGCTTGCCCATATAAATACAGGTATCCCCGGTTTTTCAAAAGTTTACTTTTCGCCACCTCCCTTTCCAAGTGACCTACATTAGTACCTGTTTTCGCTAATCAAAAGAAATCCAAAGAAGACTTTCACTTTCACGAAGGAAGCTGACTTATTTTCCCAAACAAATTAATGCTTCTTCACTTTACACCATATCAGCTTACAAAAGGAACACTGTACTTTCAGATAGCGAGCGAAACCTGTATATGTCTAAGACTATGTTTAAATCGATTTGATCTCCCTGTCTCTCTACCGTGAGTATGGTCATTCTCTTATATTCCTGAATTGGATATGGGTATCACTGGCTGGACCAGCATTCTTTCACTTTTCGAGCTGCTCTTGAGAAGACAGTGAGTCACTGTAGTCCACGTGTTCGATCTGATTTGTTTTGATTTATTTTAATCAAATATACAATGGAAATATTTGTTTTGTGAGTAGTGCAGGAACGTGATAGTAAACATGAAAACGCAACTCATGGGGTACTTCGACAGAGTGAGGGATATAAGGCTAAAGCTGCACAGATGATTTGCGAAACAAGATCGCTATTTGACAGACTAGTATTATGTGAAAAGTGAGAGATGTCAATTCGTCAGTATAATTACAGCAGGGAAGAAGGTGTTCCTGAGTATGCTGGTCCATGTTTTCAAGCCTCTCTACCTTCTCCCTGATGGAATAGGCTGTAGGAGATCAATACCGGTTTGGGAGAGGTCTTCTTTTTCATTATCAGCCTTTCGGCGACAATGACAAGTACAAATGGACGGAAGGTTGTCTTCCGTGATGGTCTGGATTGTGCACACAACCGCTTATAGTTTCTTATTGTACTGGGCACAGCAGTTACCATGTCACGTGAATAGAATACTTTCAGTTGCTAGTATACAGAGTACTGGGAGACGGGCAGTTCTAAAATAGTTAGATGTAACAATTGGCTGTTAAATGGATACCCAATTTCTGGTTGCTGTTTTGACAACAATTGAAAGTTCACCAATAAATGTAAACAATGCCCATGATAACAAAACCCAGGTGAGGTAATTGTGTTGGCAACATCAAACCAATGAGCCATCATCTGTTTCAATTTAATAGAGAAGCCATCACCATCACAACGAATGAAATAGAGTCAGACACAAAGGGAAGGAGAGAGAGAACACAACGCGAGAAACAGATGGAGAATCAATCAAAGAGAGAAAGGAAACAAAACAAGGAAACAGACAGTCACATGAACAGGGAGAAGGGAAGAGAGGAAATTCAGGGAAAGAAACAGAAGATAGAGAAAAGGATAACAGGGTAACAGTCAGAGTGAGAAAAACAGTGAGAGACAAAGGACACGGGGAGCTGGGGGTGGGGTCACTGGGAGCTGGGGGTGAGCAATGGGAGGTGCTGGGGTAAGGAACGGGGAGAGCTGTGAATGAGCACTGGAGGGAGCTGGGGGGACGCAGGTGAGGATTTATTGTCACCTGTGCCAAGGTGTACAGGCAGATCATAGTAAGCAATGTATGTACAGAATAATGGCTGTAAAGCATGTCTGAGAGGCATGTAGGTTACGCTGCACAAGGCGTGCGCTAGGCGAGATCAACTCGAACAAGATCAGCATTATTTGAGATTAGAGAGCCCATCCATAAGTCTCATAACAGCCGGGAAGAAACTGTTCCTGAGCCGGCTACTCCGTGTTTTCAATCATCTGTATCTTCGAGGCTGATGGAAGAGGTTGTAGGAGATCATTAATGGGTTGTGATGGGCCTTTGATAATGTTAGAACAAAGAACAAAGAACGTTCCAATACAGCAGCAGCCTTTCGTCGTTTCAATCCTGCACCGATCCATTTCCTCTACCTAAACCAGTCGCCTATTGTCTAAGGGTCTGTATGCCTTTGCTCTCTGTCCATTAATGTACTTTTCCAGAAACAGCCTAAATTGAACATTACTAGTGACAGTTCTCCATTTTGAGAAACTCACTTCTCCTACTACTCTCTGCCTGCTGTTGCCCAGCCAGTTCTTTATCCATGTAGCGTGCACACCCTGGACCCCAAGCGATGTCACTTTCTCCATAGCGCAGCCATGTCAAAAGTAATTGAACGCATTCCTGAAATCCATTCACTTGACACCAACAGCACTTCCCTCATCAATCAACATTGTCATTACCTCAAAGCATTCGATTAAGTTTGTAATACATGACCTTCACTGCACAAAACCGTGTTGCCTCTCACTGATAAGACAATTTTCATCAAATGAGAATGGATCCTATCCCTCAGTATCTTCTCCAGCAGCTTCCCTACCACTGACGTCAGGCTGACTGGTCTATATTTAACTGGATTATCCCCGCTAACCTTCTTGAACAAGGGGATTAACAATTTTCCAGTCCTCGGGTCCTCAGCCATGTTCAAGGATGCTACAAACATATCTGTCAAGACACCAGCTACTTCCTCACTCCCTGCCCTCAGTAATCTGGGATAGATATTGACAACCTTTCTGCAGCAACGAGCCGTGTAAATTGAGTCAATGATTGAGAGGTTGGATTCCTCGTACTCTGGGCTGTGCACTCAACCTTCTGTATTTTCTAACGGTCCGGAGCAGGGCAGTTGCCACACCAGGCCGTTCTGCACCCAGACACTGCGCTCTCAATGGTGCATTTATAGAAGTAGTGCATGCTGAATTAATTGAGCCACCTGAGGAAGGAGAGGCATTGTTGAAATCTCTTGACTGTCACACCTATGTAGGAACTCCAGGATAGGTTGTCAGTTATCATCATGCCGAGCAACCTGACTCTCCGCACTCCCCCAACCGTTGGTGTAGATGGGGGCGTGTTCCTCTCCTTGCTTTCTGAAGTCAATGATCAGTCCTTTACTTTTACGGAATTTGAGCGAGGTCATTATCATTACACCATGCCACCAAGCCCGCTATCTCCTGCCCCCTGTCGCCTTACTGTATTTAGACTCACCGTTGTTTGATATCCCTCCTGCTTTGGTGATGTCTTCAGTGAACTTGCAGCTTGCTTTGTTTGGAATTTTGCAACACAGCCGTGTGTGTACAGGGAGTACAGTAGGGGGCTGAGGACGCATCCTTGGGGTATCTAGTGTTGAGTGTGATTGTGGTCGAAGTGCAGATACCTAACTTCACAGATTGTCGTCTATGAGTCAGAAACCGGGGTGGGGGGGTGGGGTCCAGTTGCAGAAGGTGGAGCCGCGACTAAGGTCACGGAATTTTGAGATCAGTCTGGAGGGGATAATGATGTTTAAGGTGGAGCTGTCGTCAATGAGCAGGCCTCTGGTTTAGGTGTTCTTATTGTCCAGATGCCCCAGGGATGAGGGCAGGGATCGGGATATGGCATCCGTTCTGGACCTGTTACATCAGATGGCAAATTATAAGGGATCAGGTCAGGCTGGGAGATTGGCGGTGATGTGGGCCATAACCAGCCTTTCAAATCACTTCATGTTTATTGAGGTTAGAGCCGCTGGGCAGTCATTAAGGCACGTTACATGTGCTTTCTCACTTATGAAGATGATGGTGGGCTTCTCGAAGCAGGTTAGGACTTCGGCTTGTAAGAGGGAGAAACTGAAGTTGCATGTGAATACCTCTGCCAGTTTATCCTCAAAGGATCTGAGAACATCGCCCAGGTCCGTCGCTTCCCTTGACTTGACTCTCAGGAAGACTGATCATAGCTGCAGCGGTGACAGAGGGCACAGATACATCCGAGGCTGTCGGGGCAGCTTGCAACCTGACAGTCACACAGTCATTCATTATAGATATAACCTCCCCCACTTCCCTCCGTTATCATCAGTACACAGTGACATTGGTTGGTGTGAGCACCACACCATTAGTTTCCAGACAGAGCGTCATCAATAGACTAGGATTGTGCGCCATAATGAAGTAAACTCACAACAAAACGGGGCAGGGTGTGCTTCTACTGAGAGTTAGTGGTGCAGGGAGAGAAGACTTTTTAGCTGTAATTCCAGTCAAGCCACAGCTTCAACCCAAATGGAGTCAAGCACATTGAGTGTTGTGCCTTGTAGATGATGGACAGTCCTTACAGAGCCTGGGAATATATAATACGTGGACAAACTGGACATAGGACCTGAGGGCGTTTTTGCTAAGTTTGCAGATGATGCAGTGATGATTTGGTGGGCAGATAATATTGAGGAAGTGGGGAGGTTGCAGAAAGACTTGGGCAGTTTTGGACTGTTGAAAACACGTGGCTGATGGAACACAATATGGAATCATGTGAGATTATGCACTTTAGTCGGCGGAATAGAGACAGACACTATGTTCTAACAGGATCCATTAAATCTAAAGCACAAAACGATTTTGAAGCACTCGTCCTCTCTTATGGTTAATGTGCCAGTTCAGTTGGCTATTACAAAAGCAAATGCAATGTTAGCATTCAGTTCAAGGGAGCAAGAATGCAAGAGAGGAGACATACTGCTGGGAATGTAATGGGCTATAATCAGACGGCATTTGGCATAAGTGAGCTGCTTTGGACACTATCTCTGGGGAAATATCAGCTGTTGTTGGAGTTGATCCATCCTGAAGATGACAGCTTGTCATATGAGCGGCAGTGCGTGTACTCGATGGAACTGAGAAGAATGGCGGGGTGGTGGGAGTGGGGAGCGTCTGATTGAAACTGATCGATTACTGCAAAGATTGATACAGTCAGTGTGTAGAAGATATTTCCACTAATCAGAGAGTCAATGACAAACAGCACAGTTTCAGATTGAATGGATAGGCTGAATGTACTAAATATATTGCTACATCCCATGCCCTTTAGGTCATAGAGTATATTATTCAGTGCAGAATTGTAAGTCTCAGACCTGCTCTTGTAACCCTTGTGTTTGCATGTTGATTTGAGATCACGTTCTGCTCAATGGTAACCCCTGTGATATGGACGGTGTGGGGATTCAGTGTCAGCCAGTAGTCCATTAATCTGTTGAAGAAAAGCGCCTATCTGTGAGTCTCACCTTGCGGGAGAACATTGTCTCTACGATGATTGTCATTTTCTGTCTGGTATTTTCGAAGGATTGATCCTGTTACGACAGTATTGTTGATTTTAACAAAACAGATGCAATTTATCACAGCACTCAGCAACAATAAGTCATTGAATACTAAACACTCTTCAAATAACAGCAAATTCTAAAATGTTCAATATTAGAAATATTGTTTTCCTGTTCATGTTCAAATCAGATAACCTGTCCCATCGAGATGATCAATTTGGAACTAATTTTTAAAAAACGCTGTTTTGGATATGGGAATAGCTGGATGGGCCCAGCATTTCTTGCCTGTCCCTAGTTGCCACCTTGAGAAGGTGGTGCTGAACTACCTTCTCAAACAGCTGCAATCCACCTGCTGTGCGTTGACCCACTTGTGATTAAGGAGGGAATTCCAGGGTTTTGACCGAGCAACAGTGAACGAATGGCAATATATTTCCAACCAGTATGTTGACTGGTTTGGAAGGGAATTTGAAAGTGTGGTGTTCCCAAAAGTGTACTGCGCGTGTCATTCTAGATGCAAGCATTTGCGAGATTGGAGGGAGCTGTCTGAAAGTCTTTGGCGAATTTCTGCATTGTGTCTAGTAGATAGTGCACACTGCTGCTCCTGAGCGACTTTCTGTTCTGGATGGTGTCAAGCTTCTTTAGTGTCTGTGGGGCTACACTCATTCAGCCAAGTGAGGATTATTCCATCTCATTCCTGGCTTGTGCTTTGCAGATGGTGGACAGGCTTTGGGGGTCAGGAGATGAGTTACTCGCACAGTATTCCTACCCTCTGATCAGCTCTTGTATTTACGTGGCAAGTCCAGTTGAGTTTCTGGTCAATGATAACCCCCGTATATTTAGTTCTAATAATGCTGCTGAATAACAAGTAGCTATATTGTTTCTTATTGGTGATGGTCATGGTCTGGATTTGAGAATGTCAATTGCCACTTGCCAGCCCAATCCTGGTTATCGCCCAGATCTTGTTGCATTTGGGCATGAACTAATTCTGATCCTGACCATTTGTGAATGGTGCTGTACATCGTGCAGTCATTGTCCAATATCCCCACTTCTGACCTTATGATGGAAGGAAGTTCATTGTTGGAGCAGCTGAAGATGTTTGGACCTAGAGCATTATCCTAAGGGACTACGACAGAGATGTTCTGTAGCTGAGATGACTGACTTCCAACAACAATGACTATCTTCCTATCTGTCAGGAATGACTCCAATAATAAAGTTATGGCCCGCAATCCATTTTTAACTTGGGCTGCTTGATGTCACATTTGGCAGAATGCAACCTTGATGCCAAGTGCTGGAATTCAGTTCATTTTTGTTTGTTTGAACCAAGGCTGTGATGAGGTCAGGAGTTGAGTGTCCCTGGCAAAACCGAAACTGGACGTCCCTGAGCAGATTATTGCTGAATAGGTGCTACTTGATAACACTGTTGATGAAACCTTCCATCACTTTACTGATGATGGAATGTAGACTGATGAGACAGTATTTGGATGGGCTAACTTTTCCCTGTGTTTTCTGTAAAGAACGTACTTGAGCAGTTTTTTCCCATTGTCCGTTTGTAACCATACTGGAACAGCTTGGAGAGGGGAGCGGCAAGTGTTGGAGTACAAGTCTTCAGCACTATTATTATCATGTAATCAGGGCCCATAGCCTTTGCAGTATTCAGTACCTTCAATCTTTTCAAGATATCAGTTAATCGAATTTGCTGAAGACTACTATGCGTAATGATGGGGACCACGGGAGGAGGCCGAAATAGATCATCCACTCGAAACTTCTGACTGAAGATTTCTGCGAAAGCTTCACTTTATCCTTTGCTCTGATGTTCTCGGCTCTTCCATCATTGAGAATAGGGATATTTGTGGAGACACCTACTCTGGTGAGTTGTTTAACTGTCCACCACCATTCACGATAGGATTAGCAAGACTGCAGAGCTTACATCTGATGCATTAGTTGTGGGGTAGATTAGATCTGTCTGTCCCTTGCTGGTTATACTATTTGGCACGCAGGTATATGTGTTTAGAAACCTCAGCAGATTGACATTTTATCTTTATATATTTCTGGTTCTACTCCTGGCATGCCCTCCTACACTCTCCATTGAACCAGGGTTGATCCTCTGGCTTGATGGTAATGATTGAGTGGGGGATATGCTGGGCCGTGTTGTTAGAGATTGAGCTGGAGTAAAGTTCTGCTGCTATTGATGGTCCACAGTGTCTTGTGGATGCTCTCTCTTGAGTTGCTAGATCTGTTCGAAGTCTGTGCTATTTAGAATGGTGATAATGCCACACAATGCATTAGAGTTTATTGTCACTGCGACCGTGAGACTTTGTCTCCACAGAGACAGTGGGGTGGCCACTTTTACTGATAATGTCATGGACAGATGCATCTGTAAATTGGTAAGGATGAGGTCATGTATGTTTTTTTCTCTTTTCGTTCGTTCCCTCACGACCTTCTCCAAACCCAATCAAGTATCTATGTACTTAAGGACCCGACCAGCGTGATCAGTAATCTGCTGTCAAACTACTCTTGGTGGAAGACTTTGAAATCCCCAGCCAGAATACACTTTGTGGCCTTGCCACATTCATTGTTTTAACATGGAGGAGTACGGATTCAGCTGAGGAAGGACATTACGTGGTAATCAGTAAGAGACTTCTTTGTCCATGTTCAATCTGAAGCCATGGGACTTCACTGGGTCCGGAGTCAATTTTAGGAACTCCCAGAGCAACTACCTCCCAACTGTATCGCACTGAGATGCTCCCTCTGCTGGATCGGTCCCGCCTTTGGGACAGTGCATATCCAGGGATGGTGATGGTGTCTGGGTTATTTCTGTAAGATATGGTTCCGTGAGTATGGCTATGCCAGGCTGTTGTTTGGCTAGTTTGTAAAGCAGTTGTCCCAATGTTGGCAGTGGCCGTCAGGCATTACTAAGGAGGACTGTGCAGATCTTACAGTGATGTTTCTAATATTGACTTTTTTGGTGCCAAGTGTGATGCCAGGTGGTCCATCGGTTCCATTACTTTGAGACTTTGTAGCGATTGGTAGAACTGAATGATGTGCTAGACGATTTCAGAGGGCTATTGAAAGTCAATGATATTGCTTTGGGTCTGGAATCGCATGTCGGCCAGACTAGGTGAGGATGCAAGCTTCCTTCATTGAAGGATACCAGTGAATCAGATGGATTTTTCTGTCAATCGGCAATGATTTCATTCTCATCAGAAGATTCTTATTTCCAGGCATATTTTTTTAAAAAGTGAATTGAATTCCAACCATCATCAGTGGAGGGATTCGAATTCGGGTCCACAGAACAGGACCAGATTTTCCGGATTGATAATCTAGCGATAATACCATGAGGCCTGCTTGGAACCACATGTTGTACTCAGCTGCTATTTCTTGTGTTGCCATGTTTTTCTTTCATTGTTTACGTTATTCTGTAATCTCATCCTTCATTAAATATTGATTGAAATTTACGGTCATGTATGTCCTCCCGACTGTTCGAATTTCATTCAGTCTGTTTTGTTTGAACATACACTACAAGGAAGCTGCACATCAGAGAAGAACAGGAAGTGTTAATAGATGATTGTGCACCGTACCTGTCACCAGAGCAGCATGTCTATCCAGGCAACTATTTATTGTGGGTCAGAGAACCTCAGAATATATAAATCACGGATGGAGACCATTCAGCTCATCTTGAGATTACAAGCACTCCAACTGCACAATTGGATTTAGAGAGAGAGTATGTGGAGATAGGTTGTGTGAGAGAAGTAAACAGAGAAAAAGAAAGTGAAGGGGGATAAACGGAGAGAGGATAGAAAGGGGAGCGACTGACTGAGCGGGAGATGAAGAGATGTTAGATGAGGGTGAAGTTAGATAGATCAGAAGACCGCATTAGGGTTGATGAGTATGCACAAACAGAAGTTAGAAGTTTTATTTAGAATTTCTTCTGGACTGCAAGCCTTTTCTCTGGGCGCCATACCCTGTGAGCACTATGTTGATACTGGCTGTCATCCCAGATCATTTATTTTTAATAATGCCACAGAGTTGTTTATTGACAGCTAAACAGAACCCATTAGGCCAATAGATTGTTTTCATGGAGAAAGCAGAATTTCCAAGCGCAGCAGAAAATGATAACTACCCGATGATATTGTGTGAGAAGCTGGGCCAGAGAATCACAGTGAGAGGGATCACTGACAGAGGGGAAATCATCATCTCAGCTGTGGGTCAAATAATGATTGATAAAGTTTACAAACCACTTCCCTAGTTTCGTAATCCACATTTCAATTTATATAGCTCAGTTTCAGGAGTGCATTTTAACAACCTTATCTCTTTGTGCTTCACATATATTGGTATGTAAAGAAAATTATTTTGTTCCTGTATTTTATATTCCATAAACGCAATTCATTCATATTGTCTCTGCTGATTCCTCGTTGTAGATGTATCCTTGAATCCATTCTTCATATGAGTTATAAAGAGTAACATTCCAATGCTGGTGACTGGGGGAAAATCACTGTCCCTCTGCCCAGTCTAAACAGACATGTCCGCCATTCCTCTCCATCTTCTGTCTTTTCCCCAATGCCATAATCACAATGTAATTGAAGTCTATTAAATGACACTTTATCGCAGTTCCTTAACATGGATACAATCAAAGCATTATCCACACCTGCCCTCTCTGATCCTGGAATAACAATCTGATTTGTGTTTGTCATGTACAATTCTCTGTTAACATATCCATGCCATTTGGTTATTATAACCTACGTTTTCTGAGGCATATTTTTCTATCAGATAATGGATGATAGATGCTTTCTCAATGTTTTACTGATTGTGCAATGACTGATCTGTAGTTATAGGATTTATTTCTCCATTTAGGAGCAGAGAAGCATGTTTATGTGCAGTTAAACCTGTGGCATTACTTCCATATCCAAGGCAGACTGTATGATTACACACAATCAATATCCCGTCTCCAACATTCCTTCCTTACTTCAGTCACACTCATATATCACGTCAAGATTGCATAAATATTCAAAGTTATTTTGAATGTTAATAAAACAGCATTGAATTTAAAGGGGTTTACTCTAGGTATTTGTTCAGCGATTGTGATTATGTCAGTCTCCATGGATCCTATGCGTCCCTAGACATTTTCTCTCTTCTATCAATAAGGGAATGCTTTCAGTACTTTATCCCATAGTATGAGCGGAAGCATGACCAACAGCAGTAACAGGAATCAGCAGCTCCAGAGAGAGGTGGACCAGAGATAAGAATCTGAAAACATTAGACTGGAATGTTCCAACAATGGATCAGAATCTGATAACAATATGCTGGAATGTTCCAACAATGGATCAGAATCTAACAACAATGTACTGGAATGTTCCAACAATGGACAGGAGTTTATCTGATGATCTTTATTGTCTTTCGCAGCCTTGGATATCATTAACATATCGGATTGAAGATGTACTTATGATTATTCAAGCTGGTTCTTATCCTATTCTTGCTATCGTTGGTGTTCCTGGTATGTCACTCTGTCTTTCTAGTGAGATTGTCTGAACTGAATTGATTCTCATGATATATAGTTTCTGGAAAGGTGCAAATCAACTTTTTGAGGTCCCATCAAAAGTTCCATTCCTTAGAAATTTTAACTAGCAAATTATTATTTACAAATTACTCACCAGCATGCGAGGATGAAACGCACCGTTCTCAACCACCTTTAGTCATTTTCTCCTGCAAAGTGCACATCTCCAAATTCTCCCACATGCCACTCCTGTCAAGTACCACTATTAAGATGGTCCAGTCTCCTCCTCTGCCTCATTGCTGAATAAACATCGTTTGTGCCTTTGTTAATTTCCGATACATCGTTTTTATGTCCCTTCTTACCACGTGTTCATGGCAAAATAATTGCACTTGAGGTGTTGAACGTGTTCTCTGCACAAATCTGAAAGATGCAAAGACAGTGTATGGTCGTCACGTCATTGGCTCATAATCTAGAGCTACAGAAAAAATAATTTGTTGATATCGGCTTGCCTGATGTCCTTTAGAGTAGGCAGTGTGTCATCCTAACCTCGTCAGGTCTCTGTGTAACTGCAAACACACAGCAATGTCTTTTATTCTTTACTGTCCTGTGGAATAGCTGAACCAGACACTCAGTTCAAGGTCGGCATCACATGCTGGCCTGACCAGGGCTGCACACATCCCGTGAGGGAAGAACAGAAGTAAAAATAGCTCCTTTCCTCGGCCTGCATCCCATATTCCTGCAGCTCATTTCCATACAGATAGGCAGATATTCACTGTTTTAGGTGTATTATTTGTGATTGAGTCTCTCGCAAAAGTGATGCCCATCTCGATAGGCACCTCTGGTGTTGACTTTATTGATGCTGACGAACAGATGTAAGGATGTTTTAAATTCGACATCAGTGGCAGTGCATTGTAAATGAATGGTTCGCTGAGTCACACAAAAGAAACGGAGCTAGCTAAGTGAGGGAAAGGGGATAGTGTGATCAAACTTGAGAGTGTTGTTGAGGCAGTATTTGGGCTAATGTGGACAGATTTTCTCTCTTTTATAAGGACACAGAGAGTGTGAAAAGGAGTTTCACCAGATTAATCCCTGGGATGATGGCACCATGCGGAGTAAGTGCAGATTGATCTCTAGAGACGTGAGAGAATAAGAGGTGAGTGCCTTGAATCCTGAGTGGGATGGACAATCACCCATTTTATTCTAAACAGACAATGAGGAGGTGATAAATTCCATGACAGCTGTTTCACTCAGGATGCATGAGTCTGGATAGTTCAAGTGCCTGGGAGAGCGTTACGCCTAGCCACCCCAGCCCCCATTACCCACAGTGATTGAGAGAGACAGTGAGGTCAGGTTTTGACGTATAGACCCAGATCCCAAAAACATTCCTCATACGACATGCTTTTCATTACTTTCGAAATGCGATAGGTGGAAGGAGGTCAAGGTAAGGGTGATAGGATCCGCCAGAGTGGGAGTGGGGGCAGAGAGGTCAGGAAGAAGATTGCAGGTTAGGAAGGCGGTGCTAAGTTCCTAACCTGCAGAACTCATCACCGCCTTCCTAACCTGCAATCTTCTTCCTGACCTGTCCGCCCCCACCCCCACTACAGCCTATCAGCCTCACCTTGACCTCCTTCCACCTATCGCATTTCCAACACCCCTCCCCCAAGTCCCTCCTCCCTACCTTTTATCTTAGCCTGCTGGGCACACTTTCCTCATTCCTGAAGAAGAGCTCATGCAAGAAACGTCGACTCTCCTGCTCCTTGGATGCTGCCTGGCATGCTGCACTTTTCCAGCAACACATGTTTCAGCTCTGAGCTCCAGCATCTGCAGTCCTCACTTTCTCCTGCGCTAGAACTCCCAAGTCACTTTGCAATTCAGATTTCTGATTTTTTTCCCAATTTAGAAAATAGAGCATGACTCTCTTCTTTGTGCGGAAGTGCATGACCTCAAACTTTCCAACGTTGGAATGCATCTGCCAATCTCTTGACCTGCCCAAATCCTTCGTCAGCCTCTTTGCCTGCTCAATACGATCTGTACATCTGCCTATCTTTGTATCGTCTGCAAACTTAGCCAGAGTTCCCTCAGTTCCATCATCCAGAATGTTCATGTAACAAGTGAAAAGATACGATTCCAACACTGAGCCTTGTAGAACACCACTTGTCAGCGGCCGTCATCCTGAGAAGGATAATTTTATCCCCATTCACTGCTTTATGCCAGACAGACCAGCTTCTATTCATGCCACTACCTTGCCTCTTACACCACGGACCCTTATCATACTCAGTAATCTCCTCTGTGACACCTTGTCAAAGTCCTTCTTGAAGTCCAGGTGGATAATATCCATTGGCTGTGCCTGATCAAGCCTGCTCATTTATTCTTCAAATAATTCCAACAGATTTGTCAGGCATGACCTTCCTTTGATGAAACGATAGTGATTTTGCCCGATTTTACCAAACACTTCCAAGTATTCTAAACTCTCATGCTTCAATATGGATTCCAGGATCTTACCCACGACCGAGGTTCAGGTAGTCATTTTGGATTTTTTTTGTCATTTTCCTTGCTCCCTTGTTAAAATGGGGTATCACGTTAGTGGGTTTCCATTGCTCTGGAACCGTTCCTTACTCTAGTGATTGCTCAAAGATCACCACTATCGCCCCCACTCCATCTTCAGCTATCTTCCTTATGTCACTTGGATGTAGTGCATACGGTCCAGGTTATCTAATCACCTGCAGGCCATTCAGTTTTTTTTCCAGCACGTTCTCCATTGTGGTGACCATCATACTCAGCCCTGGCCTCTCACCCTCTGGAATGTTAAGGTATTACTCGTATCTTCCACCGTGAACCTAACACAAAATTCAGTTCCTCAACTTTTTTTTCGTTCATCACTATCTCTGCACTATCATTTCCCAACAGTCCGATGCCCACTTATGCTTCTCTTTTGAACTTTATATATTGAAAGAAACACTTGCAGTGTTCCTTTATATTAGTGGCTAGTTTACCCCCAAATTTAACAATCTCCTTCCTATTTTAGTTTGTTTCCCCTCTGTTTGCCTTTGTAAGCTTCCCAATCCTCTGGTTTCCAACTGCCCCTCGCCACATTATGTGCTTTCGCTTTTGCTTTAAAGTTATACCTGACTTCCATAGTCAGCTATAGTTGCCTCATCCTCCCTGTACAAGCTTCTTTTTCTTCAGAATAAATCTCTGTTATATTCTAATTTACTCCAAAAATATCCTGTCATTGCTGTTCCACTGTCTTTCCTGTTGGGCCCGTCTCCCAGTCAATTCTACCCAGCTCTTCTCTCATGCCTCTGTAATTGCCTTTATTCAGCTGTTACTTCTGATTTTACTTCCGTTACTTCTGATTTTAACTTCTCCATCTGAAATTGCAGAGTAAATTCAATCATATTATGATCACTGCTTCCTATGATTTCCTTTACCGTAAGCTCCCCTCATCTAGTCTCCCTGCACAAGCAGCTCCAAAATGCCATCTCATCTCATGCCATTCCAGAAATTCCGTTCCTGCAAATCCCTATCAACCTGAATTCCCAGTCCACCTGCATAATAAAATCCCATATGATCACTGTAACGTTGCCTTCCCTACAGATCTTTCTAGTTCCTGGTATATCTTGCATCTCCTCCTGCCTGCTGTTTGGCGGCATGTACAAAACTCCAACTGCACTTTTTTCACCTTTTTGATTCCTCAATTCTACCGACACAGATTCTACACCATCTGACCTTTCTTCATTTCCTATTATTGCGTTAACTTCATTTCTTACTAATGAGACAAATCTAGCTCTCTGCACACCTGCCTATCTTTTCGACAGGATGAATATCCTTAAATATTCAGCTCGCAATCCTGATCCTTTTGCAGCAATGTCACTGTGATGCCCATCATGTCGTACCTGCCAATTTGTGTATGAGTCACAAGTGTATTTACCTTATTCCTTATACTGCATACATTCCGAAATAACAGCTCATTCCTGTGTTAACCGTCCCTTTTCTCATTGTCATTTGTTTGTCCAGCCGTCGGTACCTGCACAGACCCAAGTTCTTCTGCAACCCAGATGACATATCCCAAACCCAAGTACCAGGTAGGCAACACAACCTTCTGCACTATCAATCCTGGTCACAGAGAACAGTACCTATGCCTCTAACTATACTACCTCCAATTATTCATCATTGGGCAGCACGGTGACACAGCAATGCTGCGTCGGGTTCAATTCCAATCTCTGGACCCTGTCTGTGTGGTCTTTGTATATTCTTCCCATGTCTGCAATGGGGACATTAACTCCTTTCTCTCTTCACAATGCGTCGCTGTGTTTGCTTCGGATTTCCACCATCTCCATATTTTTATTTTTGTTTGATGGAGAAATGCAGCAAATGTGACAGGAGTATGTAAAAGCAGCCGCTGTTCGCGGTTTCCTCAGGGTATTTAGGAATCTTGCCCGGTCACTTGTCTGAGTACAGTGTCCCTGGATGCCTATTCCATCTCTTTCAGTCCCTCAGTCCATCGTCAGTACATGCAGCCTTTCCTTGTGCCTCCCCTGGGACTCCCCACACCCTATTGTCTGGCACTGGATACTCCCTTCACAGGACTGTGCACACAACGACATTGGGCACTTACTGACACGCTGGGGATGCGTGGTAAAGACCCTGCCATTGTAAGGAACAGACTAATTAAAATCCAATTTAATAGCAAAGCAGAGTAAATAGGCTGAATGACATCCATCTGGAAAGACACTTTATAGTCTTCTGTTTATCCTCATCCATCTGCAAATAGATGGTTCATATGTATAACTTGTCAAACAGGTTTGGTGGTGGTGATAGATATGAGATCCTTTGGTCTTTGGACTGAGTCAGTGGACTCCACTTTCCTGGTTAATGAGGTCACACTGAAGTTTTTATTATCAATTCTATTCTCTTTAAATTAAAGGCCTTGCTAGAGTTGTGCTGAAAGGATATTTGAAATTTGGAGACATTAGAATATGTCACATGCGAGTGAGGTTAGGAATAGGAAAGTGGCACAACCAAAGCGCTGGGAGAGTGGTTCTACTTCTGATAAGTGGATCATTGGGATTCCTGGGTCGGGAGGATATACACAAGACGGACGGGATGCACATAAACTGGCAGCAATCTCTGATATGTGGATCATTGGGATTCCTGGGTCGGGAGGATATACACAAGATGGACGGGATGGACCTGATCTGGCAGCAATCTCTGATATGTGGGTCATTGTGATCCCCGGATCGAGAGGATATACACAAGAAGGATGGGATGGAGCTGAACTGCCAGCAATCTCCGATATGTGGATCATTGGGGATTCCCGGGTACGGGAGGATGTACACAAGAAGGATGGGATGGATCTGACCTACCAGCAATCTGCGAGACGTGGATCATTGGGATTCCCCATACAGGAAGGACGGGATAAACCTGAACTGACAGGAATCTCCGATTTGTGGATCATTGGGATTTCTGGCTCAGTAGGATATACACAATAAGGACGGGACAAACCTGAACTGGCAGCAATCTCCTGGCAGGCAGATTTGCTATTATCCCTCAGGGGGGTTTAAACGAGTGTGTATCGCCCGTGGGGGAGAGGGGGCGGGTGCGGAGGGGTGTGGAAAACCACAGCAGTAGGTCCACAGGTGCAGTGACTGAGGAGGATTTGGAGACTAATACCAGTACAGTTAAGACCAACAACAAACAGGCAGAAAACAATGATCATTATGCGCCTGGCAGTCTGAAGTGTGCTGATTTTCATGTGAGGAGTCTCTTTGTTTGAACAGATATTTCGGGGCCGCTGCATGTCAGAGAACAGGAAAAGGTAATGGATGATTGTGCTCTGTGTCCTTCACTGGACCAGCTTGTCTCTCCAGGGACCTAAAGGCTGTACTGTGGGTCAGAGAACTTCAGAAATAATACAGCACAGAAGGAGGCCATTCAGCCCACCATGCGTCCAGTAGCTCTCCATCTTCACAACTTGAAAATAGATAGAATAATCGGAGATAAACTGAGAGTGAGAGAGAGAGAAATAAACAGGGAGAAAGCAAGGGAAGTGAGATAAACAGCATGCAGAGAAAACGGCGCGACAGAATGAGTGAGAGCAAGGGGTGTCAGACAAGTGTGAAGTTATCAGGAGACAGCTTGAGGAGAAATACACAGAAACTTTATTTTTAAACTCCCAGAGGCTGTCAGCCCTTTGTCTGGTGCCATACCCTGTGAGCACTGTGCTGATGCTGGCTGTCATCCCAGATCATTTATCGCCAATGAAATCACAGAGCTGGGTTGCTAACAGTTAAAAACAATCCAAAAGAAGGATAGATTGGCTCCAGGGAGAAGGGGGATTAATTTACAAATTCTGGGCCAACATAAACTTGTAGCCCCTCTAGACATTGTGTGAGAGACAGGGCTAGAGAATCTCAGTGAGGGGGATTACTGATGGAGGGGAAATCAGGGTCTCAGCTGTGTGTCAAATAATGATTGATAATATTTGCACACCTCCATGATTTTGTCATTCACGTTTCAATTCATATAGCTCAATAACGTGAGTGTATTTTAACAACCTTGTGTCTTTGCAGTTTTCATACTTTGGTATGAACAGAAGAGCTTTTTTTGTCCCTGCATTTTGTGTTGAATAAACACATTTTATTACTGAGGAAGAAAGGACCTGCTCCGATGGGACAGTCATCGTCTGAACCGTGCTGGGACCAGAGTCCAAGTGAACCCTAACCAGGGCTCGAGACAGAGGTGTAAACTGGTTAGTGTGTGTGTGTGTGTGTGTGTGTGGTTTTTCAGTTGTAGGGTTTAATTAGAGAAGCAGAAGTCAAAGTTAGGTAAAAGTACAGAACTCAGGAGAGGTTATTAAAATCTCCAGCACAGACACAAATAGGATAGAGCATCTGGAAATGTTTAACAATCAAACTTCAAGCACACTGGACAAACGAATGGGACTGAGAGGAGGGACGGTTAATACAGGACTAAAGGTGTTATATCTGAATGCAAACGTATAAGGAATACGATAAATTAGCTTGTGACGCAGATTGAAATTGGCAGTTATGATGTGATGGGCATCACGGAGATGTGTCTGCAAGGGGATCTGGATATTCAAGGACATATATCCTATCGAAAACATAGTCAGGTAGGCAGAGTGAGTGGATTTGTATTATTAGTCAGAAATGAAACTAAATCAATAATAAGAAAGGAAATAGGGTCAGATGGTGTAGGATCTGCATGGGTAGAATTGAGGAACCACAAATATAAGACAGCCACAGTTGAAGTTTTGTACAATCTATCAAAGAGTAGTCAGGAGCTGGGGCACAAGATACACCAGGAGATAGAAAAGATGTGTAGGAAAGGCAAAGTACAGTGATCATGGGAGATTTCAATATGCAGGGGGACTGGGAAAATCATGTAGTGGTTCTCAAGTAAAGGAGTTTCAGGAATGTCTACGAGATGGCTTTTAGGAGCAGCTTGTGGTGGAGCCCACTCGGGAAAAGATGATACTGGACTTAATCAGGCCGGTTAGATAAACGAGCATAAGATGAAGGAAAACTTCGGAGGCAGTGATCAGAACATGTTTGAAATTATTCTGCAATTCGAGAGAGAAAAGGCAGAATCAGAGGTAACAGAATTTCAGCTCAATTAAGGCAACTACAGAGGCATAAGGTAGAAGCTGGGTAGAATGGCCGGGAGAGGGGTCGAGCAGGAAGGCCAGGGGAACAGCAATGGCAGGCGATACCAAGATTAAAACAGGAGACACTGCAGAGATTCATGCTGAGGAATAGCGGATTGGTCCAGAGAGGATGAGGCAACTAGGGCTGACGAGGGAAGTCAGGGATTGCATACAAGCAAAACAGCAAGCATATAATGTGGTGAAGGGCAGTGGGAAACTAGAGAATTGGGAAATTTACAATGACCAACAGAGGGCAAGAAAAAATAAATAAGGAGGGAGAAGATTAAATATACGGGTAAGCTAACCAATAATACAGAGGTAACTGTAAGAGATTCGTTAGTTATATAAAGTGCAAAAGAGAAGTAAAAGTGAGTATGGACAACTCGAAAATGATGCTGGAGCGACAGTAGTGGGAAACAAAGAAATGAATGAGGAACTTTACATCAGTCTTCGCGGTGGAAGACACGAGTAATTTCCCAAAAATTAAAGAGTGTGAGAGGGCAGAGCTGAGTATGGTGGCCATCATCCAGAAGAACAGGTTAAAAACCAGAATGGCCTGAATGTAAGTAAATTACCTGGACCAGATAGACTCCATCACATCCTTGTAAGGGAGATAGCTGAAGAGATAGTGCAAGTGTAACGAGTAATCTTTCACGAATGATTAAAATCAGGAAAGGGCCAAGAGGCTGTCAGAGAGAGTCAGAGAGTGTCACAGTGTGTCTCAGAGAGTGTCCGTGAGGGTCTGCGAATGTCACAGTGTGTCTCAGAGTCTCAGAGAGAGACACAGAGTGTCTCAGTGTGTCTAAGAAAGTGTCACAGTGTGTCTGATAGAGGGTCAGAGTGTGTAACAGTCTGTCAGACAGTGTCACAGTGTATCTGAGATCGGGTAAGATTTTGTCAGTCTGTCAGAGAGTGTCACAGTGTGTCATCGCCGGCCACACACCGGCGCCTGCCTGACCCTCACCGCTGTCCACACACCACATACAGGCTGGCACTCACCAACACATACACACTGTCCCCAGCCTCACCCTCACCGCCATCCACACACCGCCATCAGACTGTCCCTCACTGCCATCCCGCACCGCTCCAGCCTGACCCACACCACCGTCCGACAACCCCCCAGCCTGACTCCATCACTGTCCACCAACCGCCTCCAGCCTGACCCTCACCACCATCCACACCCCGCTTCAGCCTGACCCTCAACGCCACCCACACACCGTCTCCAGCATAACACTCATTGCTGCCCGCACACCGCTCCCAGCCTGAAGCCCACTGGCGCCCATACACCACACCCAGCCTCACCCTCACTGCTGCCTACACACTGCCCCCAGCCTGGCACTCTCCACCGTACACACACCACACCCAGCCTGACCCTCACCACCGTCCACACACCGCCACCAGCCTGACCCTCATCACTGCCCACACACTGACCCCAGCCGGACCCTCAACATCGCCCAAACACCATCCGCAGGCTGATCCACATTGACGCCAAACACACCGCCCCGAGCCTGACCCTCACTACCTCCCACACACCGACCCAAAATTGACCCTCCCCGCCATACAACACCGTCCCAGCCTGAACCTCACCACCATCCACACACCATCCCCAGCCTGACCACCACCGCTGTCCACTCTCTGTGCCCAACCTGATCCCCACCGCTGTCCACACACTGCAACCAGCCAGACCCTCACCGCCGTCCACACACCACCCCTAGCCTAACCCGCACCACCACCAATGCACCACCCCCAGCCTGACCCTCACCACTGTCTACAAACCACCCCAGGCTCACCCTCACCACTGTCCACCAACCGCCCCCAGCCTGGCCCTCACTGCCATCCACACACTGCCCCCAGCCTGAACCTGACCACCATCCACACGCCGCCCCCAGCCTGACCCCCACCATCGTTCACATGCCGACACCAGCCCAATTCTCCCTTCTGAACACACACACCAACGCCTGCCTGACACCCACCGTCACACAACACTGCCCCCAACCTGACACCCACCGGCACCCAACACTGCCCCTAGCCTAAACCTCACAGCCACCCAAACACCACCCCGAGTCTGACCCTCACCGCAGTCCACACTACACCCCCAGCCTGACGCTCACCGCCATCTACATACTTCCCCCTCAGCCTGCCCCTTACCGCCACCCACACACGCCCCCAGAATGACCCTCACCACCATCCAGACACCGTTCTCAGCCTGACACTCAACGCCATTCACACACCGCCCCCAGCCTGAGCCTCAACGCCATCTACACACCACTCCCAGGCTGAAATTCACTGCCGTGTACACGCCGACTCCAGCCTGACCCGCACCGCTGTCCACCAACCGCCCCCAGCCTGACACCACCGTTGTCCAACACTGCCACAAGCCTGACCCTCACAGCCGCCCACTCACTGCCCCTAGCGTTATCCTCATGCTGTGTCCACACACACCCACAGCATGACCCTCACCGAGAACACACAACACCCCGAGCCAGACCCTCACCACCACCCATACGCCGCCCACAGCCTGCCGCTCACCGCCGTCCAACACTGACACAAGCCTGACCTTCACTGCCGTCCACATGCTGCCTCCAGCCATTCCCTCACCACCGTCCAAACACCACCCGCGGCCTGACCCTCACTGCCATCCACACACCGCACCCTGCCTGACCCTCACTGCCATCCACACATCGCCCCTAGCCTGACCCTCAATGCAATCCGCACACTGCCCCAGTCTGACGCTCAATGCCGTCAACACACCGCCACCAGCCTGCCCCTCACTACCGTCCAACACCGTCACCAGCCTGTCCCTCACCACCGTCCACACACTGCCCACAGCCTTACCCTCCAGCTATCCTAAAAGCACCCCCAGCCTGACCCTCACCGCCACCCACATGCGATCACCAGCCTGAACCCCCACTGTCATTCACGCATTGACCACAGCCTTACCGTCCCCTCCAAACACACACCACCCACTGCCTGACACCCAATGCAAACCAACACCACCCCAGCCTGAACCGCAGCCTCCCACACACCAACCCCAGCCTGAACACCACCGCCGTCCACACACCGCACCCAGCCTGACACCCACCGCCACCCAACACCACCCCCACCCTGAACCTCACAGACACCCAACACCACCCCCAGACTGACCCTCACCGCCATCTCCATACCACCCCCAGACTGACCCTCACTGCTGTCTACATACCACCCCCAGCCTCTCCCTCACCACTGTCCACACACCGTCCCCAGCCTGTCCCTCACTGCCATCCACATACCTCCACCAACCTGTCCCTCACCGCTGTCCAACACCGTCACCGGCCTCACACTCACCGCTGTCCACACACCGCCCCCAGCCTGACTCTCACAGCCGTCCACACACCACTTCCAGCCTGACCCTCACCTCCATCCACACACCATCACCAGCCTGTCCCTCACCGCCGTCCACACACCGCCCCAAGCTTGACCTGCACAATCATTCACGCATCGACCTCAGCCTGACCGTCCCCTCCAAACACACACCACCCCCAGCCTGACACCCAACGCCACCCAACACCGCCCTCAGTCTGAACCTCACTGCCGCCCACACACCACCCTCAGCCTGAAGCCCACCGCTGTCCACACACCACACCCAGGCTGACCCTCACCATTGTCTACACAAAGCCCCAGCCTGACACTCTCCACCGTCCACACACCACCCCCAGCCTGACCCTCACTGCCACCCACACAACACCCCAAGAATGGCCCTCACTACTGTCCACACACCGCCACCAGCCTGACATTCAACAACACCCACACACTGTCACCAGCCTGTCCGTCCCGTCTGAACACACATCACACCCTGTCTGACACCCAAAACCACCCAACACCGCCACTAGCCTGAACCTCACCACCGCCCACACACCGCCCCCTGCCTAAATCCCACCACCGTCCACTCACCACACCCATACTGACCCTCACTGCTGTCTACACACCGCCCCCACCGTCCACACACCACCCACAGCCTGTCCCTCACTGCCAACCATACACCACCCCCAGAATGACGCTCACTACCGTCCACACACCGCCCCCAGTCTGACCCTCACCACCACCCACACACCGTCACCAGCCGGTCCCTCACCGCCGTCCACACACCACCCCAAGGCTGACCCTCAGCACTGCCCACACACCGTCCCCAGTCTGAAACTCACTGCCACCCACACACCGTCTCCCGCCTGACCTTCACTGCCACCAATACACCGTCTCCAGCCTGACCCTCACCGCCATCCAATAACGCCCCAGCCGGAACCTCACTGCGTTCCAAAAACGCCCCAGCCTGACCCTCACTGCCGCCCTCACACCGGCCCTCGCCTTATCATCACAGCTGTTCACATTCCACACCCATCCTGACCCTCGCCACCACCCAGACAAAGACCCCAGCCTGTCCCTCACTGCCATCCACACACCGACCCAGCCTGACCCTCACCGCTGTCAAACACCATCCCAAGCCTTTCCCTCACCGCTGACCACCCACTGTCCCCAGCCTGATCCTCACTGCCATCCACGCACGGCACGCTGCCTGCCGCTCACCACCATCCACACACCGCCACAAGCTTGACCCTCACTGCCATCCACAAACCATCCCCAACTGACTCTCACCGCCGTCCCTCTCTGCCCCAGACTGACGCTCACCGCCGTCCACACACCACCACCAGCATGTCCCTCATCGCCGTCCGACACCGCCCCAGCATGACCCACACCACCATCCACCAACCACCACCAGCCAGTCCCCTACCGATGTCCAACACTGCCACAGCCTGACCTTCACCACAGCCTACACACTGCCCCTAGCCTGACCCTCACCACCATCCACACACCGCCACCAGCCTGAACCTCACCGCCATCCACACACCACCGCAAGGCTGCCCCTCACCACTGCCCACACACCGCCCACCACCTGACCCTCACCGCCACCCACACAACGTCTCCAGCCTGAACCTCACTGCTACCCGCACACTGCCCCCAGCCTGAACCCCACTTCCGTCCACAGACCGAACCCAGCCTCACCCTCACCGCTCTCTACACACCGCCCCCAGCCTGACAATCTCCACCATCCACACACCGCCACCAGCCTGACCCTCACTGCCTTCCACACACCACCCCAATGCTGACCGTCACCACTGCCCATACAATGCCCCCAGCCTGACTCTCACCACCACCCACACACCGTCTCCAGCCTGACCCTCACTGCTGTCCAACAATGACCCCCGCCTGACACTTTCCGTCGTCAACCAACCGCCCCAGCCTGACTCCCACCGCCATCCACCAACTATCCCCAGCCTGACCCCCACCACCGTCCAACACTGCCAGTAGCCTGACCCTCACCGCCGTCCAATACCGCCCCAGCCTGATCCTCAATGCCGCCCACACACTGACACTCGCCTTTTCGTCACAGCCATTCACACACTACAGCCAGACTGACCCTCACCACCATCCACCAACTGCCCTCATTCTGACCCCACCACTGTCCACCAACCGCCCCCAGCCTGACCCCAACCACCGTACAACACTGCCACAAGCCTGACGCACCGCCGTCTACACACGACCCCAGCCTTATTCGCACTACCGTCCACACACCATCGCCAGCATGACCCTCTCAGAGAACACACAAAGCCCCGAGCCAACACCTTCACAGCTTGACCCACATTGCCGCCCACACACCGCCCCTCGCCTTATCCTCACCGCCATCCACACACCGCACCCAGCCTGACCTTCACAACCAACCACTCACCACTGCTAGCCTGACACTCACTGCCATCCACACACTGCTCACATCCTGACCCTCACTGCCATCCACACACTGACCCCAGCCAAAACCTCATCACCGTGCACACACACCACCTGCAGCTTGACCCTCAACACCGTCCAATAACGCCCCAAACTGACTCTCATCGCCCTCCACTACAGCCCCAGCATGATCCTCACCGCCGTCCACCAACCGTGCCCTGCCTAACACCCACTGCCATCCAACACTGCCAGCCAACACTGCCAAAAAAACTAACCCTCACCGCCGTGCAATTCTGCCCCATGCCTGACCATCACCATTGTCCACAGACTCCCCGCAGCCTGATCCTCACCACCGTCCACACACCGCCCACAGCCTGGCAATCATCACTGTCCACACACCGCACCCAGACTGACCCTCACTGCCATCCGCACACCGCAGGGAGACAGACCCTCACTGCCATCCACACACCGCACACAGACTGGCCCTCATAACCATCCACTCACCACACCCAGCCTGACCCTCACTGCCATCTGCACACCGCACCCAGACTGAACCTCACCTCCGCCCTCACACTGCCCCCAGCCTGACCCTCACTGCCGTCCACAGACCGCACCAAGACTAACCCTCATTAACAGCCACACACCGCCCCCAGCCTGACCCTCAACGCCGCATACACAACGCCCACAGCCTGACCCTCACCACCGCCTACACACCGCCCCCAGCCTGACCCTCCTCTCTGCACATAAACCGCACTCAGCCAGACGCTCACCACCTTCCACACGCTGCCCACAGCCTGACGCTCAGCACCTTCCACACGCTGCCCACAGCCTGACCCTCACTGCCGTCCACACACCGCACCAAGACTGACCCTCATTACCATCCACACACTGCCCCCAGCCAGACCCTCACCTACGCCTACACACTGCCCCCAGTCTGACCCTCACTGCCACCTCCACACCACCCCCAGCCTAACCTTCCTCTCAGCCCATACACCGCACCCAGCCAGACGCTCACCACCGTCCACACACTGCTCACAGACTGACACTCACCACCTTCCACACGCCGCCCACAGCCTGACGCTCACCAATGTCCACGCACCACCCCCAGTCTGATCCTCAATGCTGTCAAACACAGCACCCACATTGACCCACACTGCCGTATGCACACTGCCCCATCCTGACCCCTCTGCCGTCCACGCACCACCCACAGCCTGACCATCACAGTCGTCCACATACCCCACAGCCTGACCCTCATTGACGTCAAACACACTGCCCCCAGCCAGACCCTCACTGCCGACCACCAATAATCCCAACCTGACCCTCACCACCGTCCAGCAACCGCCCCCAGCCTGAACCCCACCACCGACCAAAACTGAAACAAGCCTGATCCTCACCATCGACCTCACACCACCCCCATCTTAACCCTCACTGCCAACCACACACTGCACCCAGTCTGACCCTCAATGCCGTCTACACACCGCACCTAGACTGACCCTCACTGCTGTCCACACAACGTACGCAGACAGACCCTCACTGCCGTCCACACACTGTACCCAGACTGACCCTCACTGTCGTCCACAGACCGCACCTAGTCTGACCTTCACTGCCGTCCACACACCGTACCCACACTGACCCTCACTTTCGCCCACACGCCATACCCAGACAGACCCTCACTGCTGTCCACACACCGTACCAATCTGGCCCTCACTGCCGTCCACACACCGCACCCAGACTGACCCTCACTGCCGTCTGCACACCGTCCCCAGACTGACCCTCACTGCTGTCCACACAACGTACCTAGACAGACCCTCACTGCCGTCCACACACTGTACCCAGACTGACCCTCACTGTCGTCCACAGACCGCACCTAGTCTGACCTTCACTGCCGTCCACACACCGTACCCACACTGACCCTCACTTTCGCCCACACTCCATACCCAGACAGACCCTCACTGCTGTCCACACACCGTACCAATCTGGCCCTCACTGCCGTCCACACACCGCACCCAGACTGACCCTCATTGCCGTCCACACACTGCCCCAGCCGGACCCTCACCACCATTTGCAAACCACCCCGAGCCTGACCCTCACCTCTGTCTACACACCGCCCCCAGTCTGATACTCACCACCGTCCACAGACCGCCCCCAGCCGGACACTCACCATCTACACACCACCCCATCCTGACCCTCACTACCGCCCACACAAGACCTCCAGCCGACCACTCACAGCCGCCCACACACCGCCCCACAATGTCCCTCACCTCCGTCCACACACCGCACCCAGCCTGACCCTCACTGCCACCCACACACCATCCCCAGCCTGACCCTCACCACCACCCTCACACCGCCCCCAGACTGCCTCTCACTGCCGTCCACACACCGCAACAAGACTGACCCTCATTACCGTCTCACACTGCACCCAGACTGACCCTTACTGCCGTCCGCAGACCCTCACTGCTTTCCACACACCGTACCCAGACTGACCCTCATTGCCTTACACACACCGCAGCAAGCCTGATCCGCTCCGCCGCCTACACACCGTACCCATTCTTACCCTCACTGCCGTCTGCACACAGTACCCAGACTGACCCTCACTGCCCTCCACACACCATACCCACACTGACCCTCACTGCTGTCCACACGCCGTACCCAGTCTGACCCTCACTGCCGTCCACACACAGTTCCCAAAAAGACCCTCACTGCTTTCCACACACCATACCCAGACTGACCCTCATTGCCGTCCACACACTGCCCCAGCCTGACCCTCACCACCATCTGCAAACCACCCCTAGACTGACCCTTACCTCTGTCTGCACACCGCCCCAGGTCTGATACTCACCACCATCCACACACCGCCCCCAGCCTGACACTCACCATCTACACACCACCCCCAGCCTGACCCTCACCACAGCCCACACAAGACCTCCAGCCGAACTCTCACAGCCGCCCACACAACGCCCCCAGCCTGACCTTGACCGCCGCCTACACACCACCCCCAGACTGAACCTCACCGCCGCCTCCACACCGCCCTCAGACTGACCCTCCTCTCTGCCCATACACCGCACCCAGCCAGACGCTCACCACCGTCCACACACAACCCCCATTCTGATCCTCAATGCCGTCAAAGACAGCACCCCATCTGACCCTGACTGACATCCGCACACTGCCCCATCCTGACCCCTCTGCCCTCCACACACCACCCGAAGCCTGACCATCACTGCCGTCCACACACTGCACCCAGACTGACCCTCACTGCCGTCCACACATCGCACCCAGACTGACCCTCACTGCCGTCCACACACCACATCCAGACTGTCCCTCACTGCCGTCCACACATCGCACCCAGACTGACCCTCACTGCCGTCCACACACCGCATCCAGACTGACCCTCACTGCCGTCCACACATCGCACCCAGACTGACCCTCACTGCCGTCCACACACTGCATCCAGACTGACCCTCACTGCCATCTACACACCGCACCCAGACTTACCCTCACTGCCGTCCGCTCACCATACCCAGATAGTCCCTTACTGCTGTCCACACACCGTACCCAGATTGACCCTCATTGCTGTCCACATACCACCCCTAGCCTGACACTCACCACTTTCTACACATCACCCACAGTCTGACCCTCACCACCGCCCACACAAGCCCCCCAGCTGAACTCTCACCGCCGCCCACACACCACCCCCACAATGTCCCTCACCGCCGTCCACACACCGCACCCAGCCTGACCCTCACCACCGCCCTCACACCGCCCCCAGCCTGTCCCTCAACGCCGTCCACACACCATCCCCAGCCTGACTATCATCGACGTCAAATTCACCACCCACAGATTAACATTCTCTGCCGTCCGCCAACCGCCCCTAGCCTGACCCCCACCACCGTCCACCAAAAGGCATGGCCTGAACCCCACCGCCGTCCAACACTGGCACAAGCTTGACCCTCACCTTCATGCAATACTGCCAAAGCCTGACCGTCATCGCTGCAAACACGCCGCCCCTAGACAGACCCTCATCATCGTCCACACAACACCCCAGGCTGACCCTCACCGCCGACAACACAGCTCCCCTATCCTGACCCTCACCGCCACCCACACACCACTCCTGGCTTGACGCTCTCTGTCGTCCAACACTGACGCAAGCCTGACCCTCATCGCCATTAACATACCCTCCCCAGACGGACTCTCACCTCCGCCCAGCATCACACCCGGCCTGACCCTCACCGCCATCCACACACTGCCACCAGCCTGACTCTCACCACCGTCTACACATGCACCCAGCCTGACCTTCACCGCCATGTACACACCGCCGTCGGCCTGACCTTCACCATCGCCCACACACCACCCAGACTGACCCTCATTAATGTCGAAAACACACCGCCCCCAGCCTGACCCTCACCGCCATCCACCAATGACCCTACCCTGAACTTCTCCACTGTCCACACACAACCCCCAGCCTGACCGACATCGACGTCAAACACACTGTCACCAGCTTGACACTCACCACCATCCAAAACCATCCCCAACCTGACCCTCACCATCGCCCAAACACCGCCCCCAGCCTGACCCACATCACTGCCCACACACTGTCCCCAGCCTGACCCTCAACATCGCCCACACACCATCCCCAGACTGACCCTCATTGACGTCGAACACACTGCCCCGAATCTGACCCACAACGCCGTCCACCAATGACGCAACCCTGACCATCTCCACCGTCCACACACACCACCTCAGCCTGACCGTCATCGACATCTTTCACACTGTCCACAGCCTGAACCTCACCACAATCCACCAACGGCACCCAGCCTCACCCCCACCACCGTCCACCAAACGACCTGGCCTAAAACCCACTGCCTTCCTACTCTGCCACAAGCCTGACCCTCACTGCTGCCCAATACCGCCCCAGCCTGACCCTCACCGTTGTCCACCAATGATCCAAGCCTGACCATCTCCACCGTCCACACACAACCCCAGCCTGACCATCATTGACATCAAACACACTGACCCCAGCCTGACCCCCACCACCGTCCATCAACCGCCCCCAGCCTGACGCCCACTGCCATCCAACACTCCCACAAAAGTTACCCTCACCGCCATCCAATACTGCCCCATGCTTGAGCCTTACCGCCGTCCACAGACCGCCCCCAGCCTGACCACCATAGTCGTTCCCACACCGAAGCCAGCCTGACTGTCCCCTCTGAACACACAGCGCCCAAAGCCTTACCCCCACCACAGTCCAACAGCGCCCCCAGCCTGAAGCTCACCGCTGTCCAGACACCACCCCCAGTCTGACCCTCACTGCCGACCACAGACCATCTAAAGCTTGACCCTCATCACTGCCCACACGCAGCCTCCAGCTTGACGCTCACCACCGTACAAATGCCGCCCACAACCTGACCCTCACTACCATTCGTACACCATCCCCAGCCTGACCCTCACTGCCGCCCTCACGACCGCCCCAGTCTGACGCTCACCACCATCCACATGGCACCCACAGCCAGACCCTCACTGCCATCCGCACAGCACCACCAGCTTGACCCTCATCACCAATACACACCCGCCACAAGCCTGTCTCTCAACGCCGTCCAACACCTTCCCAGCCTGACCCTCACTGCCGTCCACACACAACGCCCCTAGCATTATCGTCACCGCCATCCACACACCACCCCCAGCCTGCCCCTCACCACTGACCACGCACCATCCCAAGCTGACCCTCAACATTGCCCATGCACCACACCCAGCCAGACCCTCACCGCCATCCATTCACCACCCCAGCCTCACCCCCATCGCCGTACACCAACCGCTTCGGCCTGAACCCCACCGCCGTCCAACAATGCCACAAGGCTAACCTTCACCACCGCCCAATACCGCCCCAGCCTGACCCTCACTGCCACTCACACACCTTCCCCAGCCTGAGCACACCGGCATCCATAGGCCACCAACATCCTGATCCTCACTGCCATCTGCAAACCGACCCCATCCCGACCGTCAGTGCCATCCACATGCCACCCCCAGACGGATTCTCACCACCGTCCAGCACTGTCCCAGCCTGACCCTCACTGCCGTACAAACACTGCCACCAGTCTGACCCTCACTGCCATCCACACACACCGCACCCAGTCTGACCCTAACGGTCATCCACACACCGCACCCAGCCTGACCCTCACTGCCGTCCACACGCCACCTCCAGTCTGTCCCTCACCGACGTCCACATACTGCCCCAATCCTGACCCTCACTTCCGTCCACACACCGTCCCCACCCTGACCCTCACTGCCGTCTACATGCCGCCCCCAGCCTATCCCTCACTGCCATCCGCACACCGCCTCCAGCCTGACCCTCACTTCCGTCCACACACCGTCCCCAGGCTGACTCTCACCACCATCCAGCACCGCCCCAGCCTGGACCTCACCGCCGACCACACACCGCCACAAGCCTGTCCCTCACCACCGTCCAACACCTTCCCAGCCTGACCCACACCGCCACCCCCACACCTCCCCAAGCCATATCCTCACTACCATCCACACACCACACCCAGCCTGCCCCCCACTGCTGACCACCGACCATCCCTAGCTGACCCTCACCACCGCGCACACACTGCACCCAGCCTGACCTTCACCACCGCCCACATACTGTTCCCAAACTGACTGTCATCAATGTCAAACACACCTCCCACAGCCTGACCCTCACCTCCATCCACACACTGCCCCCAGCCGGACCATCACCAGTGCCCACACACTGTCCCCAAACAGTCTTCACCAACTTCAAACACACCGTCCCGAGCCTGACCCTCACTGCCATCCACACACTGCACCCAGCCTGACACACATCACCGCCCACACACCGCACCCAGCCTGACCATCACCACCGCCCACACACTATTCCCAAACTGACTGTCATCAACGTCAAACACACCGCCCACAGCCTGACCCTCTCCTCCATCCACACACCGCCCCCAGCCTGACCCTCACCATCACCCACACACCATCCCCAAACAGTCTGCCATCGACTTCAAACACACCGCACCCAGCCTGACGCTCATCACCGTGCATACACACCACCAGCAGGTTGACACTCACCGCCGTCCAATATCGCCCCAGCCTGACCTTCACCGCCACCCAATACCGCCCCAGCCTGACCTTCACCACCGCCCAATACCACCCCAGCCTGACCCGCACTGCCGTCCAATAACGCCCCAGCCTGACCCTCACTGCCGTCCAATAATGCCCCAGCCTGACACTCACCGCCGCCCAATACTGCCCCAAACTGACCCTCACTGCTGTCCACCAACCGTGCCCTGCCTGACACCCACTGCCATCCAACACTGCCACAAATCTGACCCTCACAACCATCCAATTCCGCCCCCTGCCTAACTCTGACTGCTGTCCACAGACCACCCCCAGCCTGACACTCACCACCGCCTCCAGCCTGACCCCCACCACCGTTCACACACCGACCCCAGCCTGACCGTCCCCTCCGAACACACACCGCCCACAGCCTTACCCCCACCGCAGTCCATTACTTCCACCAGCCTGAAGCTTACTGCTGCCCACACACCGCCCCCAGCCTGACCCTCCCTTCTGTGAAATCACCGCACAGCCTAATCCCCATCGCAGTCCATTCTCTGTCCTCAGCCTGACCGCCACCACCGTTCACACACCACCAGCAGCCTGACACTCACCACCATCCAACACCGTCGCCAGCCTTTCCCTCAGCGCCGTCCACACACTGCCCCCAGCCTGACCCTCACCACCGTCCACACACCTCCACCAGCCTGACACTCACCACCATCCACACACCAACCCCAGCCTGACCCTCACCACTGCCCACACACCGTCCCCAGACTGATACTCACCATCGCCCACATATCGTCCGCAAACTGACCATCATCAACGTCAAACACACCGCCCTCAGCCTGACCCTCACCACCGCCCAATACCGCCCCAGCCAGCCCTCCACCACTGCGCACACACTGCCCCTAGCTAGACCCTCACCGCTGTCCACACACCGCCCTCAGCCTGACCCACACCGCTGACCACACACCACCCTCAGCCTGACCCTCACCACCGTCCACAAACTGCCCCCAGCCTGACCCCCACCGATGACCACCAACCGCCCAGCCCTGAACCCCACTGCCGTCCAACACTGCCATAAGCCTGACCCTCACTGCTGCCCAATACCGCCCCAGCCTGAGCCGCACCGCCATGCACACACCGACCCTAGTTAGACCCTCACCACTGTCCACACACCGCCCTCAGCCTGACCCCCACCGCCGTCCACCAACCGACCTCAGCCTGACCCCCACCGCTGTTCACGAACCGCCCAGGCCTGAACCCCACTGCCATCCAACACTGCCAAAAGACTGACCCTCACTGCCTTCGAATACCGCCCCAGCCTGACCCTCACTGTTGTGCACACACCACCCCGAGCTAGGCCCTCACCGCCGTTCACACACCACCCACAGCCTGACCCACACCACCGACCACACACTGTCTAAAACCTGATCCTCACCGCCGCCCACACGCCGTTCCCAGCCTGACGCTCACCGCCATCCACATGCTGCCCACAGCCTGATCCTCATGCCATCGGCACACTGTGCCAAGCCTGACCCTCACTGCCGTCCACAAGCCGTCCCCAGACTGACTCTCATTGCGGTCCTGCACCCCTCCAGCCTGACCCTCACCCCCGTCCACACCCCACCACCAGCCTGTCCTTCACCACCATCCAACACCTTCCCAGCCTGACCCTCACCAACGCCTACACACGGCCCCTACCCTTATCCTCACCTCCATCCACACACCACCCACAGCTTGCCCCTCACCGCTGAGCACACACCATCCCTAGCTGACCCTCACCACTGACCACATACCGCAACCAGCCTCTCCCTCACTGCCATCCACACACAACCCCCATCCTGACCCTCACCGCCGTTCACACAGCGCACCCAGCCTGACCCTTACTGCCGTCCACACACTACCCGCAGCCTGATCCTCACTGCCATCCTCACACTGCCCCCAGCTTTACCCTCACCACTGTCCACCATTGACCCCAGCCTGACACTCTTCACTGTCCACACACCAACTGCAGCCTGACCGTCATCAACATCAAACACACTGCCCACAGCCTGACCCTCACCACCGTCCAACAACCGCCCCCAGCCTCACCCACACCCCCGTCCACCAACCGCTCCACACGGCGTCCCCACACTGACTCTCACCGCTATCCAGCACCGCCCAGACTGTCCCTCACCACCGCCACCACACACTGCCACCAGCCTGTCCCACACCAATGTCCAACACTTGCCAAGCCTGCCCCTCACTGCCAAACACACACCGCCCCTAGCTTATCCTCATCACCGCCCACACACCATACCCAGCCTGACCCTCACCACTGTCAACCAATGACCCCTGCCTGACACTCATCACCATCCACACACCAACCGCAGCCTGACCGTCTTTGACATCAAACACACTGCCCCCAGCCTGCCCCTCAATTCCGCCCACATGCTGTCCCCAGACTGACTTCACCACTGTCCAGCACCACCCCAGCCTGACCCTCACCGCCATTCACACACCACCCGCAGACTGACACTCACTACCATCCACACTCCGTCACCAGCCTGACCCTCACAACTGCCCACATACAGACACCAGCCTGACCCTCACCTTCGCCCACACACTGTCCCCAGACTGACCCTCATTGATGTCAAACACACTGTCCCCAGCCTGACCCTCACTGCTGTCTACCAATGACCCCAGCCTGACCCTCTACACCATCCACACACCTCTCTCAGCCTGATCCTCACCACCATCCACACACCGCTCCCAGCCTGATCCTCACCGCTGTCCACATGCTGCCCCAGAATGAACCTCACGGCCATACACACACTGCCCCCTGCCTGACCCTCACTGCCGTCCACACACCGGTCTCAGCTTGACTCTCTCACCAACGCCCACTCACTGCCTCCATCCTGACCCTCACCACCCCTCAACACCGCCCCCAGCCTGGCGCTAACCGCCACCCACACACCGCACCAGCCTGACCCTCATCATCATCCACACATTGCCCCAGCCTGACCCTCACTGCCGCCCAACACCTCCCAAAGACTAACCCTCACTGCCGCCCACACTCTGTCCCCAGCCTGACCCTCATGGCTGCCCACACACCGCCCTAGCCTGACCCTCACCACCGACCACACACAGCCCTCAGCCTGACCGTCATTGCCGCACACCAACCGACCCCAGCCTGACCCCCACCGCTGTCCACCAACCGCCCAGTCCTGAACCTGACCGCCGTCCAACACTGCCACAAGCCAGACCCTCACCGCCACCCAATACCGCCCCAGCTTGACTCCCACCAGCGTGCACACACCGCCCCTAGCTAGACCCTCACCGCTGTCCACACACCACCATCAGCCTGACCCTCACTGCCGTCCACCAACCGACCTCAGCCTGACCCCCACCGCTGTTCACCAACCGCGCAGGCCTGAACCCCACTGCCGTCCAACACTGCCACAAGCCTGACCCTCACTGCCGCCCAATACCGCCCCAGTTTGATTCGCACCGCCGTGCACACACCGCCCCTAGCTAGAACCTCATTGCTGTCCACACACCGCCCTCATCCTGACCCTCACTGCCGTCCCCCAACCGACCTTCACCCTAACCCTCACCGCTGTTCACCAACCACCCAGGCCTGAACCACACCGCCGTCCAACACTGCCACAAGCCTAACCCTCACTGCCGCCCAATACCGCTCCAGCCTGACCCTCACTTTCGTGCACACACCACCACTAGCTAGACCCTCACCTCCGTTCACACACCACCCACAGCCTGACCCACACCGCCGTCCACACACCACCTAATTTCTGACGGTCATCGCCGCCCACACGCCGCCCCCAGCCTGACGCTCACCGCCACCCACACGCCGCCCCCAGCTGACCTACACTGCTATCCACACACGGCCCAGCCTGACCCTCACTGCTGCCCACAAACCATCCCCAGACTGACCTTCAGTACCATCCACACACCTCCCCAAACCTGACCCTCACTGCCATCCATACACCTCCCCCAGCCTGATCCTCACCGCCGTCCAACAACCGCCCCCAGCCTCACCCCCACCCCGTCCACCAACCGCTCCATCCTGAACCCCACCGCCGCCCAACACTGCCAGAAGGATAACCCTCACTGCCGCCCAATACCGCGCCAGCCTGACCCTCACGGCCAAACACACACCACCCCCAGCCTG
This sequence comes from Chiloscyllium punctatum, assembly GCF_047496795.1. Lineage (NCBI taxonomy): Eukaryota > Metazoa > Chordata > Chondrichthyes > Orectolobiformes > Hemiscylliidae > Chiloscyllium > Chiloscyllium punctatum. Next base: position 55,052,369 of record NC_092759.1, on the reverse strand, counting down.
ACCCTCACTGCTGCCCACACACCGCCCCCAGCCTGACCCTCACTGCCATCCACACACCTCCCCCAGCCTGACCCTCACTGCCATCCACAAACCGCCCTCAACCTGACTCCCACTGCCGTCCAACACTGCCACATAACTGACTTTGACGGTCGTCCAATACCACCCACTACCTGACCCTCACGGCCGTCTACAGACCGCCCCTGCCTGACCCTCACCACGGTCCACCAATGACCCCAGCCTGACACTCACCACCGTCCACACGCCGCCCCCAGCCTGACTCTCACCACTGTCCACCAATGACCCCAGCCTGACCCTCACCGCCATCCACCAATGACCCCAGCATGACACTCACCACCGCCCACAAACCAATGCCAGCCTGACCATCATCGACATCAAACACATAGCCCACTGTCTGACCCTCACCTCAGTCCAACAACCACCCCCAGCCTCACACCCACCTCCTTCCACCAAACGCCCCAGCCTGAACTCCACCACCGTCCAACACTGCCAAAATGCTAACCCTCACCACTGCCCAACACAGCCTCAGCCTGACCCACAGTGCCACCCACACATCACCCCCATCCTGACCCTCACTGCAATCCACACGCCACCCACAGCCTGATCCTCGCTGCCATCCGCACACCGCCCCCATCCCAGCCCTCAGTGCCATGCACACGACGCCCCCAGACTGACTCTCACCGCTACCTAGCACCGCCCCAACTTGTCCCTCACCTCCGTCCAGCACCACCCCAGCCTGTCCCTCACCACCGTCCACACACTGCCACCATGCTGTCCCACACTGCCGACCAACACCTGCCCAGCTTGCCCCTCACTGCCAAAAACACACTTCCCCTAGCTGATCCTCGCCACCATCCACACACCGCTCCCAGCCTGACCCTCACTGCCATCCACACACCGCTCTCAGCTTGACTCTCACCACCATCCACATACTGCTCCCAACCTGACCCTCACCGCCGTCCACATGCTGCCCCCAGAATGAAACTCACCGCCATACACACACTGCCCCCATCCTGACCCTCAGCACCGCACAACACCGCCCCCAGCCTGACGCTCACCGCCGCCCACACACCGCCGCAGCCTGACCCTCATCATCGTCCACACATTGCCCCCAGCCTGACCCTCATCATCATCCACACATTGCCCCCAGCCTGACCCTCACTGCCGTCCAACGCCTCCACAACCCTAACCCTCACTGCCGCCCACACTCTGCCCCAGCCTGACCCTCATGGCTGACCACACACCGCTCCCTGCCTGACTCTCACTGACGCCCACTCATCGCCTCCATCCTGACTCCCAACACAGAACAACACCACCCCCAACCTGGCCCTCACCACCGTAAAGACAAAGACGCCAGCCTGACCTTCAACGCCATCCAACACCATCCACAGCAAGAACCTCACTGACCCTCCACACACTGCACCCAGCCTGACCTCCACCACAGTCCAAACCTGCACCCAGCCTGACCCTCACCTGCATTCAACTCCGCCACCTTCCTGACCCTCACTAGGATTCACCACCGCTGCCAGCCTTACCCTTAAAGGCATCCACACACTGCCCCAGCCTGATCCTCACTGCCTTCCACACTCCACCACCAGCGTGACCCTCACCACCGTCCACACACAACCCCCAGCCTGAACCTCACCGCCGTCCACATACCGCCACCAGCCTGACCCTCACCCCCGTCCACACACTGCCCCCAGACTGACTCTCACCACCGTCAACACACACCACACCCTGACACTGACCGCCGTCCAACATGAGCCCCGCCTCCTGCACTCAGCACCACACCCCACATCCAAACCCATGCTCACTGCTCCAATCCAACACAGCTACCCCGTCACGAAACCACTCCCCAACCGCTTCCAAAACCTCCCCCTCCCCAACACCGTCCAACACTTCCCATCCTCAACACCGTCCCCTCCGCAACACCGTCCAACACCCCCATCTCCCCTACCCCATCCAAAACTGCCCCCTCCCCCAACCCCGTCCAACACTCCCCTCCCACAACCCTGTCCAACACCGCCCCCTCCCCAAACCCATCCAACACCGCCCTCTACCACAACCCCGTCAAATAGCGCCCCTCCCCAACCCCGTCGAACCCCGCCCCCTCCCACAACCCCGTCCAACACCGCCCCATCCCCCAACTCCGTCCAACACCGCCCCCTCCCCAAACCCATCCAATACTGCCCCTTCCCCCAACCCAATCCAACACCGTCCCCTTCCCCCAACCCCGAACAACACCACAACCTCCCCCAACCCAATCTAATACCGCCCCCTTCCTCAAACCCCGTCCAACACCGCCCCGTCCCCAACCCCGTCCAACACCACCACTCCCCAACACATCCAACACCGCCTCCTGCCACAACCCCCTCTCTCACACTCCCTCTCCCCTCTCTCCACCCTTGTCTCCCATCTCGCTCTCCCCTCTCTCTCTTCCCCTCTCTCTCCCCCTCACTCTCTCGCCCCCCTCTCTCTCTCATCCACCTCTGTCGCCCCCTCTCTCTCTTGCACTCTCTCTCTCGCCCCCTCACTCCCCCTCTCTCTCTCAAACCCCTCTCTCTCTCCACCCCTCTCTCCCTCACTCTTAACTCCCTCTCTCTCTTGCCCTCACTCTCTCTCTCACTCGCCCCCCTTTTGCCTCCCTCTTTCATCTGCCTCTTTCGCCGCTCTTTTCGCCCACTTTCTCTTTCACTCCCCCTCTCTTTCGCCCCCCTCTTTCGCACCCTTCTCTTTTCCCATCCCCTCTTTTGCTCCCTCTCTTTCTCCCCGTCTCTTTCGCCATTCCTTGCCCCCGCTCTCTCTCGCCCCCCTCTCTATCGTCCGTCTCTCTCTCGCCCACCTCTCTCTCGCCCCCCTCTCTCTGCCCCCCTTCTTGCGCCTCTCTCTCTCCCCCTCATCCTAACTCTCCCTGCTCATTCACTCTCCCTGCACATTCTTCTCTCTCTCGCCCACTCTCCCTCTGTGGCTCTCTACCCACCATCTCGTCCCTTTGTCTGTCTGTCTGTCTCTCTCTCTCTTTCTCTCTCTGTCTCTCTCTCTATCTTTCTCTCTCTCTGGACCAATCTCCCACCTTGCTCACTCTCTCTCTCTCTCAAGTCACTATTGCCTCATCTCTCTCGCTCCCCTTCTTTCTTTCATTATCGCCCCCTATCTCGCTTTCTTTTGCCTCCCTCTCTTGCCGCCTCTCTCTGTATTGCTCAGCTCCTCTCTTTCTCTTGCTCAGCCTCTCTCTCTCAATCTCTCTCTCATCCTCCCTCTCACCCTCTCTCTCTACTACTTGCCCTCTGTCTGTCCTTCTCTCTCTCTCTCTCTCCTCGCATGTCTCTCTCTCGCTATCTCCTTCTCTCACCCCCTCTCTCTCACCCCATTCTTTCGCTCCCTTGCTCTCATCCATTCTCTTCCGTTGCCCCCCCGTCCCTTCGCTCTCACTGTCGACAACCCTCTCGCAGTCTTCTCTCCTTCTCACTCATCCTCTCTCTTTCCTCTCTCTCTCACCCTCGCTCTATCGCTCTCACACTCGCCCTGTCGCTTTATCTCTCTCTCTACCTTGTTCTCGCTGACTCTCTTCGGTCCCCTTATTCTCTCTCTCCCGTTTCTTTTCTCCCTCTCTCTCGCTCTGTCTCTCTCTCTCTCTCTCTCTTTCTGAGTCGCCCTGTCTTACCCCTGCGCTCTCGCTGTCATTGTTTCACTCGCCCACCCCCTTTCTGTCAAACCCCCTCTCACGGAGCCCTCTCTCCTTCTTGACCTTACTCTCTCTCTCGTCTCTCTCGCCCTCGCTCTCTCCCAACACGACAATCTCTCTCATCTCTCTCTCGTCCTCACTCTCTTTCTTGCCCTCGCTCTCTTTTTTTTGCCCTCGAGCTCTCTCTCTTGACCCCTTTCTCTCCCCCTCTCTATCACTCCCTCTATCTCTCTTCTTCTTCCATGTCTCTCGAACCCCGCTTCTCTCTCTCTTGCTCCTTCTGTCTCTCTTGCTCCCTCTCCCTCTCTCGCCCCTCAATCTCTCTTACCCATGTCTCTTTCTTGCTCTCTTAACGCCTCTTTCTTTCGCTTCTTCTTTCTCTCACCCCCTCTCTCCTTGCCCATCCTTCTCTCTGTCTTGCCCTCCCCTCTATTACTCCCTCTCTCTCATCTCTATGTTTTTCTCATCCTGTTTTTCTCTCTCTCACTCACCTCATCACTCTCTCACCCACTCTAACTCTCTTTCCCAGTCTCTCTCGCCCTCACAAACTCTCTCTCACTCGCCTTCTCACTCACTCTCCCGCCTGCTTCCTTGCCCCTCTGTCTCTCGATCTCCCCTCTCTCTCTCGACTCCCTCTCTCTCGACCCTCTCTCTCTTGCCGCCTCTATCTCTCGAACTCCCTCTTTTTTGCCCTTCCCTCTATCTCTCACGCCTGCCTCTCTGTCATTCTCTCAGCCCTCATTATCTCTCTCTTCCCTCTCTCCTCTCTCTCTCTAGCCTCCCCATCTCTCTCTTCCACTTTCTCCCTCCTTTTCCCTCTCTCTCTTGCCCCGTTTCTCTCTCGTTCTCTTCCTCGCACCTCTCTGTCTCTCTCTCTCTCTCTCTGTCTCGCCTCTGTCTCTCATTTTCTTCGCCCCAGTCTGTCTCTCTCTCCCTACTTCACCCTATCTCTCTCTTGCCCCCTGCTCTCTCTCGCTCCCCGTTCTTTCACTCGGTGGTTCTCTCTCTACCCACCTCCCACCGTTTCACTCTGACTGAATATCTCTTTCTTCTGTCCTTCCCTCTCTCGCTGACACACTCTGTCTCCCTGGTCCTTCTCTCTCATTCTAACCCAGAGACCGGGGGTTGTTAGTGAGTCTGCGTGTGTGGGGTGGGGTGAGATGATAGATAGATGTGGGAAGTGGAAGCTGGGGAAAATGGGGTAGAGATGGAATTGCGGGAGGGAGACAGAGACGGCAGGAGAGAGAGAGTGAGGGTGAGGGGGAGAGAGAAGAATGGAGGCAGGTGGATAAACTTATGTTGGGGGTGTGAGAGAGAGGGGCAGAGTGAGGCAGAAAGAATAATGGAGGCAGGAGGAGAAACCGGGGTTGGTAGGGTGTCTGAGAGGGGACGAGAGAGAGTGAAAGGGAGAGGTCTTGAGAAAGAGAGAGTGTGCAGAAAGAGAGAGAGAGAATTGAGGAGGAAAATTGGGGGAGAGGAAATGCGGAGACCAGTTTGGAGTGGGGAGACAGAGGGACTTTAGCCCAGCTCCTGAGCTCAGAGCCCGGTGCCCTCCCCTTCCCTGAGGACCAGGACTTGGGGCTGAGTCCGTCACTTTCCAACTCAGCTTCACCAACACAAAGACACACAACAACATCGGTCACTCTGCTGCTCGGCACGCTTTAATCAACATTTTTATTGGTTACAAATGACAGTGATGGATACAGTCAGTGGGATGGTGCCTTTTCTCACTGGCCCCTGAGTTGTGAGAAACATTGAAATATTTCCCTGTAACCCCCCTGTGGGATAAGGATTGACAAACCAGCTCTACCCTCAGTCTGTGACCATAGCGACAGGCTGCTCCATCGCTGAAACACTGAACTGAAATGTGAAAATCCCGGATGGTGTGATTAATGAGGGAATTTGATGGATGGATGGATTTGGGTGAAGGGATATTTCAGCACATTCTTCAGCTGCTGCCTGAACTTAGTCTGGGTGATGGCATAAATCGCGGTGTTTGTGCAGCAACTGAGGAGCTGCAGCATGAAGCCCAATTCCCGCACAAAGGGATGGAGATACACAGGGAAATGCAGAATCCAATATATCCGCCTCCATAAAGAAAACAGCATGAACGTTGACCATAACAGGATGAAATTAGCCGAGATCACAAACAGTAAAATGATGGATTTTTTTCGTTTTCTCATTTCAGTGTCAGACTGAGCGTCCCCATTCGTGTGAGTGTGGAGTCTCCTGCGGGCTCTGCTGGTCACAAAAATGTGTCTGACGGTGAGAACATTGAGCAGCAGAATCAGGAGAAATGGGACACCCGGGGTTAGAATGTGGTGGAGGAACTCGATTGTGCCCCAGACAATGGAGTAACGAACAGCGACTGTTACATCACAAAACCAGGGGTCGTTCATCAGCCAATACCGAGCCTTGAGCATAAAATACCAGAAAATGTTCTTTAAACAGCTCAGCACAGTCACTGCTCCCAGAACCACAGCCGCTTTTTTCTCACTGCAATATTTACTTTTCAGCTTCTGGCAACAAATGGCCACAAACCGATCAAAGGTGAAAGTGACGGTGAACCAGACAGAGCAGTCAGTGGCTGCATAAAGCAGGACGGCGTGGATATTACACACGGGGACGGAGTCCCTCAGGAAATAAAACTGTTCTAGATAAACACTGGGAATGTGTCTCAGGATCAGGTCGAGAATAATCACCAGGAGATCCGCCGTTGCCATGGCCCCCAGGTAACGTCTGACACATGGAGACAATCTGCAATCTTTATAAAGCAGGACGTAGATGGTGACTACGTTAACTGTGAGGAAGGAAAACATCCCATTATCCATCAGCCTGGAGGCAAAGTGCCCCGTTTGATCGGGGACTCAGTGAGATTTCCAAATGTGTCCCTGTATTCAGGGATTTATTAAAATAATTGGAGCAGGAATAACAAATGGAAGATCTGAATTACGGACAAAAATGTGACATAAACCACAAGAAACCCTACCTCCCCAAACACACAGAGAAACATCCATAAGGACAGATAGTTTCTAGAACATTCCCACACACTCGATTCTCTCCCAGTTTCCTGAAGACAAACGGAGTTGGGGAATTTCTGTATTTTGGTCTAAATTGTGGTCGATCCTGTGTCGTGGAGAAATGTTAACGCAGGGAAAACGTTTTCACCCCTTTAACTGCCTGAGGGCTCTTCGGAACAGTGTCTCCTGCTCCCTGGAACGGGATCTCTTGCCTCGGGATCTTATCGCTGGTTCAATTCACTGACGTCCGGCCGTTCACAAAAAACGTCAAGGACATTACTTTCTGGGGAATGACTTTTATAGAATGTCGGGGAAATAACTTGCCGGGGAATGTCAATTATAGAATGTCGGGGAAAGAACGTTCCGGGGAATGTCAGTTATAGAATGTCAGGGACAGAGCATTCCGCGGAACATCAGTTATAGAATGTTGGGGACAAACGTTCCCGGGAACGTCAGTTATGGACTGTCGGGGACAGAACGTTCCGGGAAATGTCAGTTACCGAATGTCGTGGAAATAACGTTCCGGGGAATGTCAGTTATAGAATGTCGGGGACAGAACGTTCCGGGAATGTCAGTTATCGAATGTCAGGGACAGAGCATTCCGCGGAACGTCAGTTATAGAATGTTGGGGACAGAATGCTCCCGGGAACGTCAGTTATAGAATGTCGGGGACAGAGCGTTCTGGGGAACCCCTTGACCTGTCCATCACCTTTCCCCCCTACCCACCCCACCAACATGATGTACTGTGCCTGGGCACACTGTAACCTTAATGGGGTGAGAGATGGAGGGTCCAATCACAGGAATGGGAAGTAAAGGCATTTCGAGATCAACTGAAAGTGTTAGATATACCACATTCTCAATTCACCTCACAGAACCAGCCTAAACACCATAAACCCAGAGGAGATATCTGTTCACCGTGGAACACGGTGTGGACCAGGCCAATGTACTGCTCAGTACAACCCAGAAATCTCTCCAGATTCACCCATTACACTGGTCAATACAATCCAGCAAACTGGCCAGAGTGTAACACTGCACCGATCAGATCAGGGCATTGATCTATAAACACGGACTAGATATCTGTCCAGTGCGGTGAGAAGTGCAGACCATAGCAGTGCATTGATCTATAAACCCGGATGAGATATTTGTCCAACACCAGGAGAAGTGCAGACCACAGTAGTGCATTGATCTATTAACCTGGATTATATATCTGTCCAGCACGGGGAGCTATGCAGACCACAGCAGTGCATTGATCAATAAACCCAGACTAGATATCTGTCCAGCAAAGGGAGCTGTGCAGACCACATCATTGCATTATCTATAAACCTCAACCAGATAGTCTAACCAGCACAGCGACCTGTGCAGTGATCACCCGTGAATTAATCTGTAAACCAGGAGCAGTTACCCCCCCAACATGTAGGAAAACGTACCCCATCCCAGTGCATTGATCTGTAACCAAGGAGCATGTACCTTCCCAACATGTAAGATTGCGTACCCCACCCCAGTGCATTGATCTGTAACCCAGGAGCAGTTACCCTCCCAGCATGTAGGATTGTGTACACCACCCCAGTGCATTGATCTATAAACGAGGAGCAGTTACCCTCCCAGCATGTAAGACTGTGTACACCACCCCAGTGCATTGATCAGTAACACTGTGTTAGATCCCTGCCCAGTGTGGGGAAACTTACAGCTCATGCTGGAACTGACAGGATGTACAGCTCACATCCATTTCCAGCTCCATCTCTCCATTGTGTCCTGACAAGGGCGTGCTGTGAGTGTGAACATCATTGCCACAGAGATACAGAGACGGAGGGGGAATCAATTTAAACAATAACAAATGGGAGGGGTATGGGAAATAGACAGAGTGGGGGAGATTGAGAGACAGTGTTATGGAATGATGTGTTCCCAGGTTTCAGAATGCTGAAATGAAAACATTTAACAGCATTCTGTAACATAAGCCAATGTTTCCAGGAATGGTATGTGAACAGGATATTGGTGGCTGTACAGATGATGCAGAGTTTTGGATGTGTATTTGTTCTGCAGCTTTGTATCTGGGTGTAGGGTCAGCAGAATGTTTGACTCATTGGGCTAAGTCTAACAATAATTTGTCTCAGTGCCAGTTTCATTTACTGTGACAGAGGGATCATCTACACTAGGCCGAGCTAGTTTCCTGGTGCTATCGTATCGAACTTACCTCATTAACTACCCACCCTACCCCATGATATCCATCTCATTCACTACCAGCCCGATTCTTCCTCCCATCATGGCTGGAGGTACTCACCATCGCCCGAGTGACCCTGGATATTCCACGATCCATGACACTGGCACCATCTTTAAAAGGCCGAGGGACACACGTTGAGCTTTCTCCATTTGGAGCTGCTCTGCACAGTTTACCCCGAGCATGGCAGTTAAGGTGTAATTACACCACGGTTTGTCGACATGGGCACGGAGGTCCTGGTGAATGGGCTCGTACAATGGAGGACCATTCTCTTCCCAGAGTGGGCCACACCACCAGTACCACCGAGCATGGTCTGAGCTCCCCACCTAGCTCAGTGCAGTATTTATGGTCTGAAGAAATACCCAGCAATACAGGACAAGCATCAAAAACCTTCCCCGCTCTGTCAGGATAAGGGTCACTGTATTCTCTCTGCTCCCTCACACTCACTGTATATCTGTTACAGCACCGACTCCTGAACAAGGCTCATTGTCCACCACTGTCGCTGCCGCATGCAGCACCTTCTACCTCTCTCTGTGTCTCTGTCTGTCTCTGTCTCTGTCTGTCTCTCTTTCTCTCTCTCTCTCTCCCTACCTCCACTTTACTCCCCCCCAACATTAATAACACTGCATGGATACAACACTGTGGACTGACTCCCTCCGGACACCTCACCATGACCATGTCCCCCACCTACACCAGCACTAAAAGCCGGGCCACCCACTCCCACCCTCCCTCCCTCCCTCCCTTTCTCCCATTCCCGGAGAAACAGCCTGAAATAGGAGAGGAAGGGCCAAGCCGAGTGGTGGAGTGCCCGATATCCGTTCCCTCATCCCCCTCCCCCTGCCATGTGGGGAGGACCCTGGTTCGAGCCAAAGAGGACAGGGACACCTCGTGTGGAGGTTCTGAAATATCCACGTCCCACTGACCGAGTAAGGAGCAATATTCAGTGAGGGGCAATTCTCACTTTAAACCCACTTGCAGCTCCGTTTCCCCCGGCACAACTTAGAAGCCATGGCCCTGATGCCATCTCCCTTTTGTGTCCAGCTGGTACAAATGGAATCCCCACGGTCTCGGTGGGCAGGAGGGTGGGCTCACAATACATCGTCTCCACCACCTCCCAGGAAGGGAGAACCGAGACTCCCTCCTACACCAACTCTTGTACACAGCTCAGATACTGTAACTAATCTGTGATAGTTACTGCTCCCCCCACTTGTCCTGACATATTCAACAATCTGTGCTCATATACACCCAGCGCTCTCTGTTTCTGCAGCCCCTTTATAATGGCACAGCCTGTTTTAAACTTTCTTTCATTGTCTTTCTGATCAAAGTGCATCACGTCAAACTGCTCTGCATTGATCCCCATCTGCCATAAACCTGAATACGACACCAACGTGTGATTTTCCTGTTAGAGTTCCACAAACTCCTCCATAGACTTCAGAGTTCTTCCAGGTTTGGTGCCATCTACAAACATTGAGAATGTTATAGCCTCACAGTCCCCATGAAACAACTGAAATCCTGCCCCATATACACGAGTGTGAGCAATGAAATACTGATATATTCCTCTAGACAAAGTCGAATAATGACATGCTGTCAATGGATCAACAAAAGTACTGACACACACCAGACGGAGCGAATGAAATATTGACAAACCACAGAGCAAGAGAAATCCGGATAGGTCCCACTTATCGATATTCATCAGGGTATAATGTGATGAAGTTGAAAGTGTGTACTGTACCTTCAAGAGAGAGGGAATGCTGTTCTGAACTGAGAGCTTACAATCACCTGTGATACGACAGGATGGCAGACCCAGAAACAGTATATTGTTATAGAGCTGGAGTCAGGTAATAAGCAGTTAAGAGAAAGAAGATCCCAGAGTTGTGAATACTTGATGGAAAATGTTCACTTACAGTGTGAAAAAATAAATTGATGGTTTTTATTTAAACAGTCGAATTTGACAGATCTGTCACTCATATTTTAACAGTTTACGAGGCGAATTGAGTATTTCTTTGTGTTTCATTTAAATTACCAGATGAGCTTCACACCGTGTCCTCACCATCTCCGTGTGTGTATCTGTGTTTGTCTGGTTTGGCAGTCTCTTTGGTGCTTAAAGTGATGCAATGCCACCCTCTGCTGGCCTCCACACGCCGCTGCAAGGCATTGGCAGAGGGTGAAAACCAACAGGGATTAATTCAGAGATGGGAAGGGAGAGGGCAGCTGTTCACAGCACCATCCAAACTGATGTCTTATCCATGAATTGATCTAAATGTCCTTTAAACGTTGTAACTGTCCCTGCTTTCACCACTTCCTCTGGAAGTTCATTCCACACACAAGCCAGCTTCTGTCGAACATAATTATCTCTCATGACTTTCGTAACTCTTTTTTCCTCGCACCTAAAAAATCCCTCAGTTTTGAATCCTCAAATCTAGAGAAAAGACATCAGCCCTTCAGCTTCTCTGTAACCCTCATTATTTTATAAACTTCTGTAAAGTTACCCCTTAATCTCATATTCTTCAGCTAAAAAAGTCCCAGCCTATCCAGACTCTCCTCATAGCTCACTCCCTCCTTTCCCAGCAACATCCAGGTTAATCGATTCTCAATCCTCTCCAGCTTAATAATATCAACGTCAGTAACATCAAAGTGATTAGTTAAGGTATTTTCTAAGGGTACAGGGAGTTCAAAACTAGAAGACATAGTCTTAATGTGAGAGGGGAAACATTTAAAAGTGACCTAAGGGGCAGCTTTTTCACCCAGAGGGTGGTGTGCCTATGGAATGAGTGGGCAGGATGACTAGACTGGACACAGTATTCCAGGAGTGGTCTCACCAATGTCCTGTACAACCTCAACATGACATCCCAATTCCGATACTCAAAGGTCTGTCCTATGAAGACAAATGTGTTAAACACCTTCTTAACCACGCTATCTATATGAGATGCAAATTTTAAATAATTAAACCTGACGGCCTATGTTTCTGTACTACAGCACTGCCAAAGGCTCTTCTTTTAATTGTATAGGTCCTGATGTTGTTTGATTTACCAAATCCAATACCTCGCATTAATCCAAACTAAACTCCATCAGCCACCCCTCAGCCCAGTGTGTGATATTACTGTCACCTCACCCTGCCCCTTCAATTTTAAAACGCCCATCCATCTCGAGGAAGGCTACACACTCTGGCTTTGATTTTCACAAAGACCCTGAGCTTGGGTTGCCTTGTGCGGTTAGGGGGAGGAGGGACAGATTGCAGACACAGTCAGTGGGGAGGAGAGGCTGGACAGAAATCAGCGGCCTGGTGTCATTTCATGGTTTTAGGAAAAGGGGAGTCACACGTGAGAGTTGGGTAAGAGTGGTCGGTGTTTTGGGGTCAGAAATTAATCTCTTCCTTCGTCTCTGGTGTACAGTAATAAATATCTATTTGAGACCCTTCATTGAGCAGAGTGTGTCTGCAGGATTTCTTTCCTTAATATTGCAGACTAAAGATAATAGCAATTAAAGATGTTTATAGTTAATTTCGATGGCACAGCACGTATACTTAATATCCTACAGTTGAGACGAATATCTTGCATTTGTTTAACAATACAAAGTGTTTTGTGTCGTTCAGTAATGGGAACCTGATTATAATAAATCCACACCGAGCTGAAAGTGGGCACTAAAATATGACCGAAAATCTGGGTATGGTAGTGTAGTGGATAGTGTCCCTGTCTCTGAGCCAGAGCTCTGGATTTGATTCCAATTGCTGAACTTGTGTGGTAGTGTTCCTAGCTCTGGGCTAGAAGGCCTGTATTCAAGTCCTGCCTGTTGCAGAGGTATGTCACAGCATGTCAGAACAGGCTGATGAACAAACACACAGGAGAATAATGTTACATATTTATGGGTATTGCTGAGTGATGCTAGTATCCTACCTCCGGGCACAAAGGTCCAGACGTAAAGGCCACAGAAGTGTCTCAGGATACATCTGAAAAAACTGATTAAAATGGATTTGGAATTGTGACCTGATGGAGAAGGAAGAGGTGTCAGTATTGAATTTCAGAATTTAGGCACAGGATGACTGAAAGTACAGCCATTCATGTTGATCGGGGTCACATTTCACAGCAGTAAAGGTTTATAAAAGCAGAATGGTCATGGATAGGGTGAGTAGTCATGGGTTTTTCCCCAGGTTAGGGACGTCGAAAACTAGAGGCATTGGTGGAAAGTGAGAAGGGAAAGGTTTTGAGGAGGCCTGAAGGGCACCATTTCACACAGAGGGTGGTGTGCGTATGGAATGAGCTGCCAGAAGAAGTGGTGGAGGCTGGTACAACTACAGCATCTGGGTACTGAGAGACCTGGCGAGCTTTTCCAGCAATTTCTGTATTTCTTTAAAAAATGCATTCAGTCTAACACAGGTATTCTGAATAAATTAATTTTTTTTTAATTTTTTAATGATGCAGGGACATATAAACATATCTTCAAATTGACCAAGTCCATTTTCCACAAAACGCATGGCTCTGTGTACGACAGCAGCAATGATGCACCTACATGGAACAGGGAATGTGATGGAGACATAGTTTGTACAATATAAAAGGAGACCTCACATGGTCCAATTTGGTACAGGTTGACATTACTGTGTGATTCAACACAGAGAGGGAGAAAATGTGATCTGCCTGAGAAGGAATGGCCTATTGCACTCTCTCTCCTTCATTGTTCCTCATCACAGCAATGTGTGCGAGCAAAAAAAAAACCTGTACAGTCATCGTTACCATTCTTATTTTTTATGGAATCCCTGCAGTGTTGAAACAGGCTCTTTGACCCAACAAGTCTATACCAACCTTCCCAACCCATTCCCCTATATTTACCGCTGACGATTGCACATAACCTAGAAATCCCTGAACACTACGGACAATTTAGTATGACCAATCCACCAAACCTACACAGTTTGTGGTAGGAAACTGGATCATCCATTAGAAGCTCACACAGACAAGGGGAGAATTTGCAAACTCCACACAGACAGTCACCCAAGGCTGGAATCGACCCCAAGTCCCTGGTGCTGTGACGCAGCAGTGCTAACCACCGTGCTACCCTTTGGATGATCCCTGATCAGAATTCACTGGAATCTACTCACTGCATAAAGCAAAGGGAATTCAGCCAAATCCAAACTCTCCTAGGACGAAATCTCATTGCGAGCAGCTTGTGTGAGTACAATAAATTCAGATGCAGAATAACGTTTTGGACAATCTTACAATCTTTCCTTTGTCATGAGTTCCACGGTAGGGGAGCCCAGAACAAGAGGGCATAGGTTGAAGGCGAGGGGGATTGATTTAGAAGGGACCTGAAGATAAATGTTTCACACAGAGAGTGATGTGTGTACAGAATGTGCTGTCAGAGAAAGTGGTGAAGGCGGATACAATCGCACATTTAAAAAGTATCTGAAAGCGGAGGGATAATGGCCAAATGCTGGCAAATGGGTCTGGATCAGATTTGATATCTGATCGGAGTGAACAGATTGGACAAACGGGTCTGTTTCCGTTCTGCATGACTCTCTGATTGTTTAAGAGGGATGACGAAAAGTTCTGAAAGGGCCATTCAAGTCGGAATTCTCTTCACTGGAAGTTTATCGTGCCTCTAAGTTCACATTAATTGAAAGCTCTATTAGGTAAATATTTGACAGAGAAATGAGTCATGCACAGTGGGATGCATACAGGAAAGCAGGGCTGAGACCACAACCTGATCAGCCACAATCTTCGTGGCTGGTGGAGAAGGCTCAATGTATCTTATGACCCACTCCTGCTCTTTAATACCATGTTTATGTGTTCCATTCAGCCCCTCATACCTGCTAGACAGAACAGTTGGAGGCTACGTACTCCTATAATCTGGTGCAAAGAAACAGAGGAGACCATTCAGCCTCTCAAGACTGTTACACACGCTTTGAGGTGATTTGGGAAATGTAATTGGAAAACACAGACTGGGTATGAAAGATTTTCCCCTCTCTGCAACTTGTGCTTCATTTGTTGGTCATGCTGTAGAACCCGATTCACTGAGAATGCAGCCCCTGTACCGCACCCAGCGATGATTCACAAAATCCTCTGGGCTTCCTGAATGCAAAATTCAATGAGAAACATTCATTAAAATAATTCCCACTAACTTTCCAATAATATAATGTGAGTGCATCAGAAACAGGGGCAAGTCGTTCACTCCCCAAACCTGCCTTGTCCTTCACTAAGATCACGGCTGATCTGCTCTCGATCTGAAATCCTCTTTAATGCCCAATTCCTCGTAGCCCTCACCTCTCTGACAGATCAATATCTATCTACCTCCGCTTCAAATACTTTCAGTCATCTAGCTCCCCAACACTCTTGAGAAGCGAAATCCTGACATTCAATACCACCTGTTTGAAGAAAACATGTGCTGCTCCTATATCCCGGCTGATTGATGTGAACAAAAGAGGTCGAGACAAGGGTTCAGGTAAAAATGACTGGCCCTGATATCAAGGCAATGGTTGACTTCTGTTGACATCAAGGAGCTGAACTTAATGGGAATCAGAGTAAACTCTCCAGGGTTTGGAGTCAAACATGGCGCAAAGAAAGAAGGGCGTCATCTCCGTCCTGGGCCACCTCTTTGGGAGATCCTCAGGGTAGCTTCCTCTTCACAAACAGCTTCAGCTGCTTCATCCATGTTTCACCGCCACCACACCAATCCCCACCCTCCCCACCATTAGTTCAGAAGTGGGTATGGTAACTGAATTGTCCACAATGTTCAGAACATTTTATGCCCTATCAGCTCCTGAACTGCTCTGTGTCCATGTGAAGCAAAACCCAGACTCCATTGAGATTTGTGCTGTTAAAGTGTCTGTAAAATTCATGTACAAGCACTGCCTGACACTACACATTACCACAGTAAAACAGGAGTTCATTCAGCACCTCACGGTGGTTTCACAGGAATATGAGGAAGTCATTCAGCCCATTGACAGTATTGGAGTAGAACAGGGAGAGCCCATTCAGTGCCTCCAGCCTATTACTCAGGAAGGGAAGGAGTCCAGTGTGATGGACCACACCAGAGCCCCTCGAAAATATTTGAAGGCAGTAGCCCAGACTCTAATGTTATCTTAATTAAAGTAAATGTAAAGTGTCTGTTCCAGATGCCATGTGACTGGTCAAACTACTCGGTGTGAAGCAAAATCCCATTTATTTCAACACGAAAGTTGTAATAAAACCAAAGAAATAGGAATTTAGAATAACGAAATTCTGTTGGCCAGCTTAACAGAATAATAGATCTAGGAACTATTACTAATGAACTAGTCCAACACAGGAAATTCCCAGAAACACAGCCCTTAGCAAAAAGGAAATTTCAGGAATTGAAAACAGCATCAAGAGAAAATTCAGAGAGTAGCAGCCAGGAGACATCCACTGAAGCTTCCAACTCTGTGGAGACCCCAAAAGTTTCTGATGTTACTGAGAAACCAAAACCCAGTGATCCTAACCTGTGAGAGTTGGCCACACCCATTCAGGCTGCATTAAAAGAAACCCAAGGCCTTGGTAGCTGTTTACTCAAGTGGTCTTAACTATCCAGATTGGTAACGATTGTTCAATCTCTCTCTTAAAAGAAACCAGGACAAAATAACCTCTTAAAGCTGCAGCACCATCAAACTTGTCAGCAGATCGAACTGTCAAACAGGAACCAGGGGTAACCCAGTCAGGCCCCTGTCCTTGTCCAATCGGGCAAGGAAGAAGCCAGTCAGTCCCTTGAGCCACTTACACAGGAATAGTAGGAGGCCATTCCCACCTCAGTGTACTTACACGGGGGCAGAATGAGGGTATATATGCTGATTCCTGATGAATGTCTTATGCCCGAAACGTCGGTTCTACTGCTTCTCGGATGCTGCCTGACCTGCTGTGCTTTTCCAGCAATCGACGCTCTACTCTGATCTCCAGCATCTGCAGTCCTCACTGTCTCCTAATCGATGCTCTAACATGATGAACACGTGGAGCAGAAGCTGCACAGACAGACTGTTCCACGTTGTTCCTAATGGCTCCGTTGCTTATGATACGCACGTGGGACTTTAACATGGTTTTCTAGCAGGGAAGCCATATGTCTTGTGTGAAGTCTCAAGAAGGCATATTTCTTCTCCAAGAAGCCAGCCTGGCTTTCTCTATGTAGGGTGGAAGCTGTTGGGAAAAGCTACCTGTTTCAGGCAGAAGGTATTGTGGCTGCTGTTGGGGATTGTGAATAACCTGACGTTCAGTACAGGGTTCACTCACCGAATGCACAATAACGTAGGGAGAGTTAATTTAGGCAAATAAACTATTAGGAAAGTCACGTTGGACTGATGAATGAACTCACTAAGTTCAAATAATGCTGATCTTGTTCATATTGATCTTGTCTAGTGCACGTCCTGTTCAGTGAAACCTGTATGCCTTACTCTGTCCAAGTCTATTTCCACTCTATGATCTGCCTGGACATGCTTCCTGTGATCTGCCTCCACTGCTCAGAAACAAAGTGTTTCCCTGTACTGAGGTACACGTGACAATAAATCAAACCAATCAATCCTGGTTAAAGTATGGAATTTCTCTCCCTGTCAATGTCTGTTTTTGAAATAAGTGTTCGCTGCCACTCCTCATGTTTCAGCATCACTATTTCTTTGAGTCTTACAGCTCTACAGACTAAACACTGAGCTTCTTCACTTTATTCTCATGATACCATCAAACATGTTTGTGGTAAGGAGATCAACCCTTACAAAGGAGATCAAATCTGTAGAGAGTGCCCCAAATACTCTTTCAGCAAGGCTCTACAACTGGAATGCTGGGGGATTTGGCCAATTGGATACACAGTTGGCCTGTTGGTAGTAAGCAGAGTTGAGTGGAAGGATGCTTGTTAGACTAGAGGTTGGGTCCATAGCTGTTTGTTATCTATGATTTTGTTGATAATGTACAAGCCATGATTAGTAAGTTTGCAGATGACACTAAAATAAATGGTAGCTTGATCAGTGAGGAAGTTTATCAGAAATTGCAGCAGGACCTTTATCAGGTGGGCAAGTCGGCCGAGAAATGGCAAATGGAATTTAGTATAGAAGTGTGAGGTTTTGCATTTTGGAATCTCAAATCAAGGTAGGAGTTCCATGCAGCATGGGAGCTACCTACCGCGTATAGTGAGCAGAGAGACCTTTAGCGTTCAGGTGCACGGTTCCCTGAGAGTGGAGTCTCAGGTAGACATTTGGGACACTGGCCTTCATCAGGCAGGACATTGAGTATAGAACTTGGGAATTTATGTTGCAGTCAGACAGGGCTTTGGTAAGGCCGCACTTGGAGTATTGTGTTCAGTTTTGTCACCTTGTTATAGTGAGGATGTAATGAAATTAGAAAGAGTGCAGAAGAAATTTAGGAGGACGTTGCCAAGATCCAATGGTTTGAGTTATAGGGAGAGGTTGGACAAGCTAGGACCTTTTGTTTAGAGTGTAGGAGACTGAGGGGGGACCTTATTAAGCTGTATAAGATCATGAGGAATATGGATAAGGTGAATGCTCTCAGTCTTTTCCGAGGTTTAGAAAATCGAGGACGAGAGGGGATCAGTTTAAGGTGAAAGGGGAAGGAATAAAAGGGGACCTGAGGGGCCACGTCTTTACAGAGGATGGTATGCAGATGAGCTGCCAGCAGATGTGGCTAAGGGGGTACATTAACAACATTTCAAAAGCATTTGGATAAATATGTGCATCAGAAAGGACTGGAAGGATATGGGCCAAGTGCAGGGAAATGGGGTTAGCGTGGATGGACATTTACAAGGTGGAGTCGAATCCCTCTGTAAATTAAAACCAAAGCCCCAGAAAAGCTCGCCTCACCTCATAATCTATTAAAATATGAGCAACACAGATCTCCTACATTCCACTATTTAAACAAAAATTAACAAGTTATTTTCTTAACTTTAATAGTGAAAACTAAACAACAACTATTCACAAATACAAGCCCCTCTTGTCTTAGCTACTTATTACTGACTCCAACTTTGTAGAAATATGCTGTTCTAACAACTCACACATTAAACTTTACAATCTCAAGACCACACAGTATCCATCTTCCCCACTGTGTTCACTCTTCCAGCTGCTGATCTCCCTGGGTTATGTTTTGTTTACTGCAAGGAGGTTTGACATGACCATGTATCTTTGATAGAGAGTGTTTGAGATGGCTAGTTCGCAGTCCTGCTCTACAGCAGTTACTCTGTTGTTGTATAGCAGTGGCTCTCCCTCTAGTGTTCAAAATGCTGAGTTTATATAATTATGTATTTGGTCCTGCTGCAATTTCTGATATAATAATACACATAATTTGATTGCTGTGCAGGTGGCCAAACAATAATATTCACATTCTGTTGGCTTCTGGTATCCTGAACGTTAGTTAATCTCTTTGGTTGTATTTGAATTGTTGTCAAAACAGCAACCAAAACTCAGCTATCAATTTCCTAACTAATGGTGACATGTGTAACAGTCTGAGCTTTAGCTGGCATCTATGGCTGTACTTTCTATTCAGCAAAACCCATTCAGTCTTAAAGTGACCTGACATGCATTTGGCTTCATAACAGCTCCCCACTTCAGGAAAAAAAACATGAACCATCAGAATGAAAAGGCGGCATCATTTCTTTTCTTCTAATTCTTAATTCCATTATTATGAAATACAAAAGTATTCATCTCAGCTATACCATGCATATTACTTCTGCATATATATATATAAAACACTGCAATAACTCAAATCTTATCTCAACTTTTTGCTTTATATCCACGATAACGCATCTGCTATCACATTTTAGGACCCACCGCATGTACATTATGTGGGGTTAAAGTCGGTAAGATAAGACTCAAATGAAATAGTCTCATATTCTGGTCTTTAAATATTCCAAAATTTGCGAGAGATTTGTCGTTGTCCACAACCATCTCCGACAATTCCTTTGTCATATAAACATTAAAATAATGTCAGTCCAAACCTTAATCATTCTCTTTCAATAATGGTGATTTTCTTTTTTTTTCTGGTTGATAGAGATTTTTCGACAAGTAGCCAATTGGCCATTCAATTCCAATTTCATCTTTCTGTATCATTACATCTCCGACCACTATATCCCGAGCATTAAACACAATTATCAAATGGTTTCAAAATATTTGGTGCAGATAAAGCTGGTGTGGTAATTAATCCTGCTTTAAAATTCTCAAATGCTTCCTGCCATTGGTCTGTCCACCACAATTCTGTGTTCTTATTTAATAACTCCATCAGTGGTGCCAATATACTGCGAAAGTTTGGGGCAAACTTCCGATAGAATCCACTCAGTTCCAAAAATCATGCATCTCTTTCTTCGAGGATGGTCGTGGAAATTCCTCAAAGCGCTTCGTCTTTGTGTTTCATGGGGTCAATCTTCCATGTCCAATGTAATGTCCTGAGAATGTCCCCTCTGCCTTCGTGAATTCTGTTTTCTTTAAATTTATTACAAAGTTTGCTTCTTGTAATCGTTCAACATGCTCTGCCAACTGTAACATGGGAGCTTTCAATCATTTGCTAAACATCACTACATCATACAGATAAATTGCACAATTTGTTCACCTGGCCGCAACTCTGTTCCTGAGTCTTAAATGTGGCTGGAGCATTATTCATTCACATGACATACTCGATAAAGTTTTTGTCATACCCGTTATCTTTACCAGATATTTTAACTGACTGAACATTTTTTTAATTTGAAAGGGGCCTCTAAACCTGGCTTTGAAGGGATTTCCTACCACTGGTGACAATACTAATACGTCATCCCCACAGGAAATCAACAAAGTTTCAGAGTTTTTTTATCTGCCACCTGCTTCATTCCATGCTGTGTCCTCTTCAGGTGCTGTTGACATAACTCACCTACTCCATCTAATCTCTCCCTCAACTCACATACATAATCCAAGTCTGAGATATCCGGCTTTGGTCCTGTCAGTTTATATTTGATTAATTTCAAAGGACCTCTCACTGCATATATGGATGTCAACTCAAAGGAAGTAAACTGAGTAGATTTATTTGGGGCATCTCCGATGGCAAGCAAGTTAATGGACACCTTTATCACAATCATTCAGGCAATCTTGATAGTACGTTGTTAACATGGTCTTCAGTGTCTGATGCTAACTTTCCAAGGCTCCCTGGGATTCAGGATGGGACGCCCTGGATTTGAAGTTCTGTATGCCAAAGCTATCCATGACTTCCTTAAACAGCTGAGCGGTAAAATAGACCCTTGGTCTGACTGAATTTCTCTGAGTAGCCAACAGCGAGAAAAGAAAGCTGCCAACTCCTCCACCTCCCTGTTTGCCTTAGACACTCCAATAATCGAATTGCCTCTGGCAATCTTGTGGACACATCCATTATGGTCAGCAAATATTGGTTTCCACTTTTATTTTAGAAAAGGCAGCTATACAATTAATCATAACCCACGTGAAAGGTTATTCAAGTGGAAGAATTGGCAACAAAGGAGCTGGTTTTAATACTGCCTGTGACTTACGTACGATTTGGCATGCATGATGTCCAACAAAAATTAACCACGTCCTTGTGCATTTCAGGCCACTAGAAATGCTTCCGTATCTTAGCCTGAGTCTTCCGTACACCTAGCTGGCCATCTGCAGTTAGTTCTTGTGCAAAACATAATGCTGTATGCTACCGGTAACACAATCTGGTTCACTTCAGTCCATTTCCCTTCTGCACTGACCTAACGTGGTCTCCGTTTTAATTTTAGGATTCTATCTTGAAGTTAATAATGTTCGACAATACATTCTGATTCCTTCTCTCCCTCTCTCTTTCTCTCTCTGTATATATATTCTTCGTCCATTAGCCTTTCAGGATGAAACACCTCTGCCTTACCCTCTACCTGTTCAGGTTTTTCCTACACCAAACAGGGTGTCAGGTAACTGAACATAAACTCCTTTGTTTCTTTCTTTCATTTTTCCTTCCTGCTGTAAATTATGACAGTGGGATCTTGTTACTACACTGTCTGGAAAAATTCCTGGGTATTTTTTCTTTTAACTCCACAGTTCCTTAGTCTTCCTTTGCCTTCTCCACTACAAGTGGTACCTCTCACATCTTGGATCCCAACTACAAAAGCAAACTGTATTCCTGGAACTGATACTGTCGCTCATTCTCACTGTTACTTCCCCAAACTTGATTTTACATTCCAACCTGATGTTACACCAGGGAATGCTTAATTTCTGTCCCATTCCACAAATTATCACGCTCTTGAATAATATGTCACAAAGAGTGAAAATACTTCCATCTCTTACTATAAGAGGCCGAGAGAAAGTGAGGACTGCAGACGCTGGAGATCAGAGTTGAAAATATGGGGCTGGAAAAACACAATAGATCAGGCAGCATCCGAGAGCTATAAGAGTTGACATTTCAGGCATAAATCCTTCATCAGGAAAGTGGGGGGTAAGGTCGGGGCAAGGGGGCTGAGAAATAAATAGGAGGGTGGGGCTGGAGCTGGATGGACGGGAGCTTGGAAGGCGATAAGTAGATGCAGGTGGGGTGTGATGGAGATAGGTTGGAGAGGAGGGTGAAGTGGAAAGGTGGTAGGACAGTTGGAAACTTCAAACCATACAGCATCAACATCAACTTCACCAATTTCCAAATCTTCCTTCCCCAACCTCATCACAGATCCAACCGTTCAAATTAGCACCACCCTCTTGAACTGTTCTAATTGTCCATCTTCCTTCCCACCTATCGACTCCACCCTCCCCTCCGACATGTCACTATCACTCCCACCTACATCTTCCTAGGCCCTTCCCAGTGACCCTCCCACCAGCCCAGATCCTACCCTCCTATTTATCTTTCAGCCCCATTTCCCCCCCCCCCCCCCCCACCGCCACAATCCTGATGATAGGTTTATACCTGATACTTCGACTGTCCTGCTCTTAATATGCTGTCTGATCCATTGTGCGTTTCTGGCACCTCACTTCTCAACTATTAGAGACTGAGCAGTTCCGGTATCTCACAAAATTATTATTTATTGTCCTCCTTCCCCCCACCCCCTCCCCCCAACACCTTCTGAGTAAACTTTATCCACAGAGGCGAATTCTTTATAGAGACCAGACACTGACTCTGTACCCAGACTGTGCACTCTCCTGTAGCTCCTTGGAGACTTGGGGTCTTCTTTACCAGGTTCTCTAATGCCACTGTCTTAACCTCTTTTATGGCATCTTTGCCCAAAGTGTCTTCCTTCAACGCCCAGCACGGTGTGTCCCAGCTTACTGCAGTGAAAACACCTTTTCCCAGTGCTCTTCTTCAACCATTGGCACTGTAATTCTTTGTGTTCCACTCCGTTATAGTGAGTACACCTGAGGCCTTTCACCACCTTTCAACCCCCTTGCGCTCATTTTTCACCTGTGGTAAACTATTGCCAATGTGCTTTACTCTATGTTTTGCAGTGTAGGATCTCCCCTTCTCCCAATTTGTATCCCTCACACGATGAAAATCCTCCCAGAAGCTAAATTTCATCTCATGCACCAATACATATTTACCTGCCATTTCTGCTACGCTTCTCACTTCTTGAACTTTATGTTAATCACATGAATTCTTACCATCTCTAGAAGTGAGTCTTTAAACTCCTCCAGCAGAATAAGCTCCCTTCGAGCCTCTGAGGTCTTATCCATTTTTATGGCCCGCACCCATCTATCAAAATGACTGTGTTTAATTCTTTCAAACTCAACAGAAGTGTGACTTGGTTCTCTCTCTATTTTTCTGAAACTTTGTCTATATTCTTCTAGTACCAACGCATCACCACTCAAAATAGTGAGATTGACAGCTGCATAATCTCTTGAGCCATCATCTGACAGCGCTGCACATGCCTCACTAAATGTGCCCACCAGCTTTGTCTGAACGAGCATTACCCGCAAGTTCACAGGACACGCCATCTACTGAGCTATTTTCTCAAACAAAATGAAAGAGGTTTTGATTTTTTTCACCGAAATATGGCAAGGTATTAACATAGTTGTATACATCCCGACATTCTCCCTTCATCTCCATCCTGTTAATTTAACTCTTGTCTAATTCCCAACTTCTGAATTTCAAATTCGCTCTCTCTCTTTCTTTAGCCTCTCTTTCTCTTTCTTCTCTCTCTGTTTACATCTCTTTCTTTATTTTCTAACTCCAGTTGCCATATTTGCAATTCATGTTTTCTCTAACTCTACTACAGTTGCCTGTTTCTCTGATACACAAAAGTGCTTGACCAACTCCATTACAATTTCAGCTTTCCTTTTGTGCCTGGTTCAACCTAATTCCAACCTATTTGATAATTCTAAAAATATTCCTTCTTCTGTCTTTGTAAACTTCCTTGGCAAATTTTGGAACCTCTTTATTTATGTTAAAAGCCATTTCTCTCACTTTTAATTTAACCAACTACAAGTTAACAAAATTAAATACATTTTCCCACCGGTTTTATTTGAAGATCTAGGTCACTAATTACTACGTGCTGGAATCTGCTGGGAACGTTTGTACCCAAAATCTGTTCAAATCTGTCCAAATCCCATACCGCAAGGCCACAAACTGTTATGACATCAATTTCGAACCACTCTGTTGATTAAAACCACACACCCAGAAAAGCTCACCTCCCCTCGTAATCTGTTAAAACACGAGAACTCCCAAATGCCACTAATAAAAGTAAAATAACAGTTTATTTTTTATGCAAGTTAGCTGGTTGTGCGTGAAGGTTTGTTTTCAGATCTTTCAACACCATGACTAGGTAACATCGTCAATGAGAGTCTCCGCTGAAGCACTGGTGGTATGTCCCGCCTCTCTATTTATATGTCTTGGTTTTTATGGTGGGTGATGTCATTTCCAGTTCTTTTGTTTTAGAAGAGAAGATAGATAGGATCTAAATTCATGTGTTTATGGATGGACTTCTGGTTAGAATGCCATTCCTCTTAGAACGTCCTTCCGTGTCTTAGGATGTGTGTGCGTTGTCCAATCGAAGTGTTGCCTTTCTTTGTCTTTATGTGCGGTATATAGTGCCAATGTCGTATCTTTTGGTGGCCAGTTGGTGTTCATGTATCCTGGTAGCACGACAACAGGACCATTTCAATGGCGGAAAAATAATGTTATACACACTGTTTAATGTGTAGATAAGAAACACTTTTCATATGTGCACAACAGTCTAAATGAACAACGGAGTCACAGTTAGCGAAAAATGATGCATATACCAGCACATGATGTATAAAATTTATAAAACATTATTAGATGCTCATCTAAAGTGATATGTTCCCCTTTTCTCAATTTTCCCTTTTTTTCTGGAATTCTCGACTATAATCTCTTATTCTCACCAGGATGTGTGTTATAACTTCTAGCTTCTGGTATCCCAACTTATTTCAGTTCATCCAATTTCTACAGGGAATTCAATATATTGTTCTTCTGGGTTCTTTCCAAAGTTAGTTTCTGTCATATCATTGGAGATAAAAATTCTGCCATCAGACACAGCATTTGAACACATTGCTCTGTTATACATGCACTACACAAAGGACCGCAGCACGCAGGCATTGCCAAAACATTGAGGGATGCACATGTAAAACTTTCAATAATCAAGTTTTTTTCATTTTTAACATTTCCTCATGTATATCCTCTCTCTCGTTCTCTCTTTGTATCTAGTTAAGAAATTTACCAATTATTCTTCACGTCCCTTCTCTTAAAACTACTCCTTTTGGTTTATATCTATTGCTCTCTTCGTGATGTAATGTGATCATAATTGAGCTTTTTTTACTACAAAGACATGTGGGAGGAGTTGGCCAGAGTTAATTGGTAGGGGAGCCGAGCAGGAAAGACCATGGAGCAGCAATGACAGGAGTTTCTGGGGATAATTCGGAGGATATCAGAAATTCATCCGAAAGGAGGTGAAACATACTCACGGGAGGACAAGGCAGCCATGAGTGATAAGGCATCAAACCAAAAGAGGAAACATACAATGTGGTGAAGATGATTGGGAATCCAGGCAATTCATTGGCTCTGAAACTACATAAGGCTGGCATCACTAACACTACAGAGCTCTGAATCATGGTCAGAGTGAGAAACAGAGGGAAACACATTCACCTCAAACACAGAAGATGGCATTACTGAAGGAAAGCTGCAGATGAATTAAGTAATTGCAAAAAACCAGTTAAATGCTTTTGCAGAATGTGTCAGATTGGAAGCATGACCCGGGGAGCGACCCTCAGCAGAATGAGAGATTGAAAATGGAAGTATTTCAACATCAGTAACCAGAGTAGGTCACTGAGTACAGGGCTGATGGGAGAATGGGTCTCAGTGAGAATTGGGGAACAGACAGCAGAATTGCACTGCAGATATTGCAGCTCAAAACTGTGTATTTTTGTAGTGCTGTGAACCACAGCAGCAGGAGAAGCAGAACAGCATTCAACCACAACCTGCAACTTTTCTGCCCAGGGATAATCTCCTCAGTCTGTCATTACCATCAACACGACATATGTTTTAGTAATGACTGTGGGTGAACATGTCAGGGTGAGAACCACGTGAACTTAAACCTGATACGAACACATTAAAGCTACAACACTTGTCAAATAGATCTGATCGAAGCTCTGCAGTCCTGCCACATTCAGTCATAAATGGTGATGGAAGATTAATCAAATGACTGGAGGAGAGGATTCCATAAGTATCCCCATACTACATAACAGAACTGCCATGTACACCAGTGTAAAACACAAGGATGTCGTATCTGCACTATTCTCAGCCAGAAGTGTTGAGTGGATGATTCACCTCACTCTCGTCATGATGGCCACAGAATCACGGATGCCAGTCTTCAACCAATTCGATTCATTGCACGTGACATGGAGAAACAGCTGAACACAGAAGATACAACAAAGGCAATGAGCCCTGGCACCATTCCTGCAATAGGATTGAAGACTTGTGCTGCACAACAAGCCGTGTCCCTGGGGAAGCTGTTTCATTCCAGCTCCAACGCTGACACCTACCTGGCAATGTAGAAAATTTACTCAGCTATGTCCGGTCCTTTAAGAGGAGTATAATTACAATCTGACCAATTACCACTCCCTTAGTCCCATCACGACAGTCACATTGGTGGGAGTTCTTTTTGACAGAGCTATCAAGCAGCACAGAAATAACCTGCTCAGTGTGGTTTCCGATAGGTTCCCATGTGGAGATGGTCCTGTTGTGGAAATGTCACTGGATTACTAATCCATACCAGGATAATGGTCTGGCAGCTGGTGGAAATAAAATATAAATGATATAATATTAAGATGCAAAATCTCGCATCAGTAGCAGTGACCTTGAAGCCAATGTCGAATGTAAACACCAATTTCCTTCCCCAATGTATTTTCAGGAATTGAGTCTCCCATGCTTTCCTGGTCTGGCCTAAACGTGACTCCAGACACACAGACATATGATAAACTGTTCAATGGTCTCTGAATCGGCCAATCAAGACACTATATTGTCTAAAACTGCTTTGAGTTCTTAAAGGATATACCTGGACAGAACAACCAGCCCCAGCCCGTATCGGAAAAGGGAACAGGAAACGCAGGTCTATTGTGCCCTGCACAGACTTCCTTCCTAACATCTGAGAGTTGTGACAACTTTTACAGAGTTTCCCACAGACGGCACAGAAACATCAGGAAAGGAGTAGGCCATTCAACACATCGAGCCTTCCTCAATGTCGTTCATGTTCAAACATATCCACAATGCACTTATCCCACACAATGAATATATCCGTTAATGTGATTAACCTTGGAAAGCTATAAGTGCAGTAGTCCCTTTGGTCTGTCGAGTTTGCTACACAATTCAATATAATGATGTCTTGCTCTTTATTTCTACACCATACTCCTGCTCACCCAACATCCCTTTACTGTATCTAAATCCGTATTTATATTCAGTGTCTTGACATCCAGATTCGGGCACATTCGCCACGTTCACCACTCTCTGAATGCAGACATTTTTTCTCATCTCATGCAGAATGGCCTATCTGGACCTAGTACTGTGGTCCCTTGTGTTAGACACCATAGCCTGGGGAATTATCATCCCTGCTTCCAATCTGTCACACCCTGTCAGAGTTTTATATATCTCACTGAGATCTCCACTCATTTTCGTAAACTCCATGGAATACAGCCCAGTTGTCCCAAACTCTGCTCCCACAATAAGCCTGTAATTCCAAGATCAAAAAGAGAAAATGCTGGAAAATCTCAGCAAGTCTGGCAGCATCTGTAAGGAGAGAAAAGAGCTGACGTTTACAGTCTAACTGACCCTTCGTCAAAGGGTCAGTTAGACTCGATATGTCAGCTCTTTTCTCTCCTTACAGATGCTGCCAGACTTGCTGAAATTTTCCAGCATTTTCTCTTTTCTAGTTTCAGATTCCAGCATTGGTAATAATTTGCTTTTAATCCCAGAGATCATTCTGGTCATCCTTCACTGCTCTCCTTCAATGTCAGGATTTCCCTTTATGAGGTACGGAGACCAAAACTGCACACAATATTGCACAATGTTTGAGATGGGTTCTCACCAACGCCCTGTAGAGCTGCAGTAAGACACCCTTACTCCTGCATTCAAATCACTCTGAAATGAAGGTCAGCACACCATTCACCTTCCTAATTGATTTCTGTTCCTGCAATATTGTTTTCAGTGACTGGTCTCCAGGGAGTTCCAGATCCTTTGAAATGTTACAGCTCCCCACTTGGTGGGTCTATGTACACTGGTCAGCGTGTCAATGCCATTCCCAGTATTTATTTCTGGGTTCAGAACTCAGTGCACTGCAGGGACCTCGGACAGCTGCCAGAAGGAAGGAACAAAAAGAAGCATGCGTCCGTTTGTAGGTCATCATGTTTCAAACAATCTCTTTTTAAACGATAGGCTTCCTATCTATTGTTTCCGCCAAGGGCACACCATCACCTTTACCCACCTTACTCTCCATCTGCCCATTCTCTTCACTTTTCTTAGTCAGCGAGAAGCTTTTGTGCAACCTCCTCATCCACTCACAATACAACATCATTTAGTGCTGTCAGCAGGATGGGATATATTGTATTTGATTCCCACAACCAAATGTTTAATAGGTATTGTGAACAGTTGGGACCCAAGCACCGATCCCTGTGATACCGCAGCAACTTTCCTCTGTTAAAAAAAATGTTTTTCAATTTATTAATTTCGTGAATCTGGGTGTGACTGGCTGGTCCAGCATTTGCTGCCTGTCCCTGGTTGCTCTTAAAAAAGTGGTGGTGAGCTGCCTTGTTGAACCGCTGCAGTCCACTGTGGATTCAGTGATAATAGCACCATTGAATGCCAAGGGGCAGTGGTTGGATTATACTTTAGTGGTGATGGTCACGGTCTAGCATTTGTTTGGCCTGAAGATTTCTTGACATTTGTCAGCCTGGATACTGACCAGATCTTGTCGCATTTGGACATGGGCTGATTCAGTATCTGAGGAGCCACTAATGTTGCTGAACATTGTGCAATCATTGGCGAACATCCACACTTCTGACTTTTTAGTAGAGGGAAGGTCATTGACGAAGCAGCCCTGAAGATGTTTGGGACTAGACCACTGCCTGAAGGACTCCGACAGACTTGTCCTGGAGCTGAGTTCACTGACCTTTATCAACCATAACCATCTTCCTACGTGTCAGGTATGATTCTAACCAGTGGGGAGTTGTTCCCTCGTGCCCATTGATTCCAGTTTTGCTAACACACCTTGATGCCACACTTGGTCGATGGCAGTCTTGTTTTAAAGGGCTGTCACTCTCATTCCACATCTGGAATTCAGCTCTTTTGTCCATGTTTGAACCAAGGTAATGAGATCGGGAGTTGAGTGACACTGGTGGAGCCCAAACTGGGTGTCATTGACCAGGTTATTGCTGAGCATGTACTGCTCGAAAACATTGACACCTTCCATCACATTACTGATGATCGAGAGTAGACTGATTGGGTGGTAATTAGCCGGATTGGATATGTTCTGCTTTTTCTGTATAGGCGATACTTAGGTAAATTTCCACTTAATTGGGGAAATGTCATTGTTGAAATGGTATTGGAACAGCTTAGCTAGGGCAGTGACAAGTTCTACAGCACAAGATTTCAGGACTATTCATGCCAGAATGTTATCAGCATGTGTCCCCTTTGGGGTATCCAGTGTCTCCAACCGTTTCTGGATATCGTGTGGAGTGAACCAAATTGGCTGATGACTGACAACTGAATTGCTGAGGACCACTGAAGTAGGCCGAGATGGACTGTTGCGAATGCATCAACTTTACATTTTGCACTGAAGTGCTGGGCTCTTCCACCATTAAGGATGGGGATACTTGGAGAATCTCCTCCTTCAATGACTTGTTTAATTGTCCATAACTATTCTCAACTAGAAGTGGAAGGACTGCAGAGCTTAGATCTGAACCGTTGCTTGTGGGATCACTTAGCTCTGTCTTTCGCTTCCTGCTTATGCCAATTGGCACGTGAGTCATCCTGGTTGGTGGCTTCTTGTTGACACCTCTTTTTCAGATATGTCTGATGCTGCTCCTGCCCTCCAGCACTCTCTATGAATCCAAGGTTATTTCTCTGGCTTGATGGTAATTTTTGTGAGGGGGTATGCCAGGCCATAAGGTTGTGGGGGAGTACAATTCTGCTGCTATTGCTGACCCATAGCACTGTGGAAACCCAGACTTTAGCTGTTAGATCTGTTTAAGTCTGTCATATGTAGCATGGTGATAGTGCCATTCCAACTTATGGAGGTTATTCTCAATGTAAACGTGTTACTTTGTCTGTGCAATGACTCTGCGGTGGTCACGTTTACTGATACTGTCATGGACAGTTTCTTCTGCAGCTGGCAGATTAGTAAGGATGTGGTCAAGTATGTATTTTCCTCTTGTTGGTTCCTTCACCAGCTGTCACAGACCCAGTCTCTCAGTTATATCCCTTAGGACCCGAACAGCTCGATCAGCAATGCTGTTGCCGAGTCACTCTTGGTGGTGGACACTGAAATCCCCCACTCAGACTACGTTTTGCGCCCTTGCCACCCTCAGTGCTTCCTCCAAGCGTTGGTAAGCATGGAGGAGTACTGATTCATCAGTTAAAAATGGTAGTACATGGTAATCAGCAGGAGGTTTCCTTTCCAATGTGCAAACTAACGCCATGAGACTTCGTGGGATACAGAATCACTGTTGAGGTCTACAACAGTGAGAGCAATTCCCTTCCAACTGTATCCCACTATGCCGCCTCATCTGCTGTGTCCGTCCTGCTGGTGAGACAGGACATATCTGGGGAAGATGATGGGGAGTCTGGGACATAGTCATGGTCACAGAATCAAACCTTATAGACAATGTCAGGCTTTTGCTTGAGGAGTCTGTTTATTTCTATTCACTGTTTCCTGCCAGCTGTCCCATTCTAGAAACATGTCCATATCTTCGCACCAATTCACTAAGATTTGATTTTGCAAAATGGACTTGGAGTTTTACCAAAAGAATTTCTGAAAATCCAAATGTTTTACACCCATTGCTTCTATTTCATTTGTCTCCCAGTCTGTTTCTCAAAAATAATTCCCATTTCTTAAATCTATGTTCGTGTTTTCTGTGATTATTAGTTCAGCCCCAATAATTTCTCCTAAACCATTCACTTACTATGCTTTATGTTCCATGTATTATATCGTTTTCCACACCAGACTTGGTTTTCCTATTATTGGTAGAAAGTTCTGTGAAGACAGAACTGAAGCAGCTGTTTCATAGTTCTGCCATTTCCCTGTTCCCCATTCTCCATTCTCTGGTTTCAGATTGGAAGGAAGCTGCACTTGTTTTCTGTTATTTCTTACATTGACATTATTTGACAAGCTATTACAGTTCAGTCTTATAACCCTTATGAATATACCCTTCAGAAACACAACAATTCCTGCCTTAGCTGCTCAATGACTGATTTTGTATAGCCACACACTCACAGGAGTATACATTCTGTACTGTCAGAAATACAGCGGTGAGAAATACAATAGTCCCACTTTCCTACACCAGGCCGATAGCCGGGAATGATATGACACTTCCAAGTACTCGTTCACGCACTTTTTAATGGTTGTGAGGATACCCGTGATACCTCTCCTCTCAAGGAGTAAATTCCTGACATCAACATCCTCTGGGTGAAAAATAACAATCTTTAAATTCTCACTAAACTTCAAGCCCTTCACTTTAATAGTGTGCTCCCTTGTTCTTGACCATCCGAATGAAATGAACAGCTGCTGTCTATCCACCCTGTCCGTGTCGCTTATAATCTTATCCTTCTGAATCACGGACCCCGCAGCCTTCTCTGCTCTCAAGAAAACAACCCGAGCTTACGTAGCCTCTCTCTATAGCTGATATGCTCCATCCCAGGGAACATCCTGATGAATCTACTCTGCACCCTCTCCGGTACAATCACATCCTTCATGTAATGTGGTTCCCAGAACTACACACAGTATTCCATCTTGGCCTACCAGAAGACCTGTACAGCACTTATAACGTACACCCCAATTAATAAATGCTACACCCAAGGTCCATTTCTTAACTAACCTATTACCATGTCCAGTCACATTCAGGGATGTGTGGAGAAGCACCCTCTGAGCTTCCTAGTGTGCTGCCATTCATTGAGTCCTCGCCTGTCTGCTTCCTTCTTCCAAATTGCATCGCCTCATATTTATCAGGTTTATATCCCATATTCCATTAATTCAATCCATCTGTATCTTTCTGTAATCTAAGACTTTCCTCCTCACTGCCAAACAACCGGGCAAACACAAACTTACTTATCACAACCTCCACCCGATCCACCCAACAATACCCCCCCCACGCCCATTCACATCTGCAACATTTAGGTTTACCACAAATAACAGGGACGCAGCACTTATCCCTGTGTCACGCCAGGGGATACTGATCTCCAGTCACACAAACAGCCTTCTCCACCATCCCAGTCTCCTGCCATTAAGACAATTTTCGTTGTAAATTTTCAAGCTTTTGGAAGGTCGAATTTGAAAGCTGAATATAGGATTAAGGATAGGATTCTTGGAAGTGTGGAGGAACAGAGGGATTTTGGTGTGCACATCTTTCTTATAATACGGCGACCAGAACTGGACGCAGTATTCCAAGTGCGGTCTTACCAAAGTGTATTAGAGTTGCAGCAAGATCTCACGACTCTTAAACTCAATCCCCCGTTAATGAAAGCCAAAACACCATATGCTTTCTTAACAACCCTGTCCATTTGGGTGGCCATTTTAAGGGATCGATGTACCTGCACACCAAGATCCCTCCTGTCAATGTCCTGCTGCAGCCTACAACAGCCCTCTATACTGTCAACGACACCTCCAACCTTTGTGTCGTCTGCAAACTTGCTGACCCATCCTTCAATCACCTCATCCAAGTCATTAATAAAAATTACAAACAGTAGAGACCCAAGGACAGATCTCTGTGGAAAACCACTCACCACTGACGTCCAGGCAGAACATTTTCCCTCTACTCACACTTGCTGTTATCGGTTGGCCAGCCAATTCTGTATCCAGACAGCTAATTTCCCCTGTATCCCATTCCTCCTGACCTTCGCAATGAGCCTGCCATGGGAACCTTATCAAATGCCTTGCTGAAGTCCATATGCACCACATCCACAGCTCGACCCTCATCAACTTTTCTAGTCATGTCCTCAAAGAACTCGAATTCTGTTGCTGCCTCCTCCTTCTCCCAAGTAAAACACATGTGAAGATCTCATGTCACAATCTCTCAGTGTTCTCCAGCTTCAAACACAGATTGCCCCCTTGATTTGTGATGGACACTAACTGTTCACTGATTATTCTGTTCTATGTGTGGTCCATGTAGAATATCATGGGATTCTTCCTAACGGCACCTGCTTGCAGTTCTCCATGTCCTCTGTTATTCAGTCCCCTCTATGTTTCTAAGATTCACTACAATCACCTCTCATTATTTGAAATTCGAGATCACAGGCTGAGTGTCCCAATCAAACAATCTTGCCACTTTAGGGATTAATCTGGATATTGCCTTTTGCAGTTCCTCTATACTGAGTATATTCGTTTTTTGATGGGGACTCCACAGCAGTACACAATACTCTCAGTATTGTCAAACACGCCATGCAACGGGTGCATGACATCTTCTATATTCCAGTTACAATCACATGAATGTAAACATAATTGTTACTTTCCCATTTGCATAAGTTCTGCCCAATACATTCCGCTTTAACTTTTCTGATGATATTAGTATGTGAGTTCTTAATAAACGCTCCTGTATATCGAACTATACGTTATCCATTGATTCCTCATGGGTGAAGACTACAAGAATCATATTAAATCTATTACAAAAGATTGTTTGCCATTTCTGATTTTCCTTTCATCGATGCATTATCGCACTCCCCAGTTATGTTATTACCTTCTATATATCCAGTAGCATGCACTTTGTAATTGAAATCAACAGACACGCTGCTGCGGATGATACGTTACAGGTCTGTAGTTCCCCACTCTCCATCTTCATCCGTTCTTAAACTGGCGGATAATATTTATAACCGTCCCTTATCCCGATTGGCTCCCTGCTTTTCGGGAATGTGTCGGAAAATAACATGAAAATGCGTAATGCAATCAATATGGCTATTGCTGAAATTTTTGTGTGAAGCAAGTCTAGTCTGTCAGATTTATCAACACTCAATCCAGCTGTCCTTTCAAATGCTACCTCATCACTGATATGAATGAACTTAGACTTTATTTATACAAGCCCCATGGTCACTTGGTATTTCTGGGAGAATTTCTGGATATTCTTCCATGAAGACAGACACAAAGAATCTGATTCTTTTCCCTATAATGTCTCTGTTCTTTACAATAAATTACCCTGTCCGCACACTCACTGTTCCACGTTTGAACTTGTTTTTAGTTTTGTTTCAGACATTGTTAGAAGCTTTATAGCAATTTTTATGTTGTTTCTTTGTTTGCATGCTTCTTCGCTTTTTGTTTTTTTTTCCCTCAGTTTATTGGTCCGAATTTGCTAGCTCCTATATTTCTCTGAATCCACTGGCTTACTACAACACTTGGCATTTTTTGTAAGCTGCTTCCTTTGTTCTAATAGGGAGATGGCGGGATGTGAATGTGATAGCTCAGAGAGGAGGGTGGAGTGGCTAGGTGGGAAGGAAGAATGACACATATGAACATTCTGGATGGCGGTGCCGAGTTGGAAGGTTAGACTGGGATAAGGTGGGATTTGGAGAAATGGAGAAATGGGTGAAATCCACATTGATCACTTGTGGTTGAAGGGACCCACGAGGGACGATGAGGCTTTCTTCCTCCATTACTCAGGTGGTTAGGGTTTGGTGATGGAGGAGGCCCAGGACCTGCATGTCCTTGGTGGAGTGGGAGGGGGAGTTAAAGTGTTTAGTCACAAGGTGGTGACGTTGGCCAGTGTGGCTGTACCAGATATGGTCTCTGAAATGATCCTGTGCCCCAATGTAGAGAAGACCACATTGGGTTTAATGGATGCAGTCGATGAGGCGTTCTGTCTCCCTTCATCACCTTTCACTTTCAACCCCTCCTTCATCTACCTCTCACTTTCCAGGCTTCCTCCCCCTTCCACATACCCCTCCCATTTATCTCTTATTCGCCCCCCCCCCCCCACCCCGGTCCACAAGCCTCTTTCCTGATGAAGTGCAAATGCCTGAAACGTCGATTCTCATTCCACTAATATGCTGCCTGACCAGCTGTGATTTTCCAGCAGCACATTCTTCGACTCTGACCTCCAACATCTGCAGTCTCCACTTTCTCCTCACAACTTCAGGGCTTACATGAATCAGATTCATAATGGTTACTTCAAATAAAACATAAACTGTTGTGTATACAAACATCAGAAAACCAGTACAGTCTGCACCGTGCTTCATTGTCGAGTATGCAGCCTAACAACAACAGGGATCCCTATTTGATTCCAATCTCGGGTGACTGTTTGTGTGGAGATTGCAGATTCTCCCCGTGTCTGGGTGGGTTTCCTCGGGTACTCCGGTTCCCTCCCACAGTCAATGGATCTGCAGGTCAAATTAATTGGCCATATTAAACTGCCAATAGCAGTAGGTACATTAATCAGAGGGAAACCGGTTTGGGTGGGTTACTCTTTGGAGGGTTGATGTGGACTTTTTGGCCTGAAGGCCCTGTTTCCATACTGTAGGGAACCTAATCTTAAATAAAAAGTTGCGGTCACTTTTCCCAAAAGGTCGTTTACAGCAAAGTTTTTAATTAGCTCTTCTGATCATTCTACACTAATTCCTAGAAAAAACTGATTTCGACTTCGGTGCTCGAAATAATGTTAATACAAGCCATCTCCCGCATGCTCATGAAATTCTTTCTTCCCAGCATTAGCATTCAATTGGGTTAACATAGCTTAGATATAATTTAGACAGCACATTATTACTGCAGTCCCCACAAACGTGTATATCCCATTTCCTGCTTTATAATCCAACATTTGGATTGCAGCTTTCACTTTAATATATAACTCCCATCAATGTTTGCTTCTCATTGCTGTTTCTGAGGTCCACCTTTCAGGGTTCATTGAAACCTCAATGAAGTTAGTTCTGGGGAGACTAATGGTAGAAATCATCTCGCCACATCAGTTATGATCTTCTCAAGCTTTATTCGGAGATTTTATCCAGATTTTCTGTTATGCTGGTGAAGTAGAGAAGGAAAACGATTTTTTCAACAATGCTGTGTATTCGCCGCGACAGCTGAGACAGCTCTAACCTGGGTGGGAACCTTACAGCAGGCTGGTAAACCGTTGCTGCGACTGTACAGGTTCTTAATGAGATCACATCTGGAGTACTGTGTGCAGATTTATTCTCCTCAGTGAGGAAAATATATTGTTACATTGGAAGCAGTTCTCCGATGTTTCCCTCAACTGATTCGTGTAATAAAGCTTTTAGTTTATAAGGAAAGGATGGCCAGGTTGATCCAATAAACATTGGACTTTACAAGAATAAAAGATGATCTTATTTTTACATAGATGACCAGAAGGTGTGAGCAACCGAAGCCAATTATACACATAATGGAGAAATCCATGCCATTCTCCAGCCTGTTACACAGGAACAACACAAGGATATTCAGGCTTTCAACACTGTGACACCAGAACAGGACGAGGCTATTCAGCCCTTGGAGCCTGATATACAGTTACAAGAGAAGGCCAATCAGCCCCTCGAGTCTGTAACACTGGACCCAGAGTAGACCACAACGGACCAGTATCCTATTACACAGCAAATGGATCAGTCCATTCAGCCCCTGCAAGTCTGTTACACAGGAAATGGAAGAGGCCACACAGTGACTAGAGATTGTTATGCTGGGATAACAGGAGGCCATTCAGCCCCACTGAGCCTGTTACAAGTGAATTGGATAAGGATACAATGTATCTGAGACTTTTCTTATGAGAAAGGCGGAGGTAATTCAGGCACGTGTCTGTTGTTAGGGAGCAGGATAAGACCAATCATAGAAGACCTCGGTCCCATGTCAGGAATGCATGAGGAGACCGTTCAGTTTCTCCAGCCGTTACGGAGGAATATGAGAAGACCCATTATCCCCGACCCCTCTAACACATCAACAAGAGGAGGTCATTCTGGCCTTGGAGCCGACAAAATGGGAGCACCCAAAAGACGTCAGCCCATCAGGTTAGGACACCAGCAAGATGATAAGTCCATTCAGCCACACATGGCTCTTACACAGCAATTGGATCAGATCTCTTAAAGCCTTGTGCCTGTTAAACAGGAATTCAAAGAAAACGTAAAGGTTTTCGAAAGGGAAGAACTTATAATAATGGTATACATTAGAGAGTAAAGTTTAACGATAAACTATAGTAATTTAAGACAAATTGTTAGAATCCATTGTTGAGGACATTTGCAAAGTTACTCCACACTCCGTCAGAGTCAACATGGTTTTACGAAGGCTAAATCATGTTTGACTTGTTTGCTTGAGTTATTTAAAGATGTCACAAACAAGGTGGATAGTGGGAATTCAGGAGATGGACTATATCTGGTCTTCCAGAAGCGATTGGATATATCACTTGTCCAAAGTGTAAGCAGTAAAAGCAGAAAACATGGGTTTAGGAGGAATTTATTAGCTTGGATAGAGGATTGGTGAACCAACAAAATGCAATCAGATGTCATTTTCTTTTGACAAATGTACCTTGTGGGGTGCCACAGATTTCAGTACTGATGCCTTAACTATTTGTCATCAATATTATTTCACGGTTGACAGGAGAGAAAATACTACAACCATTTTTTCAGACGACACTAACATCGGTGGAAAATTACATCGGAATGAGGATGTAAGAGGTTCAAAAATGAATATGGATAGGCTGGTTAAATAGGCTAACATTTGGCAATGAAAGTTAACGTGGATAACGATGAAATTATTAAATTTGGCTAGCGACATAGAAAGACAAAATATTATCTAAATGGAGAGAAACTTTAAAGTGCTCAGGTGCAGAGGGGTCTATGTGTTCACGTGCATTTCACAGAAAACCTGCATGCAGATACAGCAAGTAATGGGAATGACAAGTGTAGGTTCAGTTTTTATTCGTAAAAAGATAGAGTAGAAAGGTAGGGAGTGTTGCTGTAGCTACGCAAGACTTTAGTGAAGCTGCAACTGGAGTACTATTTGGGTGAGGAAGGATGCATTTGCATTGGAGGTAATTCAGAAGGGGTTCCAGGGGGATTCCAGAAATTAAGGATGAAGAGAAATTGAGCAGTTCAGGCGGATACTCTCAAGTTTATAATAGTGAAAGGAGATAACATTGAGGTCTGTAAGATGCTAAAAGTAATTGAAAGTGTAGATGTGGAGTGGATATTTTTTTCATGTGCCGCAATCTACAACAAGAGACCAGAAGATTGGAGATGGCAGGAAAGTGGAACAGAGGGCGGGATGAGGTCAGCCATGATTGTATTCAGTGGTGGAGCAGGCTGGAGCGGCTGAATTACTGACTGATGTTCCTTGTTCTTATTTAGCCTTTCGAATGTGTTACAAAGGAATGGGGGAGGACTGGTTATCAAACAGGAAGCAGGCACTCCGTATAAATCAGTCTCAATCAGTTTGACAGAACGTCACCAGTGATGTCGACATACTGGGAGATGATGGATATGTCACTCAGTCCTGCCTGGAAAGTTCCGGATCATAGAAGCTGAATGAAACAGTGACCCTAACAGCCACTGGCAGCACCATCCTCCCCCTGGTGTGAAGCTGCAGGTCGTGTTAAAGGGGGTGACACCGCTCTGTGACCAGCTCCTTGTTCAGTCAGGGCCCCTCACACTCTGCTCCTGGGAGTGTGGAAAGCTGTCCCTAGAAAACCCGGGGTTGATAGAGCAGCCCCACACACACTCACTCCGTGGTTTCAGAGCTTTCCCTCTCTGCAGCTTCTGCTCCACTTATTGTTCATGTTACAGACCCAGGTACTGTAACTACAGTCCCGAGGCTCCATCTAGATTTGGGTCAGCAAATCATCAGGTCTCCCTGAATGTGTGAGGCAGCTCACAGCACAACCTCCAGCAAACCATCCCCAGCCCCGCCACTAACTTTCCAATAACAGGAGTCAGTCACAAGCCCCTGAGCTACAAGAGTTATGGATCAGACGAAACCCCCATAAAGTATTTTAAGAAGGTTGCTCCAGCCCAAACCTTTCCTTATTTTAACCGTAGATATGCAGTTTGAAGCAAAATACCATCTATTCAAATGCGTTAGTTAACATTCAGTCAAAGAAAAGAACAATTGGGTTAGTTTATATGTTGGAACACATACACAAACAATAGATGCTGTACCTTCTTGGTAAGCACCGCTTGGCACAAAGGAAAACTCAAATACAAATTCTTACGTGCAGTTTTACAATCCAGAAAGAAACTACATTAGAAAGAGATCTCAGAGAGAAGAGCAGCTGGAGATCATGCATTGAAAATTTCAACCCTTCTCTGACCCCAAGCAGCCGCTGAATGCTGCAGCTAAATACAAAACGAGTAGACCTGGTCTGGTTGAGCTTGCCCCTGCCCTTTCATTGTTCCCATCGTTTTTATAAAACCTAAAGGCCTCCTCAGTTATTCACTTCAGTCGTTTTCAGGCGGCAGTTCAGCATCACTGCCTTTAAGACCTGTCTTCAAAAACGACTGAGAGAAAATAACCTTTCTAAAGTGACAGTTTCATCAAACCTCCCCCTTTGAAAAAAATGAACCATCAGTATCCAACTGCAGCTTCATTTTAAGCCCCTTATTATTACTCTATTAGTAAACTACAACACATTTGTATGACATTGACACCAAGCACGCAAACATTCACAACCCCATTCAGTTTCAGTCAGTTTACTTCCGCCACAAAATACCTCTGTCTTTCTTCATCCAAGTCTCGACAACTTGGCAGCAAGTACAGTTTCTTGTCCTGTCACCTGCATAACTTCCAAACTGAATGGCAACAATTGTAACCTCTATCTGAACAGACTGGAAGTATTCCCCCTAAATTTGTCTGAAAAATAATAGACGTTATGATCAGTATATAGATTTTGCTCAGGCATGTTGTTGGCAATGTAAATGCTGAAATGTTGCAACGACATCACCAAGCTCAAGGCCACCTTCCCAATTGTGAAATATTTTTGTTGATGGTTTCAACGGACACTCCAACCTCACGTTACATAATGGAGCACTTCTCATCTCTGTCATAGTCATTCTAAATGACATATCTCCTTATGTCTCAGCATAAAAGGATTATATGCTTCTACACCTGTTAATGCTGTAACCTCTTTACCTGCTACTCCTGGCCTTCACCAGTAAACCATACGTTCACTGGTATATGTTTTAAGAAGTTCTCGCACATCCTTCTCAACCCTTCAGAGAAGCCAATCTTTGATTTAAAAGCCAACTTGTCATCATCAGTCTTTGTAGCTTCTAATCTTGCCATTGTAACTCTCTTCTCTTCCAAATGACTCAGGAAGTCAATATTTGAACTACTCCCAAGTAAGAATCTCTCTAAGAGTGTCATAGGTTTGCTCTGCTTTTACTGCCCTTATCTATCTTTCAAAATTACTTTGACTGACTTTTTCAAACTCAATGTATGTTTAAACAGGGAGCCTTTTTAAAAAAAAAAGATTCTTGAAACGCTGTCTGTAGTCTTCTGACACAAGCTCATATGCACTTCAGATGGCTTTCTTCATCATCTCATAACCCTACCCCTCCCCAAGATACCTTCTCTGAAATGGATGCAAATACCTCAAACCTGATACCTATTAGCTATGTTTGGATCAACTAAATCCACATAGTCACTGGACACTGCATTCGTTTATCCACTTTCTTTAATAAAATAAAAAAAGGCATTTACATCCTTCTCATCAAATGTCGGCAATGCCTGGATATATTGAAACAGATCTACATCAGGTCTTTGGCTACCATCGGGTTGCTCATCCTCACGATTCTCCTCATTTCAGCCTACTGTCTACCTTCATCTCCGCCTTCTATGTCGACTGTTCTCTCTAATTGCTAAATGTATGGATAAATGGGCCATGCCTGAAACGTCGATTCTCCTGCTCCTTGGATGCTTTCTGACCTGCTACGCTTTTCCAGCAACACATTTTCAGCACCTGTCAATGAAGGCAAGCATGCATGTACAGCAGATCGTGAAAAAAGCTAATAGCATGCTGGCCTTCATAACAAGAGGGATTGACTATAGAAGCAAAGAGGTTCTTCTGCAACTGTACAGGGCCCTGGTGAGACCGCACCTGGCATATTGTGTGCAATTCTGGTCTCCAAATTTAGGGAAAGACATTCTGGCTATTGAGGGAGTGCAGCGTAGGTTCACGAGGTCAATTCCTGGAATGGCGGGACTATCTTATGTTGAAAGATTGGAGCGACTGGGCTTGTATACCCTTGGGTTTAAAAGACTGAGATGGGATCTGATTGAGACGTATAAGATTATTAAAGGTTTGGACACTCTGGACGCAGGAAACGCGTAGGCTATTCCCACCACACTAATAACACTGCATGGATACAACACTGTGGACTGATTCCCTCCAGACAAACAGCAGGGCCACCCACTCCCACGCTCCTTCCCTCAGTCCCTTTCTCCCATTCAGAACGAAGCAGCCTGGAATAGGACAGGAAGAGCCAACCCAGGTGGTGGGGTGCTCAATATCCGTTCCCTCAATACCTCCCGCCCCCCCCCCCCACCACCCCCGCCACGTGGGGAAGGCCCTGGTATAAGTCGGAGAGGACCGGACGCCTCGTGTGGAGACTCTGAAACATCCATGTCCCACCGATCGAGTAAGGAGCAATGTTCAGTGAAGGGCAATTCTCACTTTAAACCCACTGGAAACTCCGTTTCCCCCCGGCACAATTTAGAAGCCGTGGCCCTGATGCCATCTCCCTTTTGTGTCGACATGGTACAAATAGAATCCCCACGGTCTCGATGGGCAGGAGGGTGGGCTCACAACACATCGTCATCACCACCTCCCAGGAAGGGAGCACGGAGACTCCCTCCTACACCTCCCCCTGTAAACAGCTCAGATACTGAAAATAATTTGTGATATTTACTGCTCTCTCCACTTGTCCTGACATCTTCAATAATATGTGCTCATATGCACCCAGCGCCCTCTACTCCTTTATAATGGTACAGAATGTTTTATATTGTCTTTCAGATTTATTCCTACCAAGGTGCATCACCTCACACCGTCTGCATTGATCCTGATCTGCCATAAACCTGAATACTACACCAACGTGTCACTGTTCTGCTGGATTTCCACACTGTCCTCCATAAACGTTATAATTATTTCAGATTTGGTATCTCCAAATATTGAAATTGTCCTACAGTCACACTCCACGGAGAAATACTGACTCACTCACTATTTTGAGCAATTGCAAAACTAACACACTCCCTTAGGACAGACTTAAATACTGGCAAACACCAGACAGAATAATTGAACTATTGACAAGGTCAACATGGCGGAAGAGAAATACTGACTGACAATCCATGTCTTTATTAGTTTCTGTGTATTAGTGAGTGTCTCTAAGACTCTGTATTAGTGTGTGTCTATCTGTGTGTATCAGTGTGGAACGAGTCTGGCAGTCTTTATGCTGCTTAAAGTTATGTAATATCCCTCTGACACGAGATCCGAGGAAGGGTCGTTTCATTACTGTCCACAGATGCTGTCAGACCTGCTGAGCTTTCTGTGCTGCCAGTCTCTGCTGGCCTCGCCACACCACTGTACAGGTGGGAGTGGAGGGTAAAAATCGTCAGCAATTTAGTTTGCGAGGGACAGAGGGAGTGCAGCAGCTCACAGCACCATCAACACACACACAGACACACACGCACACAAACATACACAAAAACACAGACACATACACGCACATACACAGACACACACACACACACATAAACGCACAGACCCACAGACCCACAGACACACACACACAATCACACACAGACACCCACACACAGACACATATACACAGGCACACACACACGCACACACTCACAGAAACAGGCACACATAGACGCAGACACATACACACAGTCAGACACAGACACAAACTGAACGGAATAGACACACACACACACACACACACACAGATGCAGACACACACACACACACACACATATTCAGAGTCAAACACAGATACATTCACAGATGCACATACACTATCAGGAACAGGCACTCATGCATACACACAAACAGCCGCACACAGACGCACACACATTCTCACAGAAACCCCACACCCACACACTCAGATGCAGAGAGACATCCTGCT
Source organism: Chiloscyllium punctatum (assembly GCF_047496795.1). NCBI lineage: Eukaryota > Metazoa > Chordata > Chondrichthyes > Orectolobiformes > Hemiscylliidae > Chiloscyllium > Chiloscyllium punctatum. The sequence goes on along the minus strand of NC_092759.1, from coordinate 55,008,761 downwards.
CCTTGGATACTGCCTGAACGGTTTTGCTTTTTCAGCACCAAACACTTTCAACACAGAAACACACACATACACAGTCACAGACACAGACAGACAGACACACAGACACACACACACACACACACACACACATACTGACACCCACATAAACACATAGACAGCCACACTCCCCATACGCGCACACATATGCTCTCACACAGGCACACAAACACATACAGACAGACATACTCAAACAGTCACATACATACCCGCACTCCCCAAACATATACACATACGCTAACACAGGCACACACATTCAGATATATACACACAAGCAGACACACACTAACACAGCTGCAGACACACGCAGAAAAACTCACATACACACACAGATACACATATACACACACAGACAGACATACAGACACAAGCACACAGACAGCGGCACACACGCATTGACATGCACCAAACAGAAACACACACATACAAACCAACACACAGGCACTCACACACACACAAACAGACAGATATACACAACCACCAATATACAGACACCCATATTCCCCACACACATGCACACCCATGCACACACACGGATGTACACACACACAGGCATGCACGCACTCAGAACAAGGACACACACTAACACAGAGACGCACAAGTCATGTACACACACAGACGCACATACATGCACACAGCTGCGCACACACAGACATACAAACACATAGACACACACATTGATACACGCAGACACACAATAACATCTTGCAAAATTCAACGTTTAGTGACTTACTCTTCCAAATAATCTTACATGTAAGAAAGGATTGAAAATTCCTAAAATACACCAGCAGAGCATTGTATAGTACCACTTTCAACAAAAGAGGGATAGGGAGGGAGGGAGGCTTGGAAACCTATTCAATGATTCACCCAAAAACAAAACAGTTCCCATTGCACACAGATGCAGATGTAGAGATACAAACACACACACATTAGTGCAGAACACACAGAGAGATAGATACATTGAGATGCACAGATAGACACACAAATCGACAAGTGCTGATATACATGGAACCATTGCGTTATGCAGGGGGGTTGAAAACAGATCTGTCAGCTCATACACTAAATGCTAACGATAATCTCAAACTAATGTAGCCCCACGTTCCTGCGCTTGGGCCATATTTTTCCAAACATTCTCTTATCCTTTTACTTAATAAAATGTCTTTTAAACATTGTAACTTTTCCCATATCCATCACTTCTGAGGATGCTCATGCCATACACGAAGTAAATGATGTGTAATCACAATGTACATCACAGGTATTGATCAGATACACGTAAGAACTCTGTGGGAAGATCGGGAAGTGACTCCTGGAAATCTTGATGAGATTTTCTAATCATCAATAGCCACACGTGAGGTGCTGGAAGCCATGAGGCTGACTAACGTGGTGCCATTATTAAACAAACTGGCAAAGAAAAGCCAGGGAACCACAGACCAGTGCGCCTGACATCGGTGATGGGCAAGTTGTTGGAGAGAATCCAAACGACAGGATTTAGATGCATTTGGAATGGCAAGGACTGGTAAGGGATAGTCAATAATGCTTTTGCTTGGGATGTCATGTCTCACAAACTTGCTTACATTTTTCTTTCAGAAGTAACAAAAAGCATCATGAGGGCAGAGCAGTGGACATTATCTATATTGACTTCAGTAATGCATTTGATAGATGGGTTGGCAAGGTGAGATCTCATGGAATACAAGGAGAACTAGCCATTTGGATACAGAACTGGCTGAAAGCTGGAAGACGGAGGGTAGGGGTGGAGGGTTGTTTTCAGACTGGACGCCTGTGACCAGTGGTGTGCCACAAAGGTTGGTGCTGGTTCCACTGCTGGTTCATCATTTACATAAATGAGATGGACATGAACACAGAAGGTATGGGTAGTAATTTCATAGTTGACACCAAAACCGAAGATACAGTGAACAGAGAAAATGATTACCACAGTGCATAACGGGATCTTGATCAGATGGGCCAATGGGCTGAGGAGTTGCAAATGGACTTTAATTTAGATAAATGTGAAGTGCTGCATTTTGGAAAGGAAAATCAAGGCTTGGCTTATACATTTCGTGTTAAGTTCCTGGGGAGTGTTACTAAACAAAGAGACTTGGAGTGCAGGCTCACAGTACTTTGAAAGTGGAGTGTAGGTATATAGAATATTGAAGAAGGCGATTGATATGCTTGTCATTGTTTGACAGTGCATTGAATGTAAGAGTTAGAAGGTCATATTGCGGCTGTACAGGAGATTGGTTCGGCCACTATTGAATACTTCGTGCAATTATGGTCTCGCACTTCGAAGAAGGATTCAGAAAAAAAATTACAAAGATATTGCCAAGGTTGGATATTTTGACAATTATGTAGATGCTGAATATGCTGCGGTTATGTTCCCTAGAGCATCAGCGGTTGTGAGGTAATCATTGAGGTTTATATACTCACAAGTGGAATGGTTAGTGTCAATAGCCAAGGTCTTTTCGCCAGGGTGGCACGTTCAAAATCTAGAGGACAAATCTAGGTTGATGTTCAGAGGGAAAAGACTTAAAAGGGATCTAAGGGGTAACGTTTTCAAAGAGATGGTGCTTTCTATGTAACAAGCGGCCAGAGGAGGTTGTGCAGGCTCGGACAATTACAACCTTTAAAAGGCATCAGGATGGGCACGTGAATAGGAATTGTTTCGGGGTATATGGGCCAAATGATGGCAAATAGCAGATACCCTAAATTAACGTAGGACATCTGTTTGGCAGGGACAATTTGGGTAGAGCTGGGTAGCTCGAAGACTTTACGTCTTCTGTATAAATTTCTCTTCTCATCTTAAAATTGCCCCCTGGTCTTGAAATCCACCACCCTAAGGAAAGGACACCTGCCATTCAACATTATCTATTCCCCTCATTGTCTTATAAACCTCTATAAGGTTGATAAGGTCTCAACCTTCTACGTTGCAGTAGAAAAAGTCTTAGACCACCGAGCCTGCGCTTATAATATAATAACACCATTCCAAGCAACAAACTGATAAATCTTTTCTGAACCCTCTCCAGTTTAATAATATCCTCAATGGAACTGGGTGACCAGAACTTCACAGTACTTCAGGAGAGACCTCACGAATGTCCAGCTTAAAATGAAGATAATGTTCCAGCTCCTGTACTTAAAGGTCTGAGCAATGAAGGCCAGCAAGTAAAACGCCTTCATAACTACCCTGCCCACACGTGATGCAAACTTCAAAGAAATATACCAGAACTCTCGATCTCTCTGTTCTACAACGCTACCAATGGCCCTACTTTTACACTTAGATGTCCTCTCCGTGTTTGTCTTACCAAATTCCAATATATTGTATTTATTGAAAATAATCTCCTTCTGCCACTCCTCAGCCCAGTAAGTGACAGTAGTGGGGAAGAAAGGCTGGACAGTAATCAGCTGCCTTGGATTCCTTCGTGGCTTTAAGAAGAGGGCAGTCACACGTTAGAGGCAGGAAATAGTGATTGATGTTTTAAATCCAGACAGTATGTTCTTTGTTCGTCTCTGGTGTTCAGTGATAAATATCTACTCCAGGTCTTTTAAAGTGCAGAGTGTGTCTGCAGGATGTTTTTCTCTCATATTTCAGACCACAGACAATAACCAGTTAAGGTGGAAATCATAGCCAAACAATTTAAGATTTTAATAGTTTATCTCGAAGGCCGCGCACAATGACTCAACATCCTAGAGTTGAGGGGAGTACATTTCATCTGGTTAACAATGTAATTAATTTAACATTGTATTTCAGCAAAGTGAACCAAATTTTAATGAATCCACACAGAGCTGAAAGCTGACACTTAAAATGTGACCCAAAATCTGGGCACGGTTTAAAACTTGTGTAGTGGGTAACGCCCATGCCTCTGAGCCAGAGCTCTGGGTTAGATTCCAATACCTGAACTTGCATGGTAGTGTCTCTCACTCTGGACCAGTAGGTTTTGTTTCAAGTCCTGCCTGTCACGGAGTTTTGTCACAGTATTTCAAAACAGGCTGGTGAACAAACACACATGAGAACAATGTTGCAGCGTTAGGGTTTAATGCCAAGTGGTGGTAGCATGCCTACTTCTGAGCTCAAAGATTTTAGATACAAATCCCACAAAGGTGCTTCATAATGTGGCAGAACAAGTTGTTCAAATGATTTTAGAATTGTGATGTGATGAAAAAGGAAGAGGAGTCAGTAATTATTTTCAGAATTTAGGCCCAGGTTGACTGAAAACACAGCCATTCGATTTGTTTGTGATCAAAGTCGCACATTCTAGATTCTTATAAAACCATGAAGACCATGGATAGGGTGAATAGTCAGGGACTTTACTCCACGGTAGGGAATTGCAAAACTAGTGGACATAGAATTAACGTGAGATGGACAAGATAAAAAAGGGACCTAAGGCGACCATTTTCACACAGAAGGTGGTATGTGTATGCAATGAGCTGCCAGACAAAGTGGTGGAGGATGGTACAATTACAACATCTAAAACGCATCTGGATGGGGACATGAATTGGAAGGCTTAAGAAGGATATGGTGGAAATGCTGGAAAATGAACCTAAGTTAATTTACGACATCTGGTTGGCACGAATGAATTTGATCAAAGTGTCCATTTCTGTGCTGTACATTTTTATGATTCATTGATCCAAATAAACATGATCTCTTTGTAATCTTACATAACCTTCTTCACCAACCACTATATAACTAATCTTGGTGTCATCTGTAAACTTGCTCACCATACTTTGTATAATTCTCATCTAAATTATTGATATAAATGACAACCAAAAGTCGATCCAGCAACAATCCCTGTGGAACGCCATTGGTCACAGGCCTCCATTCCAAACGTCAACCTTCCTCCACTACTCTCTGCCTTCTGCCAATGAGCTGAAACACACACACGCACATGCAGACATAGGAACACAGACTCATTTCTGCCTTTAAGACAGAGATAGATACTTTTTAATTGATAAGGGGATCAAGGTAACAGTGAGAAACATGCCATCCATGAATGAACAGCAGATCAGACCTGATGAAACAAACAGTCTAGTTCTGCACCAATTTCATACGCTCTATGGTTTACACTGTCTGAAATGTGTAACCAAGAGAGCAGTGGAGGCTGAATTTGATAAATACTTTACTGAACTGAGTCAATTGGAATGTGGGAGAGGTTTAAGGGGCTGAATGGTCTATGTCTTGCCTGTTGGTTGTGCCTTCATTTTTTAAAAGGGGAAGCTGACTTGTTGTGAGGTTCATACACTTTTAAATTTAAAGGCTTCCCCATTTAAGATTGAGATAAGGATGTTCCTATCTCCTTAGGGTTGTGCTGTCTGTGGTATTCTCATCCCCAGGGAACAGTGAAGACTTTGCCATTGAGTCATAGAGTCCTCGAGATGTACAGCATGGAAAGAGACCTTTCGGTCCAACTCATCCATGCTGACCACATATCCCAACCCAAACTATTCTACATGCTATATCCCTCCAAACGCCTCCTATTCATATACCTATACAGATGCCTTTCAAATTTTGCAATTGTACCAGGCTCCACCACTTCCTCTGGTGATTCATTCTATGCACGTTCCACCCTCTGTATGAAACAGTTGCCCCTTAGGTCTCTTTTATATATTTATCCCCTCACCATAAACCTATGCCCTCCAATTCTTGACTCCCTTACCCAAGGGAAAATATCTTGCCTATTTACCCTATCCATGCCCCTCATGATTTTTAAAATAAACTCTATCAGGTCTCCTCTGAAAGACAATTGCATATTTTACCGTGTAGTGACTGTGGTATATTTTCAACACAACAGCCATAAATGAAATTAATGATGAAGATTATTGGTTGTGTTACTAAGGGGATGCATGTTCATCAAGCTAATAGGAATTATACTCCGCTCCTCAGTGTCTGAAGATCAAAATTGAGCACATGACTGATATTGCAGATGGTTCTATCGTTGCAACCGAAAGACAGCATTTTTGACCGTGTAGCGATCCCTCAAATCAAACATAGAACACAGAACATTGATCAATACAGCACAGAACAGGCCCTTCGGCCCATGATGTCGTGCCAAACATTGGTCCTAGCTGAAGCACCTATCCATGTACCTATCCAATTGCCGCTTAAATCTCACCAATGACTCTGACTCTGCCACTCCCACAGGCAGCGCATTCCATGCCCCCACCACTCTCTGGGTAAAGAACCTACCCCTGACATCCCCCCATGCCTTCCAACATTCACCTTAAATGTAAAGTTATGTACCCTTGTAACACTCTTTTGTACCCGGGGAACAAGTCTCCCCACTGCCTGAATTAAAGTGAATTCAGCTAAATCCACCTGTTCCAGAAAGTAATCCCATTACCAGTAGTTTGTAAGAGCAGAATAGCTCCAAAAGCTGAATGATGATTGGGACAATTACTGGTGTTTCCTTTTGTCAAGAGTTCAATTGATATTTGGGCAAAATGCTTTAAAGTTAACGCTCTGCAGAGATTTTATTTTTCAGTTTGTCATCAAATGTATGCATGTGTCAGTATTTTTCGAATGGGAAACATCGGAGCACAGATTTACAATATCAAACGGTCATTTATCTTTTGATTGGGTCATAAACTTGTTAATTCTAGCTGATCAAAGAATAATGCATGACTTGTTTCTAATCCTCACACAGTCTGAGAGCTATGTTATTGATCATATCACCAACCCGGTGACATTAACATTTACAATGAGCAGCAGAAGCGTGGGCCGAGGAAATGGAATAATGTTCTGAACTATGGGTCAATGAGTCTGACGTCATTTGTCGCCACGATGTTGGGGAGTATTGATCGGGGTTTACGTGTATTTGCAAATGATGAAGGATAGTCGACATGGTTTTTTGCATGGGAAATAATTTCTAACAAAGTTAATTGCGTTTTGTGAAGAGGTGACAAAGACGATTGGTGATGACAGTGTGGTAGATGCTGTCCGTATAGACTGCAGCAAGGCATTCAACAGGATACCATTTGGCAGACAAGTTAGTAAGGATAGGTCATAAATAGATCCAAGATAAGCTAGCCAAAATACTACAACATTAGAGTGAAGGTAGGAAACAGAGGGTGGTTGAGGACTGATTTTCAGACTGGAGGCCTATGACCAGTGATATGCCACGACAGGCAGTGCTGAATCCACTGCTTTTCATTATTTATATAAATTTTTTGAATGTGAATATTTGCCTGTTCATTATGTTTTCAGATAACCTTAAAATTGGAGGTGCAGTGGCCTGCAAGGTTTGCCTCACAGTACAATGGGACCTTGATCAGATGGGCGAATGGGTCAAGGAGTGACAGATAAAGTTAAATGTAGGTAAATGTGAAGTGTTGCATTTTTGTAAGGTAAAATAGGGCAGGACATATACAATTAATGGTGGGGCCCTGGGGAGTGTTGTTGAACAAAACTGTGCAGGTTCATTGACCCTTGAAAGTGGAGTCGCAGGTAGACAGGGTGGTGAAGAAGGGGTTTGGTTTGCTTGCCTTTATTGATCAGTAAGTTGAGTATGTGAGCTGGGAGATCATGTTGTGACTGGGCAGGATGTTGGTGAGGCCAGATTTAGAATACTGAGTTTAATTCACTTCGCTCTGCCATAGGAAGGATATTGTTAAACTTGAGAGGGTGCAGGAAAGATTTACAATGGTATTGCCGGGCATGAAGGGATTGAGCTACAGGGAGAGACTGGACAGATTGGGGCCTGTTTACTCTGGAGCATCGGATGCCGAGGCGTGACATAATGGACGTTTGAAAAATCATAAGAGGCATAGATAACCTGAATAGCCAAGATCTTTTTTCCCAGGATTGGAAAGTCCAAAGATATAGGACAAATGCTTAAGGTGAGAGGAGAAAGATAGTAAAAGGACAATACTTTCATCCAGATTGTGGATTTCATTTCATCCAAATTTTCCTCCAATATGTGAAAGGCATCTGGGTGTGCATATTAATATAAAGGATTGACAGGGATATGGGCCTAATTCTGACAAATCGGTTGAGATCAGATTGGGAAGTCTGGTTTTTGTGGACAGGTTTCCCTGCTTTATGACACTGTAAGAGAGATGATAAGAAATTCTAAAAAGGCAATTTGAGTGGGAATTCTCTTCCCCAGAGGTATGTGGTGTCTCTTTGTTCACATTTATTCAAACTGAGTTCATTAACATTTGACAGAGATTGAGGCATGGACAATAGAATACAGACAGGAAAGTGGGACTTAGACCACAACGTGATCGTCCACAATCTTAGTGCCTGGTGGAGCAGTTTTATAGTGTCGACCGACCTAATCTTGCTCCTGAGTGCGAAGCTCCATTGTTCCATTCAACCCCTCCAACCTGCTAGACAGGAGCAGTTGGAGGCCACTTACTGGTGCACAGAAACAGGGAAGACCATTCAGAGATATTTCAGTGATTTAGCTCCCCAGACTCTGTGGAATAGAGAATTCCTGACATTCAATCCCCTCTGTTTGAAGAAACCACTGGTCTGCTCATATACCATGACCCATTGATATTTGAGCGATAGAGGTGAATTCAAGGGCTTAGCGAAGAGTGACTGGCCCTGGTATCAGGGCAGTATTTAAATGAAGATAACATAAAGGATCCTGAGAAAAATCGCACTTCACGAGAATCTATTGCAAACTCTCAGTTGCTAAGAGTCATTCACAGCACAAGGGAAGATGTTTACCATCATTGGGCATTAGTCATCTCAGCTGTGGGGCATCACTGCAGGAGATCCTCAGTGTCGCTCCCTCAGCCCAGGCATCTCCAGTTTGTCACGGGGAATCCCTGCAGTGTGGAAGAAGTCCATCCAGCCCATGAGATTCACACTGATCAGAGGTGGGGATATTCACGCCAGGTTACGCAATATTCGGAACACTTCGTCATCCCTCAGGTCCTAAAGCAGTCTGTGTCCATGTGCAACAAGATCTGGACAGCATTCAAACCTGTGCTGTTAAACTATCCGTAACATTTATGGAACAGCACTGCCAGACACTGCACATTTCGACAGTAATCGAAGGAGTTCAATCTGCACCTCAATCTGGCTTCACAAGAATGTGGAAAAGTCATTCAGCCCAAAACAACTATTGGGTAAAAAGAGGGACAGCCCATTCAGTCCCTCATGCCTGCTACACAGGAAGACAAGCAGTCTGTTCAACACTACACGTCACTTACACATGATCAGAAAGAGACCATTTCATACTCGCAGTCATTTATAAAGCACCAGGAAGTGGTCATTCAGCTTCTCCAGTCACTAATGCAGGAACTGGGTGTCAGAGATGAACCAAGATCACAAACAAATGGAGCAGATTAATATTTAACTTTGACATTTATCTTACCAACATTGAGGGGCTAAGGTGGGGTTAGGCATTTTTGAGACGCTACTACAGTGGCATAGATAGTTTAGAAATACTCCATTCCGTGAGGTCCTTACAGCCGTGGCCTGGTCGTATGGAGTGATCGTCAAACTCTCACAGAGCCAGGATTCTTAGTTTTACATTTCCTCATTTATTGTTGGGATCTCAGCAGGGTTGAAAGCAAGTCTCTCCCGGCTGCTACGCTCTCTCCCTGAGATTTCTCGCAGTAATGTCTCTTGATGTTCCTTCCT